>NC_092567.1:1835879-2210046 GCF_037975245.1 Apostichopus japonicus
TCATAGAAAGGATAAGAACGCACGTTGTCGTCGTCGTTGTGCATACGGTTCGTGACTCTCCACCGAGTGCGGATATTTAGGCTATATGTATTTTATTACGCAGTGGCCAACTGTAGGCTGGTAATAGGCTATAGGCTACTGGTTAAATTTAGCTAATTGCATCTGCAAAACTAAGTAGTTGAATCAGTAGGCCTAAATGTTACTACGATTATAATCGAGTTAACGGAGCTGACGTGTATTCAAGATCAAAAGAGCACTGACAAAATACCATGCCAAAACCCAACAGTATTTATAATTTTTTCGACACTGCAAGGTAGGGAGCAGTTGTTCCCGCTGCTCCCACTGGCTACGTCTCTGATCTATACTGAACTTACTTGAAGCTAGTGAACAGAGTCAACCCACCAAATAACAAAATTAGTACATAAATAAACCGAATTGAAGCTGGCGAACGTTGTACGGTAGTTCTTTAGGCATTAATTTTAATATATTCAAATTCATACGAAGGTTTGTATGGTGAAGTATAAGGATCGCGAGATACAATTTCTCAAAGTGGCAAGGAAGACGTAGTGAATATGACTGATTAAAGGTCAATTTTGACCTAACTTTTTCAAATTTTAGGTCATTCACAATCACAGGAATATATGAATAGGCCTAGGTGAATTAGAGTGCGACAGTCGGATATTCCGACAGTCGTACTCCAAATTTCCAACTATCGTCATTTTTACCAAGCTTAGGTGGTGAGACATCCCCACCCCTTCTCTTTAGCAACGTCCCTGCGGTCAACGCGTAAATACAAGAAATGATCATTATTATTTTTTATTGAATGTTTTCAACTGTATGGTCCACCATCTTGTCTACAGACGTCTAAAAAAAATTGTAGACGTTATAATCAGGCGCGTATCCAAGATTTTCTAACCCGGGGGCGCGACTTATTATCCATGGGAAGCGGAGCGCCACTTTCGGTTGGAGCGCAGCGTACAAGAACATTTGTGGTTTTGATTCCCCTCTCCCCCCCCCCCCCAGATCACCGGAAATGGCATTTCACGGGCTTGAAAATGGCCAACCAGATGTACACTTTTGTCTGAGAACCAGGTATTTCCCAATAGTTTTTGTTTTCATCCATAACCTATTTGAAGATTGTCACCAATCACACATCATGTTCGACCTCACCGCATCTCCTGTGGATCATCGCGGCCCACAATACCCGTCAGCCCCACTTGTCAAGGTTTACACCCATTATTTATTCAGAATTTGAAAATATACTTGTGAATAAATTCACTTCAAAATGTACCCATAATGTTGCACAACATTTCATCTATGGACAACCAATATAGAAGAACCTTAGTCAACCCCTAAGTAACAGATCGGTCAAATTGCACGAGTAGGGGAAAGTATGATGAAGAATGTTGGTCAGGGAATTTTGAAAATTCAGACAGTTAAGTTATGTAATTAAATTAATTGGTGTACAAATATTAAAACCTCTTATCACGACTACTATAAAACTTCGGGGGTAAATATTTTTGTGAAAATTCGGGCAATATGCTGAGAATTTTTCGGGCACCTACTGAAAGAAAAATAAATTGCAATGATGTAGCTAAAAGTAAATCAATAGTTTAATAAATCTCCTTGGTAATTAAAATAAAGTTCTTAGCTTGCCCGACAAATTCGCCATTTCGGTAATAACACGGCAAATGATTGCATGTAATTGGCATGCGATATAATAACCGATGCATGCCTACATGATATGTAAATTAACATGTTGAACGCAAAAAATGTGGTTATATTTTTCGGGCAAGTCGTAACAGCCCCCCCCCCCCCCCAAAAGTAATTGGGCTCCTATATGACTACAAACATAAACAATTGGAGGCTGTTCATCCTGGAACGCCATTTTCTGTTCATGCTCACTGATATGATGTGATATCTGCTGTGTGCTTTAAAATTTTGAATAATTTAAATGAGACTGAAATAAATAACTTTTATCTGTTTATTGTGCGATGCCCCACATTCTTTTCATTTCGAAAGACGCACAGTTTCAAGTTCATTACACACTGAAGGCTTCGATTCTCTATTTGCCTTCGGTTTATGGAAGATCTTGCGATTTTCATCCCTAGATATCACTAGATATTGCTAGATATCGCTAGATATTGCTAGATATCGCTAGATATTGCTAGATATCGCTAGATATTGCTAGATATCCCTTGGGGCCTGATCTTGGGAAATTGCAAAATCGGAAGAGGTCACACTCCATGTATAGGTTAGTGCACGACCTCTAGTCGTCACTAATACACAACCCGATCACTTGTAAACGATGGAGTGGTGTGTTGCCGGATTTTGTCAAGGTCTTGGTACTACAGTATAGGCGAAGGTCATTAAATAAGTTTCGTAACTCATCGGGAAGCGATTAGAGGGGTGGGCGTAGGGTTGTGGGGCGCGCGTTTTCATGCAAATGGGGACAATCTCAAGAAGAGATGCACCCCCCCCCCCCCCGTCCCGCCAATGATAAGCCCTTGGATCCACTACATTATATTCACAGGAGATGCGACCGATTCTCCAATCGCATGCGTTATTTTAAGATTAATTGTACGAGTTACGGTACTAGATTTGGGGTAGCAATAAGCGTTTAGGTCGGAGTGCATTACATTGTATCTGTTGATGACAGTATTGCATCGAAGGACACAGGTCTAGTGCAGTTCACATATAGATCCTGGTCTAATACCGAAATGCGTCATGTTCCCCGACGACTCGGATAAGTTCGAGACCAGCCACAGTAGGTTTCATAGCACAATTGTACAATTTTTTAAGGCGTCCATACACACACACGCGTTATGATAGACCATATACATTAGTGAGAGACGAAATATGGAGTTGTCGGTGTAAGGGGTAGGGAGAAGCGCACGCCCCTTCCGAAATCCTCCCTAATAGGGATCAGCGCTGTAATTACGTCACTGTTCCTCTTTGTCTTCCCGGTGTCTTGGCATTTATCTTCTACTCCCTCCTTTTCTCCTTTCTCTCTTTCTTCTTTTCTTTTCCCTCCCTTCCATTCCTCCTCCTCTTGTTTCCTTTTTTTTTCCCTTTTTCTCCTCTTTTTCTTACCCGGTGGGGGGAGGGGCAACGACACCAAGGTTACGCGCCTGATTATAGGATTCATTGTCGTTTAAGTGAGTTATAACTAACCGAATGCATTACTAGGAGAGAGGTATAAATATTTCACGCCGCACTTCTTGCTCATGTGCTATTTACTCGTTGGTTGTTATGGTATCTCTTCTTTTTTTGGAGGGGGGGGGGTGGGTTTGGGGGCTTGGGTGATTTGAATAAGACGCTGCAGTATATGTGCATCTTACTGTTTTGTTATTTACGTCACTAGCCAAACACAGTGTAAAATGTACATAAATGGCAGATTACTATGCCACCTTACATTACATCTCCGAAATATTCGTTTTAAAACGATACTCCTGTTGTTATGAACAACTGAATTTCATGTTTTGATGCATAATAAATAATAATGCAAATGAACATGAAATAAAGAATAAACTTGCATAAAAATACTTGCAACTGTTTCTTTTACTACGATGCAGGGTTCGCATAAGCCGGGGATGGCGCGATTCTCACAATTTGATTTCAAATCCCGCATGTCAAAAGTTGCGAAGACGGGATTTCCCGTAATAAATTTCAGCTCTCAACTTGAATTAAACATACATTATGGCTGTGACCGTGTAGCGACCATCGCTAAACGATCGCATTTGGAATAAACGTTTAGTAAAAAGCCGCAATTATTTTTGTTTTGTTATCCCGTCTATAATCCATCTTATAACATCCCGTAAATGTCCTTCACAGTCTTTCCTTCTATTAACAAATGAATGAAAAAATATAGCAATTTTGAGAATTCCAATATTTACGCATGCACGAACGTATACAGTAGCTACAACTATGAGAGGGAAGCTATGCTATGGACTACCAGAGCTAGCTGCTTGCTGACAACAAAGACACGTGCACTCGACAAACTTTGTTTTCGTAAAATCCCCACAAAGCACCGACCACATGGTAGCCTTAAATCACAATGAGTCAACATGGATATCTAGCCAAACCATCTGTTTATTCGCTCAAATTGTGTCGCAGTTAGCCGGCACTAAAATATTCACGGAATACTTTCGTTATTGCTGTTATCTTTGACCACATGGTAGTCAACAACCAGCCTAAGTCAATGGGGAAATCTACCTTAACCTTCTGCTTATTTGCTCAAATTGTAAGGCAGTTGGCTGGAACTAAACTATCCATGGAATACTTTCATTATAACTGCTATCTTGGACCACATGCTAGCCTATACCACATTAATTCAATGGGAAAAATCACATCGGTTTCTTACACACACACATACAAAGCTTAGCCTTGTTAACTTTTAATTACCTGGAAATCAGCAATTGTTTGGAAGGTATGTGCTATGTTTTGAAGAGGTATTATAGTATTGTACGTACACAGCTGCTGTTGCGATTGGTTAAAGATTTCCCTTTTGAGTAGTTTTTACCGGTATAATGTTTTCGTTTTCTGTGTTGAGTGATTTTTTCCACACAGGAAAAAGGACCATTACGAATGGCTAAAGCTAGAAATAGTAAGCAATTAAAACAGCCATCTACATTTACAAGAAAGTTTTTTCATTAAATTAATCTTCCGTATTCGCGTGTTTTGATTAATCAAAACATGAAATCATGAAAGCACTCGCGTAGCATTTACGAGACCCCATCCCCCCCCCCCCCCCCCACAGAAAACGGATACCCGTTTTTCGTGTTTTCGATTCGGGGACACGAATGTTCGGTCGGGTATCCGGGTACTCGACTCAGGCCTAGAATGTTCTTACTCATTAAATAAAAATAATGCTCGAGAGAAATTGTTCATCCTTCGCTTGGATCAAGTAAATTATCATGGATGCAACTATGCTACAGGTTATGGTAGTCTCTGATGAAAAGGAATTATCGTGGTTATGCACATTAGATACGTGATTCTTGAGTTTAATGGAAATGAGCATTTGTCATATCGTATTGTTACTGAATCATAACCGTAAAACTATGGACGTGCAGTAATTACAAATACATTTAGTCTTTTTCTATCATCAATATTTAAATTATTAGTTTTCATGGTATTTGATGACATCACTAATGCGTTGTTATATATAGCTGAATATCTTGAAATCGGGTAGCTTTACAAACATCACGAGCTATCAAATGTTTCATTTCTCTGTACAATAACACATCTATATTAAGATTCTACCTAAATTCATTATTTAAATTAATTAAGAGTAATATCAATATATGCAAACCTCTCTATCCCCATCCCTCAACATTATTTCTCAGACTCGTACACATTGTACCCTCGTTCATTGTTCTGTGTTTAAAGGACACATCGAGAATCTCATTGTTAATGGTGGAGTGACGTCACTGCTGATGATGTCATCATTGATCAATCTCAAAAACATAAGTAGTTAGTATAAACAACACGTTTGCCCGATCAATTAAATGCTTTACTATTTTTGACAGATGTGTGTATAATAGCTACTTAATTATCTCGTGATAACAGCTTAGAGAGAGATTCGGAGACGATGTAGTCGAAGTCAAAGTCAGTCTGTGCATTATTTAGAATATTCTAAACCGTCGATATTTAAACTTCATTTCTGACACTCTCATAACGTATTCCTGCCCCTCCCCCCTGTAGATCCAACAGTCCTCACATAGAGACTGGCTACGTGGTTATGAAAATGTTTTGATTATTCTTTTACATACATAATTTAAATTCAAATTTGCTAATAAACAAATCCCCTTTTCATCTTTTAACAATTGTTTTTAAACAGTGTTTAATTTTTGCTCTCTTGGTTTATGATGACGTCACTGATGTTGAGCGTTCTCTGATCCGTTCATCATCTCATGGATTATTATTCTTAATCTCAGCATCGAATACTCGACTATCATGATGTGGTATCTTAATTTAGTCCAAGATTAGTTTCTGTTTGAATAGGAGCATAAGCTTTCATTTAGGATAATTGTATAATTGATCAGATATGTTAATGAGATGATAACAATACGAACCTGAGTGGTTTTATAACTGAGAGGATAATAGTTGTAAACTGATCAGGTATAAAATCAAGATGATAATGATAGTAAACTGATCGGTAATCTGACTGAGATATAAGGATTGTAAACTGATCAGCTATATTACTGATATGATAATGATATCAATCTATTAAGATCAAAATCAAGGGATCAACTAGATTGATTACTAAGCTAATATGAAGTTATCATCTAGCGCCAAAATAAATCTCTTGAATATAATGTTTATGATTTCATTCCAGACCACCAAAGATTAAGTATAATTATCATTAACATATCTCTCTTTTATGTTTTTCATCAGTTTGGAATCATATCGACTATAACGAGGATCGTCGTCTGAATCTACAAACCGGTCAATGGCAGGTAAAGAGTTTGATCACCTTTCATTCAGTTATTGCTCATAATGCAAGTCTGGTCAGCTTGTTTGTATTATGCTGCCCTAGCACTGTTTTCAGTTCCCAATAAGTGTAAATAAATCAATATAGTGATACATTATCTGTGAAGTTTACGTGTTGTTGGTAAAATTAGAAGTTCCAATGTAAAGAAAGAACTTTCAAACATCTTCCCGGGAAGGGGGAGTTGGCGGGTTGGGGGGGGGGGGGGTTGTGGAGAGAGCGGATGGAATCTTGCGTACGAACATTGTTTAAATGAATTTCATTAGTTCTATATTGACACACCCGTACAATGTCCATGTCAGTTTGATATTTCAAGCATATAGATATAGCTAAAAGATTGACTTTTGGCCAGGTTTGCTATGTATTGTACAATCGTTTTTGACACATGCCGTTTTATTAATATTCGAGGTTGTGAATTTGCATCAAATAAACCTCACGTTTATTCTGAGATGAAAGCGTAGAATGTTATAAATCATATTGAACAGGTCTGTTCTTGTAATTTATGTGTAATTGTTCATCATAACACATAACAACAGTCGTAACAGTCCGTTTAACTGACCCTTTATCTTACTGTAGCAGCTCCCTGGTATTAACTGGCCATGTTTAGGTTTTTAGTTGTTTCTGATGGTGTGAGACGTGGGTCTTCCATGCAACATTATAACACTAAGAGATACATTACTTTAAATTGTTGGTCCTGATTCAAGTAATATCTAATCAAATTAAATTTACCCATTTCTATAGTTCTTTGCGAATTGGTCAAATGCACAGGATGGTGATGGGTAAAATTTGGAAGTTAGTAATAGGAACAGATGTATGTGGAATTTGACCCTAAAAACTTAATTTAAGTTGATTTCTATACTCTCTTGGTGTTAAACTCAAATAATGTTGAGAATTTATTCAATGCGTAAAGGTTTTAATAAATTTAAATAAAACTGCATGCTACGTAATAGATTATAACGTTGACCAGTCCATATAATATTCACACATAACTGGATAGCACTGCAACTAATTAAGAGATCTAGGTATGTTGTTACAACCACATGACTGCTTCTTATTAGTGAGTTATTTATCGTTTAATCAGATTCAGACAATAATGGGTCCCACAAAGTTATTGTCATGTATCATTTGTTTGTTTCAAACCTTTAATATCTCTGCCTACTCTCATCTTTCCTGGTGTGATTTTGGTGAAATAAAGTAACATTAAGTTTTCAAGGTCCTTATCTTTCCTTTAACGGTCAAGTTTGTTACCAGCAGATTGTAGCAAAAACAACACAAAATACAGAACCTAGAAATATCCATCATGATATTCTTCTATTGTATTAAATCTTGCTAATAAATTAACTGTGTTGCTTAGTAAGCTTGAATGATCACTTGCTTAAATTATTAGAGTTATCCAGATTAGTGTATACGTCACTGACATAAGTGTGTGTGTCTAAGCAGGCTTAAATATAATGAAAGGACTGGTCTGGTTTTTTTTTAAAAACCAATAAACTCTGGTATATTCTTCTGAATGGTAATGCTTGTCATTGTTTGTATATATGAAGTGAAGAGGAGTTATTTTAATTACTGGCATTGCAAGGGTTCCGGGGGGGGGGTAGGAATATTGTATTCGTGTAAAATGAGAATAAATTAGAAAACAAAAATAAACTCTATAGTATATATGTGTAGCTCTACTAACCCGTTTCGTTGTTATCTTGTACGGATACCATGTCAATCAAAACATATGCAATGAATTGATAAAATATGAATACAAGACAAATATTCATATCATTTCCCGCGTGTTTTTAAACAGACACAAAAATACATACATTAGACGATTTTGAAGGAGTCAGGATCCGGGTTGGATGTGGGGAGGGTATAATCTGATTTAAATATTCATAATTTGTCATCCGCTAATTGCTTATTTTTTCTTGATAATTATCTTCAAGTGTATGGATAGTTGATTGCCACACCCGGACCTTCCAGCCTCATGCATTACTTATTGTTAGTGTCTATGACTGGGTGGAGAGTTGAGGGCGCCAAATAATAGAGGAACAACTCATGTAAAATTTTGTATCACGTTTATTCCAAACGTAGAAACAAACTTATAAAAATCTGGAACTAAACAGAAATACATATCTTTAAAATATTTTCTTGAGATAAAAGTCTGTAAATAAATAACGAGCATTGGTATGATAATTAACAACTAAGCATATCATATCAACATTTAGCAGAATACTAGTAGCGTGTATGACTTTGAAACAACATAATTGACATTACCGACGCTTCTTAACATTTCCAACATACCACTATAAATCCTTGTGAAACATTGGTATTATTCTTCTGAACCAAAGCTTATCTGTAGTAAAAATCAATGACGTTAACAAATATCTTAATCAAATAATGTCTTCACCTAAATGAATGTACTGAACATATACCGCTTTTACGTCACCATCTCGATGTACATTAAATATGAAACCGTAGAATGTTGTCAATCATGTTGCACCGTTCTTGTTTATGTTCATTTAACTTCGGGGCAAATGTTCATCATAGCACATACAACAGTAGTAAAAACAGTCCATTTAGCCGACCCTGTAGCTTACTGTAGCTGCCCTAGCATATTGGCTTTGTAGCAGGCTCCCTGGTTTTACTGGTTATGTTCATTTTCTTCGTTTTCTCCGGTGTTAGGAGAAGTTGGTATTCCATTAACTAAAGCTGCCTATTACGTCATAGGTTGTCAATTGACCAAACCGTGGAATATTTGCATAATTATTGGATACACTGCAACTAACAAAGACATCTAGATATGTTGTCACCATCACGTGAATGCTCATGATTATTGTATTATTCGTCCTTTAACCAGATTTAGACAATTTGTGTCCCATAAATTTAGTGTCATAGATATTTGTTTGTTAAAAAACTTACTTTAATCTTCCCAGGTGGACTGAAGTGACATTATGTTTTCAAGTCCTTCTCATTATTTTAACGGTCAAGTTTGCTACCAGCAGATTGTTGCAAAAACAACACAAAGTACAGAAGTGCACTTTTGCTATCCGTTCTTCTAAGTTCAATCTTACTTAATTAACTCAAATTTATCAAGGTAAATGTTTCTGTGACGGTTCCACGTACACTCATGTGTCGAGGACATTAAATACCTGTAGTGTCTAGGTCAGAAATGAGGATGGACTGGTAGTGTAACGGATGGTGACCGATTTAAGCAGCGCGACTCAACATTGTTGTTATTTGTATGGTTTTAAAATCATACCAGAAACTGGTTTTTATTGCCTATTATATGTGTGTGGGGTGCATAGATAAACGAAATTGCTTGTAAACATCCGACTCACCGTTTCCCAGAATGTGAATGCTGGACATTTTGGCGATTTAATAAATGAAGGAAGAGGTGATACGTATATTAATAAAATGAAAGAAAATTGAAGATTTTTTTTGTTGTAATTTGTGAAAATATTATATTCGTGATATGGAATATACTGTATAAGAAGAAGATCTTGCAAATATATTTTTAGTGGCACCAGGTTCGCTCTGTAGAGTAAATCATTACCGATGATTCGGTGGAGCTGTGATTAATCACTTCCCACGCGCATTTACACAACAAGACCATAATACCAGTCAGTGTGTGGGGCAATTATACTACTGCTTCGTTATGTTGTATAGATACCATGGTAACCAAATAGCTGTAGACACGTATTATGTGACGCTGTATACGAACACAATGTTGAAAATGAGCATGCACATGAATCAGTTTTTTTTTTGAAGATACTACGTCATGGATATAAATATATGCTAAGCCCGTGCCGTAAATTGCTTTCTGAATTTTGTTTAAAAGCATCACATCTACTCAGTCAAAAATGTTTTATTGGTAAAAATATCGATGCATACTTTTCATCTCTAGAATCTTAACGTTGTGACGTCACTGTACGCAGCAAAGTTAGTAAATGTTACTCTTTCTAATAGTGTCAGTTGTAATGGGATTTGAGTTATCCCTATTGATTATATTTTATTATTTATTTAGATTAACGTGACTGACATAAATGTGTGGTCCAAGCAGGCTTATATATGAAACGGCAGATCTGGTTATAACTTGAAACAAAGAAACAAGTGTATTTTTTTAGGCAGATTTCATCAATTAGATGTATTTTAACATGCAAGGAAAATTAAAGTAGAGGTGACTGCATTAAAGGTCAACCGAAAGGTGTTAAATTTAAGATTTTATTTAACTTTCAAGAAACGTCTTTTAGTACCACCCTCTTTATATGTACAGTACTATGAATAATCAGCAGCATTATGATACAAAAAAACATGGCAACGGTGAATCTGAACTAATAATGGTTTAAAATATTTGCATTATTTCTTTCGTCGTTTGAGTATATGAGCAACCCAAACCAAGTCCAGCTGATACATAGAGACAGAGCAATAACGAGCTCACGCGGTTTCTGTCAATACTAGTCTAATAGACACAAAGGGCGTATCGGTTACATAAACCCACTCTAAATATTCCTTAATTTACAGACCGTCGCTTCCTAGTCTAAATGTTCCTTGTCTAACGTTGAGCAGAGAGAGTCAACTATTTTAAAACTAATTATGTGCGCATGTACAAACTTCCAATTGAACATACATAGACAGGGTGAATTTAGAAATGAAACAAATTTGTGCAAGGTTTATTATATTTAGTGAAATGTTTAAATTGTTAACATATCTATTTAATTATCCCACTGTGTCTCTTATTGTATAATTTGACCAGACAACTACATTTCCAAAACTTTGATGGATATCTTTACACTATACTAACAATACGATAGAAACAGACCGTCTCAGACGAAGGGGGGTGGGGGGGGGTGGGTGTAACCAATGTGCTGCTTTGTGGACTAAGCAAGGATTTGTTTTTTTTCTGACAACGATGTTCTGGGGTCTATCTTTAAATACTGCTCTCTTTTCCGTACTCGTCATCTTCTCTGTTGTCCATTGTATCCATCTGATCATCTCAGTGAGAAGTTGGTCATTGACGTCACTCAGTGTTTGATGACGTCACTCAGTGTTTGATGACGGGTTTAACCACTAAATATGTCTTCCCTATGAAGCTGATGTTTATATTCATGTTATAGAGTCCGTGCATCTTACATTGACGAGTCTGTCTCCTTTATTGACTTTAGTGTGTTCAATGCGGATGTGTGTTTACCTGCCAGGAATAATTTACTGCGATATTTTTGAAGATATATCATTCTAACTTATACATTGTTTGCTTCGTCATGTTATATTTTCCTGAAATTCATTTTCCAAATCTCATGAATATAATATTTCTCTTCCTTCAGGCCTGTGACGGAAATGGCAATCTACCAGGAGAAGAGGTAAGAGAGACATAGATTCATGTTCCTGTTAATTAGTAACGGTAATTTTAATAACAGACAAAGAGGTATTAATTAATGTTGAACAAAGAAATAAGACAAAAGAGTATGATACTTTGTCCCTCATCAGGAGGAAAAGATTTATATATGTCGTGTATGGAACAGGGAATTCAGATAGGCCAGTTACAAGTTTATATCTCGTAATGATGATAGCACTGTTCTCAATGTCAATTTAGATGCGGCCTAAATAATCTTACTTCCGCACACACAGTCAAAGAAATGCTTAACAAAGAAACGGATAGACTTTAAAATAAGTTTAGTCCGGTGTTATGGTGTGTTACAAGCCTCACACAATATTAGAATATAACTTTTAAGCGGTCAATCCCCTCCCGCCGGCAGATGCTCTATGATTATTTTATTTCACTCTGCTGATGTGCATATCATAATACGTTAGCAATTCAAAAAGTATCAAGAAGATATTTTAAATTTCTTGTAGAATACTTTGTTCATTAATTTCTCCGTGAATTTTTTTTCACAGATTATTAACCGTGAAAGGAACTGATAAAAAATAAACATTTTGAATCTCACTTTTATAGGGTAACAGTTTTCTCTACACATAAAGGGCTAACTGTAGAAGTCTATACTCAAATCTACCATAAATCTCTACTCTGGTATTCTTTAATAAAATAAAATCATTAGAATCATTCCTTGGGGTCGGGGAGGGGTTGGGGATGGTTTAGGATTGTATCCGTTTGGTAATAGCATCATGAATCATTGTGAAACGAGAGCATACACTGTGTCATAAAATCACTAACTCGGAGCGAACTGTTGTTATATGACATATAAGGAAACTAGTAGAAATGAACGGTTGATGTTTTAGTGACTGAGTGATGACGTCATAACGTAATCTCTTACAGAGTGGATTAAATGGAGGAGGGGTGCATCAAGTAAGTTCCAGTTCAGGTCCGTTTATATAAAAGACATAACAGCAACGGTGTAGGTAGCTAACGGCACTATAGTAATTTGAGATGAAGCTGCGTGCATGATAGTTGACTCTCTTACAACATAAACTTGGAAAAAAGAAAAAAAAAAACATTTTTTTTGCAATACACTTCCCAAATGTGTGTCAGTTTAATGCCTCAAGTAAGATTTCGAGATGGTTTACGCTGATTCTTATCTCAAGTAATTGATTATTTATTAGCACATCATGTTATAGTTTTTTTTTTTACAGTGATTTTTATTCTTTTTATTTTTATTTTTTGCAATGTGAAAGCTAATTTCTGAATATTGTACCAAACCTTTCTAATGTAAGTCAAAATGAGCTAGCAATGAATTACAATTATACATAGTTTTTCTCTACATGAATCTTATTTTGGAAAATAAATGAAAACATTGATCATTAACATGTTGTTGCCTAAACATATTTACAAACAAGGGACAAATATAACATCAACTAAGGAGGTTCCATTTTGCTTTTTAAATCATTTTTTTACATTACATGTCTGATTTATCCAGCTAACAAATAATATTCTTATGGGCGTTTACTATAATGTCAACGTTTGATCAGAATGAATATAAAAGCTGATTTCACGGCGCGTTTTATATTTGTTCGTAGGGCTCATTTAAATTATTTTCAAATACGACGTTAGCGTACACTTGCAGCTAATGTGTATTAATGCATGCAATTATACTAAAGGAATTGGATGTACTCACCATGCAGGCGACGGATAAGTTGACGTGATGAATTATTTCTCCTGAAGGCAGAAAACTAGCGGCTCGTATAGTTCTATTGTTTTAAGGCGGAGGGGAGGGCGGATTCTTCCGACTCAATTGATTAAAACAAGTTTATGTTACCTGAAGTTGGATGAAACTTGAAATTGAACCATTCCTCTTTATGGACGTCTTTGTTCCACCAATTTTCTCCGGCGGAGTTTAAGAAATCACTCATAGTTAATCGTTGTAATACATCCTGATATATTGGGTATGGTGACATATTGGACGTAACTGTAACTGTAAGTGTAACCATGGAGATACAGGAACAACATTAATTATTTACCTAGATCTATAGCTATTTTCATTTTAATGGATAAAAGAAACTAATTGCTGTTGGATGTCGAACATTAAACCGTCAAAACGTTACAAATAATTTCATAAACAGCGGTCAGTTTCACCCTTCAACGTCCGAATATACCTTTCATTTTAAATTATGAAACGCTTTCAATTTCTTGTTTTGACAGGGTTTTCATTTTGATCCTCTTTGTCCAAGCAAAACAAATCGTTGTCTCTTCTTTACTCGCTATAACTATCTTTTCAATTTCTCCCATCTATCCAATCTCTCTCATCTCTCTCTCTCTCAAAAAAAATAACGAGATCATGTCTAACTGTTACTATAGCCCTACTACTAGCAAACTAACAGGTTTCCAGACTATGGTAATATATTGTAATCAGAGATGCCGGGATGCTTCGGGAAAGGTACAGGAGTCTATAATGTTCGCGAATTATTTTTCGGAACAGTGATTTTCTATCACTATAGTTGTGTTTATTTTCGCATTGGGGTCCCGGGATGCATCAAATAATTTTAAAACTTAATATCAGTAGTTTTTAGGGCTTTGCAGGCAATATGTCTCCGGGTCCAACAAGACCACTGACCATGTGTATTAAGCGAGCTCTTAAACGTGGGAACATTCACAGGGTAGCGCTTTCAGCACCACTGAACATCGGTTTGAGCCCGCCCCTGCCCCCCGCCCCCTTCCCTTTCCCTTCCAACGCTCATCTATAACATGGTGTTATTGGGACGATTATTTTTACTAGTTGATTAAATTATCGTTTTGGAAAATAAAGTAACGCCAGCAAGAAAGACTATGTCTTTCGCACTATAATATGCATTATTATTATTATGCGTAATTAACTCCTTTACTGTTAATAGCTTTGGATGAAGGGAGAGGGGTGGGTCCAGCTCGGAATATATAAACCACGTTTATGGATCAGTTTGCCTTCAGAATGGAGTACACTGGTCATTTTAACACATAAGAATGCTGCCCACTTCACCATCTCTTGAACTTTCACCTTTCTATTGCATAAACACATAATCCAATTTGATTTGGCTCCTACATTTGTGAATTCTTAAGAAAAGCACATACTGAGAGATGAGTGACCTGGATATGTTCATATCATGATTACATTAATGTTTGAAAGGGATTGTCGAACTTCCATAATAATGAGAATGTCAAACTTCGCAATATAATTGAAAATGGCTACTCAGCTAGACGGGATCAGCTTATAAACAGGAAGGAACATTTACCTGCATCGCACCAATGTGTGATAGTACATTGGGTTGCATTGATTGAGTCATCGTGATATCAAGGGGAAATCCCCTGAGTAGGTCATTTGATGGTTACCGGCAGGGAAGAGGAAGGGGTGTGGAGATAAGTGAACTGATTCTTGTACAGTATTCCTGTTTTACACATAAACCTTTTATATAGATTGGGAGAGGATTATATCCTCGTGTTGTGAGTCAATATGGGTTGACATATGATATTCATTTTGTAATTTACATACTTATTTGGAATATTTCAAGCAAACAGTAGAACTTTTTTATAGAATTCAATCTTCACAAATCCTTTCGAGCATGGAATCAGAGCGACCACATCATAGGTGACCATGGTTTCATGGATTAAGCCTTCATGTGTATATCATGTTCAGTACTACAATATTCGCAAGACGTACTCGTTAGGAATCCCTAAAATAATAACTGAAATAATAATAATGAACAGGACAACAATTTCCAAGACATTTGACACATTCAAAGTTTTATGTTACATGACTCGATTTATCTGAAATAACACTTTTAATATGGATGCATATGATGATTTACAATATTTAACTAAATACAACATTGTCTTTGTTTCTGTGTTGTCTTACACATATTCATTATTTATATTTTTCCTCTTGTTTAGGGATTCGATGAGAGGGATTACCAGTTGAGCTTGGCGAACTTCAACCGAGCAAGGCGCAAGTAACTGTAAGTCAATACAGCTGAATACTCTCTACCATAGTATTTAACATTGTATTTGTTAACAGTGATTGTCTGCTATTTTTAATGGTAAAATTTTAATATATTAAAATGAATCTCCACCCTTAACCATAATTTGTATTCCTATGTTTGTAATTATCTATTTTTTTTCTGGTCACTAATATCATTTGCTTCAACTATAATTGGTTTTATCATATATTTCATTAACATAACAGATTCCTGATTATTTGTATAGAAATGAGTGATAAGTTCCTACCATTAACATAAACATCGTTCGTTTGTTTCCCGTGTGGCGGTGTTTTGTTTAGCTGGTGAGTTAAATTACTTGTTGGCTCATGGTATTGTTGGCACTTTCTCGGGGGGGGGGGGGGGTTGCCTAGGATCACTTTCCCATTATTCTACTAATAAATATGCTATTCGACCCATTTATTATGATAACAATATGACCTAATATATATCATTTTATTTTTATATTAGAGCTCAATGCAAGATGCTTGTTCATCTGGCGTTGCCAATTATCAGCAGGACTGTGACGTCATTCACTCAATCCTAAAAACGATGGCAGTAATTTCAGTGAGAAAGAATCTAAGAAAGAGTCTAGGTTGTAAACTGTTAATATTTCCCAAATACTACAAACAGTGCCAGATAGAACTCCAGTGAAATACACATGCAACTAGTCCATTATGATTGTGACGTCATCATATGCCTATATTATCAAGACAATGGAATGGTGACTTGGTGAAGACTGTAACTTTTACATTCATTGTGAATGGAACTTGTAGAGAGATTAGGTTGTACAATAATATAAATAATTCCATATACAATACAGCAGTGAAATTTGAAAGGTAACTGTTCAATTTACATTTTGTTTAAAGGATTACTTTATTCGGAATTTGAGTCTTTAAATGTTATAGTACAAAAAAAAGGAGTGTTATTAATGTTTCTTCAGCTTTTCTGGTTTGGTAAGATATATGTCTGGAAAACTCCTTTAATGCTAAATTGATGATGACGTCAGCCCCTTAGTACAGGCCTAAATATTCATGTCAATAATGTGATTTATACATTTGAATAAATCAGCAAATCAAGTTTTGTAATTTCGCTCTTACACCAGAGCATATTTAGATAATTTTCATCATCATTTTCCGTTGTCGAATTTGTACTTCAATGTTAACATGTTATTTGATGCCATAAAGTCTTCTCATCCCATTGTGTTTTGTGTTGTATTTGATGAACTGACATAACTGTCTCCGTATTATATTATATAGACCAGTTACCTTTAACTCATTTGTTCAAAGTAACTTGTCTCAAAATTAAACAAAATGTTATAGCAAAAGCAACCTAGACTGAATGCCAGTGGTCTACGACATAACAACATTAATGTTGTGCTTAAAGTCTTCCCTTAATATGCTTCATATTCAACAACTTAGTTGTGTGCGCTAAAGTGTACAAATGTAACCTTTTATGTTTTGGTAGTCACGTTGCGGTCGTTCGGGGGACTAGAGGGGTAGGCGATGGGGAATACATGTTATCCTTTGACCATTTCTGAATATGATGTATATGCTTCACTGATCACGATCTATCTTATATTGAGAGACAGCGCCCTCATTTTCTCCAACTACTTTAAAAGTATGATGACGTCATTGTTTATGAAGTTAAAAAAAAAATTAACAAATTGACTACTTGTGTCTTTCGAGTTGAGCTCAATGAAATTAAGAAAAAACGATAACAGAGAAGTACATGTTAGAAAGAATGAGTAACTATGATAATCTCGTCCACGATATTACCCACCTTTCAGACGGGGTTAACCACAGGTAGCGTACATAATTTAAATGTATTGCTAGTTTTTTTTTATATTCGGAGAAGGGGGTGGGGTGTTTAGTAGATTCCTACTCCATCCTATCAAGAGATTAGGTTAACTTGGTAAAGTGTTGATAACTCCAAATACTACACAGAACTCCAATCAAATATTCGATACATTGCATGACCATACATGCTACATTGTATTGTAAAGTGTACAACAAGTCATTCCTTACGTTTTATTACCTACATTACTGTTCACATTTACTTTCTATTTTTACTCTAAATGTGTTTGCTCTTCAAGCCAACATCAAATTACTAAGAACCAATCAAGGTTCTAATGACGTCATCCATCAACCACTACGTCATCAGTATATGAGACTATACATCCCTATCTTATTCTTTGTGTGTATGTGGTTGGGCAAGGGGGGGGGGTAGGAGGGGATAAATGACGTAACCTCTATATTGGTGACCAATTTATTGTATATATTAGTCATTTGCATCACCACCAGTACGCTTATTGTATAATGGGAATTAAACTGTAATGTGCATTGTCTTTTAATTTTCTTTCCCCCATTATGTAACAAAGTCATTGTTACTTGCGTAACTGAAGAAAGAGGTTTCACTTACTCGTGTGTCCCTGGTCAAGTATTGCTGGTGACCTGTTCTCAGCCTACATGCACTCCTCCAGTGCAGGGTATAATACCCTTCATTGATCCATATGATCCATCCCAACACCAGACCCCTATCTTCGATCCCCACCCCCACCCCATTCCCCGACAAGCACTTTACTACTTAGAACATTAATAAACCCCTAATTATGTTAATACTTCTAAAATTATTTGAAGCAGACATGTTTGGAATGCTTTGGATAAAATCTGTACATACTGTATCCACGTACACTCAGTAACTAGGATTGCGTGATTCAACCTTTCTGTGGTTTTCTTCGTTCCTACTTTTACTAATTGAATTAAACTGTGACGTATGCATATCGGTTACGTAATGTCTTAAATCTCACACGAGTATAGTCACATTAATTGTGTCAATGTAAAGACTATGACATACATTGGTTATCTACAATACCATTGTGTTATTAAGTCGATCTTCGAGAACTTAGAGGTGATATTAATTAATATCTGTGATATGTTTGTTCTAAGCCAGCATTTCTTCATTTCTTTCTGTTCCTTACTGTTTTATCGTTCTTAACATGAAGACAATAGGATGACGTAACAAATCTTAAAAGGATACTTCAGGGGAAAATTTATTTGACTAATCATATAATAAGCATCCAATTCCTGCCTTTGCATTTTTCAGATATCGATAGCTGAAATTTTCACAATTTGTAATATAAGCGAACTTGAAGCAAACAGGTGTGACGTCATAGTTACATCACACTGATAGCAAATGTTCTGTTTATTCCTATGTTTAATTTTCTTGATATGACATTGGATTGTAAAGGGTCACAACTTTGCTTTCGGGGATTTGAAGATATTAATACCCAAATGACTGTAGTATATTCATATTATATTGAATCCTCATTTTGAAAAAGAAATAATGGATGTACATTTCCAACGGAGTAATGGATACTGTTCATACTTGCTTTATGTAGATGTTTTTTAGTAAGAAGGTGTGCCTTATTGTTTTGGCGTTGACCTTATGAATATTAATGTGATTATTGGATCAAACCTAAGGAGTTTTAAATTAAAATAACTCCGCAACCTGAATTCAGATTGTAGCCAGACTTGGTATGAATTTGTTGGTCAATAGCTGGTACATGTAGGCAATCTAAGTCCCAAAAAATTCCAGGCACATTTTTACGCTGACAGGGCCCAACTTTTATTACCAACCCACATGCATTTTGGGACACATTCTTTGGGCCTGAATTTGTGAAGCTCAATATTTGTGGAACCATTTTAGCTCAAAATTCTGTTGGGCCTAATTTTTTGGGAGGTGCCAATAATTGAAACTTGCAAATAATTCCACAACCTTAAATCAGATCATATCCAAACTTGGAATATAATTTTGGTTAACAGCGGGTACATGTTGACATAAATATTATGATATTTGGGTGATGGTTACTTCACTTTATTATTCCACTATTCAAGTAACCATAGTGACCGTTGGACTCTTGTTAGTATTTTATCGTCATTATTTACCTTCCGTTGTTATTATAGTCCTCAATAAAGCCTTGTCTGTTAAGACCATACGATCATGTGAGCTTACAAAATTTAACAATATTGAATATGAACATAACGCTGATGATGTTCTGTACATAAAGTAAACATTAAATATAATGGTATGCTCTCTGTGTTTAATTTTTATTATTTCATTTTTTTTTCATTTTAATGAATCTTTTAAAGTGTCTATTTGTTTGTGAGACTAAAGGAGAATCAAACCCAACAATCATTTATATGGTATTTGTTAGGTAAACTATCGAATATTGTAATAGTATGTAATAGGTAAGCTCTCGATCATTTTAATATTATATGATAGGTTAGCTGTCGATCATTTTAATATTACGTGATAGGTAAGCTATCGATCACTGTACTATCATGTGATAGGTAAGCTATCGATCTTTGTAGTATCATCTAATAGGTAAGTTATCGATCATTGAAATGTTATGTGATAGGTTAGCAATTGATCATAATTAATATTATGTGATAGGTAAGTTATCGATCATTTTAATATTATGTGATAGGTTAGAAAATAAACATATTTATGATTATGTGATATGTAAGTTACTGATCATTTTAAAATGTTGTGATAGGTTAGAAAATAAACATATTTATGATTATGTGATATGTAAGTTACTGATCATTTTAAAATGTTGTGATACGTAAATTATCGATCATATTATATATCAATCATTGTTGTATTATGTGATAGGTTAGCTATCGATCATTTTAATATTACGTGATAGGTAGGCTATCGATCATATTTACTATTATATGATAGGTAAGCTATGGACGAGCAAGTCACTTTAGGTCACTTACGCATGAAAAAAAAAAAAACATTTTTGATTTTGGAGGTATCGATTCTTGAATTATTGTTAAGATACAAGACTCGTATATTTGAATAAGTTTTATTTTGTTTTCATTTTGTGTACAATAATTGCTTCATTAACAGTATCTTTTATAAGGTTTATAAGCAGAATGTTAAACAGTTCTTGTTTTATCATTACATAATTTTGTATCTAGTACAATTAAGTAATTCTTAAATGAAAAGATCGTCTCTGTATAGTATATACTTCTCATTCTGTTCTTTCATTGTTATTTTATTGCGTCTTTTAAATGATTCTACTGGTTTCATTTTATTTCAGATCTTCTTTATTTCTTTAAATTCCGATACTTTTCTTCGATTTATATTTGTAAGACTAACTAATACTTGCTCTAATTATTGTTATATTTAGTCATTAATTATCAGATTGCATTCTGCTTCATCCGTTTATTAATTTTACTTCTGTCAAGATTTAGTTGCTTTCTTTCGTTCCCCCTTTTTTCTATATCCTGAATTAATCTTTGATATTACTCACGCGTCATACAGTGAATATTAGAAGAATATTGTTAAATGTTATCATAGTAACAATGACTGGCTGTCTACCGTTAAACTATTGATTGTATTACTCAAAATCTTACTAAAACGTTGTTTTAATTAATAACAATGACATGTTTTGTTTTTTAATCCAGTTCTGTGTTCCATTATTATGATCTCTAATGGTGTTTCTTTGAAGACAATAGGAACAAGTGACTTTGACGTATTATAGTAACATTTTAACATAAAAGTTACGAAGATAATGGTCTGTATACTTAACATAAACCTTAAATGCAATGATCAGCTCTCCATACATATCTTTCATTCTTCTTGTATCGTTATTTTGCTTCTTCTTATTACTGGTGCTGCTTGATGATTAATGAATATTCATGATCTCTACATTATAATTTAGTTCTTGCCATATTTGCTTTAAGCCTATTGGATATTATGAAGCCTCAAGTTTACCAATATTACCCAGGCAACGTCCCGTAAAACTGAATATATTTACATAACAAACAAAAAAACTCAGATTGACAGATAAATATGGATGAAATCACCGCGTTGCAGTGTTTATGATATTAGATATTCCCAAGGAAATAATTATTACTTTATTTTGTAATTGATCTTGGTATCTTCCGTTTTTCTGTATGCTTGTACAAATAAAAGCTCTCTGCAACAAACACACTTGTTCCCTTTGAGGCGATCCTGGTCTCTCATAGTGATACAATCACAACATATTAATCCCGTTTATCTGTTACTCTATCAAAAGTTTGTATCATGGAATCAAAATATGAAATTATTGATATGTATTGATGTTGTTATTCCAATGGAAGCAATAAAAAACTAATCAGAGAAATGTTGTCAACAGTGTTATCTCTGTGTAACATGTAGTATATGTAGTAACTTGTTCTGGCCTGCATTAAGATCACATATAATGTTATGTCTATACAGTTACTTTCAAAACAGGTGAGGCTGGTAAAGTTGCAGTTGTGACCAAGAAATTCTTCTTCTCCTGATAAAAGTGTCGCTATCGTTCTGTGTGCCTTAAATTGAAACTTTCTCTTCAAGTTGATCCCAAACTTTTTTAGAAACAAGTATTCGTCCCTCCTGACTTCAGATGACCTTCGAGAGAAATTGAGTGAAACCGGGACATAAAATATGTAAAAACTAGGTATGATTCTGGCCAAGTTACTTAAGTTAATATATAATTTGATTTCATTCAAACCAAACTAGAATCTAATTAGAATTGTTTAGCTACTCCAAAGAATTGTTTTTATTTTTAATTCAAAAGCAAAATAGTTTGTGTCTCACAATTAAATGTATGATTCTGTATCGTTTTATTTCTATGACTGGGTAAATGGCTTATTTCATCCTTCATGGTGTGATTTTGTGGTCTGCAGTAAAGAGATATATCTTCTACTTAACAGCGCAGTATACGGTATACCGCAAGCTGACATATTGTGGCAATTCATTCCAGAGAGCGACAGTATCAGATTGATGTAAGTTCAGTGATAGGGTAATGATTGTTCCTAGTTATTTTTTTATGTGTTTAATTAGTCAACGTACTGAAAATGATCATTAAATTAATAAATACATACAACGGAACACACATCAGAGTTCAAGATTGACAACACGAAAGGCTCTCTCTATTTGCACGACGATAAGGTGTATTTGGTTGTATAACGAGAAAATTTGACTGGAAAACTGGATGATATTATTTTACGTCAGTATTTAATAAAACCACCTACTGATAATAAACACGTACATTAAAAACACGAACTTAAGTTTAAGTTTAGCACAAGTGAAATTTAGTTGATTGGCTGGGAAGTGGATGGGGTTGGGCAAGGGCGGCGGAAGCACTTTTAATCTGGGGGGGGGGTGGGGCACCGACGTCGAAGGGCACTTTGCAGAAATTCGATTGGACTGATGCAGCCTGATATTTTGTACCCTTTATAACTCTTATTGTATTATTTTATTTGCGTATACACATCACTCCATCAACCCCCCCCCCTCAGTGGCGGAGCTAGGGGTAATGGTCAGGGGGCGAGAATGGTCTGTAGGCCGGGGGCGCTTTCGACACTATCTAAGCGGAGCGCCACCACAGGTTGGCGAGGAGCGTTCAGATATTTTTTGAGTAAAGATACTCCCTAGATCGCCGGAAATGACCCTTTCCGGGCCTTGCTAATTTGCAGATAAACGAAGAATAAATAGGTGTCGTCGCCATTTGGTCAGAAAATTACACCAACAAAATGTGACAAATGTCAATAGGTATTTGAGAGCGCAATAAAATAGTCAATAATCGCGAATAATTAAAAAGTGGTAAAAAGCTGAAAAGGGCGCCAGCAGTCATTTTGAGTCCGTCAGGGCGGCATCCGCCCCCTCTGACTGTATGGACTCTCCGCCACTGCCCCCCCCCCAGGAAAAATGCATACTAGCACAGCAATATCCAATGTGCAAATTGAAAACAAGGAACAAGTTTACTTTCGAGACAAAATGAGGTGAAATCACTATAAAGTCCAAGTCCATACACACGCGATCGATACATGCATGAATCAAATGAAATATGTCAAAATACGAAAGGATGGGGTAGGTTATGGGATATTAAAACTAAACTCATTATTCATATTAGGCTATAAATGGCTTCTGCTTATTACAAAGTCACAATGTAATATGTATTTTTGGAAATGTATTAGGATTTTTCTGACAAATTGAATATGCATAATGGCACTCACCAGAATGCTAGAAGCCTTGTGGTAGTAAACATTTGAGTTTGACCCACAGAAATTTATTATTACTTCTAAATTAGGATTAGATCCCTTACTGAAATATCGCTGACCTAATAAGGTGATCAAGAGTACAATTTTTTAGGTAGAAAAAGGGCACGTTTTTATCCTGAGGAAAAGTGGGGGGCACGTGCCCCCTGTGCCCCCCGGTTCCGCCGCCCTTGGGGTTGGGGATTTTGAATCATTAGCATATATGACGTCATGATCAACTGTTGGTGTATAATATATGCAGCACCACATACATTTCACGGGAAGATAAATGTGGAGGGAAGGGGAATGGGGGGGGGGGTATATTGCTGTGGTTAAGTTCTATTATGTATCTGCAGTACTGGGCTACATTCGCTTCAATATCTTACTATAAACAAAAATAAAACAATGTTGACGTATGTGAAGTATATTTTTACCCCTCTTTTGGGAGTTGGCGGGAAAAATTGTTTAACAAGAAGAAATTCTAACGCAAAAAGTTAGTTGATCGATTACGAGGGTGAGACAGGAACGGCATGGGTGTGAAAGGCTTCTGTGACCGGAAAGATGTTAAAACCCGATATTGTTCGGTTAGATTATGAGTGGAAATAATTTAACATTTAACGACGCTTTAAATTGTACTTTTGTGCTTATTTGTAACATTTTTTTTCGTCTCCCTAGCCAAGCCATGTAAGGTTAACTCCTATGATAATACAATCAACCTATCTAACCATGTGGCTGTGGCCGTACACCTGCTGATATGAAATAAACTGTTTGAACTAATGATACAGGATAAAATACATTTGTGTTATCTGAAACAAATTTAGTGTAAGATTGTACTGCTTTATTTACAAGCATTCTATCTGCATGCATTATTACATCGTGTAATGATATCTTAATTAACCTGAAATTACTCTTAAGAAAACGTTACTTTACACATCAGTGATGAAAAGAAAGTGTTTCGCTCTTTGTAAACCATAAAGCAACCGTATTACGACTTACCAAGAATGTTACCACAATCTTCAGATTATTGACAATTATATTGCAGACAGTCAAATAAGGTATATTGTTTTGAGTCGGTTAATGAGAGCAATTTATAAAGTACATAAAGCTTGTAACCTGTCGTCAGCCCAGAGATATTTTTTCTAGATTAAATCCTTTGAAGAACTAAAGCTGAACTGGAAACATCCAAACTTTAATTTACTGTTTGTTTGAATTAAGTATAACAATTTTAACGAACAACTTTGCTACGGTTGTCCTGGAGCGAATACAAATTTATCAAAATCAACCGAATTATTTGATTTAAATTTACAAATAATATTATATTTAGCCTAAAACGAAATAGTCCCACGTTACAGACTAGCATTCAATCTAAAAAATGCTCTTAAAATATTTTGCATTCAAACTGAAACCATTTCTGTGCTCTGACCTTAACAATATCAGCATTGATCGCCGCACAGTTTCCATATCTCCGTGAATGAATGGTACGAGCGCCCTCTAAAAGAATAAAGTTTGAATCGCACGGGAGAAGAACACAACTAACTTTTGATTATAACAAAGTTACCGTAGGATGAAGAATGTGGATTACGGCCAGGATAGTCAGAGTGAGGTTGTAGGAGTATTTCGATCATCCATGTTAATTTGAGATTGGAAGGGCCGCCCTGACGTTCATTTGTTGTTGATGTTCACAATAATAAATATTCAAAGAACATCATGATATACATATTAAACATCAAGAGAAACAAAGGTGGAATCAGAGCAATATACAGCTTACTACCGTTTAAGCTATTTCGATTCTTTGGAGGTTGGGCGGGGAGTTTTGAGGGATTATAACCAATTTGATTTCGTTAAACGTTGTGAATACAACTGTACACTTACAGGCTAAATTTAGTTATAGCTAAACCATACGTTTGAACGATATGTTTATGATGGGAGTAAAAGTCCAAACTTGTTTTTAGGTACAGAATTTGAACAGGATGACTATCGAAATATTGTTCGTTTTGGACATTTGGCATATAGATACAAACGATTATTCCGGTTAATTAGTCCATAATCTAGCATTTTGAACGATACGTCTGTAGTGTCGCTCGAAAAACCTTGACTAAAATGATAAACTCCGATTATTAACCAGACAATCGGTCTAATTTTTAACCGATAATCCAATTTTATTGCCTATAAAATTTCATTTTCAGTTGTAAAACCTGGAGTACCGGTTCAAAAAAAGACCGGCTTTGAGCAATAATCCATTTTTTCCCCGACAGAATCAAACTGGAATATCATTAGTGGGTATTTTGCTTTGCCATACGCGTGATTCAGGAATAATTTCGACCCGCGAGAAAACATCCGGTAAGATTAGCATAACAATACGAGTAAAATCCCATTCTGAATGAGAACAAAACCGCAGGTGGCTTTAATTCGTGTAACATTCCAGGGACATATGTTCTGTTATTGATACAGTATTGTATTAAGATAGCTTGAATAGACTCGTTGATTGTGCATACAATCCAACATAAGCAATTGAACGTATGGGGATTTACAGGGATTAAAGTAATTAAACAGCAACCATTAACGCATGCGCGAATTTAAGGACATTTCCCCTTCTTTGCTCATACTGCTTCTTAAGAATTTGATTTATTATTGATGTAATATGATGGATCCATCGATAAAATGACGTTGTTGAAGTATCACACTTATTTGCAAATCAATATCCGAGAGATCCCTATCATGCAGCAGTGTTCCTATCATCGTTATCTATATATAACAGAACATACAGATCTAAGCGTCGCTGAGTTACCGTATTCCAGTATAGACTTACTGTACATAGGCTTGTAACCACTGAATTTAGTTGACCGTGGTAAATGACGAACGTTATTTCCATTTTTATGATGACAGCAATTAAAATGCTTTACTTCCTGATACGTTTAAATCATTTAATTGTCCTCCTCGATAATGATATTATTATTGTTAGATGTCAAGCTCATGGTGCATCAAGCAAAGTATGTCGGCCGTGTTTTCACAGTATTGTATAAATCTACGGAAAGTTCGTTCGAAGTCTTCTCGCTGGTACCTTCGGTTCTATTTCTCTTACGTTATTCAATATAATGACGGCAATTGCGAGCTCATCACCAAGACTCAAAGGAGGTACAGCGCTTTAGGGTTGAGAACGTGACTGCTGGTGGAAGAGGATAGTATAGCTATCAATGTTATCAGTTTGACGTCATATTATCTGCATACTTTATAGTTCGTACGTATTTTGTTTATTTTTAGAAAGTTCTTGATAAATTCGCGACACTATAAGAAGGGTTGTCAAACCGCTGTCCCGTTGACCTCCTCCTTATGTAAGTACACTCGTTAACTAAATTACTTTAAAACCAGTAAGTCATTAACTACAGACTTCATACTTGAAAGAAATTGTTACTTTTTGAACTTTTCATTCTCATCCCAAATAGCGTAGGATTAATTGTGGACTGGTATATGGTATTGTCCAATAGACCTATATTAGTTGTAGGTGAGGTTAAACGACACTTTTACAACTAAAGATAAAGCTATTTCTTTGGGTGTTTGTTACAGCCAACGCTGTGCAAAAACGAAGTTCCTAAATACTCTGTGGATGTAATACTAATAGCAAATTAGATGTGTTATCGGTGGTTTCATTTAAAACACTAACGAAATTACGTAGGTGCATATAACAAAAACTTTGTCAAAGAAAGGTCTTAGGATTACCTCCGCTGGTGCGTACCTTGTTTTGAAAGGAAGCTATGTTAGAATTTTAATATTAACAAAGTCAGTATTTTAGTTAGTTTTTTATTTATTAACATAGTCTTTTATACGAAATATATTATTCAATTAATAACAGATTAGTGTTTTGAACAGAGGAGGTGATTGACGCATTACAGTGACCCCCTTCGCTCCATCTTGTTTTATATAGACATGCTGTACAGTGTTTGAAATTATTTTAAAGCTTCTAGGATATGCGACCAAAGTTTTTATTGACAAAACTAATGTAACGTAATCATACAGTAAGACACGTTACCGTAGTATCACAATTGACGCAACGTTTCACATTATTCATTAACTAATGTTATTGAAAGAAGAAAGAAAACATTATTTACATTGTAAACATTCAATGTTCATTTTTAACTTACGGAGATTTAAACAGAAATTGTTAAATACACATTATCATTAACGATTCTACCTAAAGGTAGCAGTTTGTGTTGAATTTATCACAATCCGTTAATTGGTAAATGTGCAACTCCTTTACTAGTACAACAGCGTACAGTACCTACATACCCTAATATATATGATACTGCAATCTACTTAAATCACTCCGGAAAGGACGAAAATTAGACAGAGAGTTTAAGAGTACTCCAAGATTAATGTATGTCGTACAGTTACAGAGTTGTTGACAACTGACAATTCATAAACATGGACGTTAAACATGAATCTAAGAGACTGACTTCGGTTTAGCTTGCGGCTTTGATAAGCCAATGATGACCGCTTCTTCGCGAGTTCCTGCTTGCAGGAGGATCTAAATTACATACATACATACATGCATACACCCATACAAGAGTTCGCACAATAATGCATTACAGTTAACTTTGTGGGACCCATATTTATCTGTGTTGGACTAAACGCTTCGAAACTCTATTTAAGAGCAGCCAACTGGTTGTAAGCTTTGGCTGTAATAAACACCCGAGGAAATAGTTTTATCTTTAGTTGTAAAAGTGTTGTTAAACCTTACAAACCCAAATACAGTTGTTAAACGTTTTCATGAAGTGAATTTGAAATGATATAATTACATGTATGGAAGCTAGTGGGGTGGAGAGGGAGTGGGTGCAATGGTGGGCATAGGCGTCGAGGAAAGAAGTGCTCCATAAGAGCCCTCCTTCTTTCCATAGTTTCAACTTTGAGAAATTTGTTTTACCGTCAAGTCAAATGCACCCCTCCCCCTATCCATAAAGTTCGTGCCGCTGTTAGCGTATACTTGTCAACGCTATAAATCTGTATGCTACCTGTGTCTTATTCCGACTAAACTGTGGGATATTCTTAATAGTGGTCGCTGTTTCAATTATATCTTTTTCTATCTAAACTGTAAATGTTGTAAACCACTAAAATACCACTGCCGTCAGTCTAAGTTTTATTTTTATAACATATTAAAGATTTAGTTTTGAGAAATGACAGTTTAAACAGCTGACGTCATCAATACAAGTGACTGGATTATACAATCTAACACGGAGCCAATTATGTCAGTTCTTCGAATGCAACACAACACTTACAGTAACGGGCAGAAAAAGATTTTATAGCCTCAAATAACATGTTTGCAGTAAAGTACATATTTGTCACGCTTAAATTGAAACTTATTCAAATAGTGTCGAAAATTATCAAATTTATTTATACAGACTTTAAATGAAACATCACAAAAAATACAGAAAAGGAAAATATAAGAAGAACTCCAAAAAAGTGTAAACAATATTTAAAGTATTACAAATTATGAATTCGTTTGCTCTGATAACTTCACATTGTCAAGAAACAATTCAACTTCCATTGTCGTCATTCATCAATCACTATACGTCAGCAGTATGTACGACCATCTTTCTCATGGACGTCAATTGGTTAAAATCACAATCAATAAAATATAACAATGTTAACTAATACACAATAATGTCAATTTGTTTTTAATCTGTATATAATATATCACGTACACTCGATAATTAGGAGAGCCTGTTTTACTTGTATTGTGCTTTATTTCCTTACCATATTTTTACATAATGGCCTTAACTTTTATAAAACGTATCTGTTACGTAATGTCTTGAATCATTACTTATGACACTATATTATAATTTGCCAATGTTCACACTAATTTCCATTTTCTAATTCGCTGCTTATCTGGAAATTTCAACAACTGTTCCAAATTTAATATATTTTCATAAAGAAATGATATCTTTCTTGGAAATTGTCTTAAATTATTTTAAGAATGTTAGAATTTTGGTACTTAAGAAGTGGAAATTTCGAAATAACAGGTCCATCTTTTCACTTTTAATATCCAATTTGCATTTTTTTTTTAATCTCAAACTTTTACTACTATATTTCAAACTTTCGCCTATTTTCTCTAACTTTCGACTTTAAGATGGCAAAGTTTATAAAAGTATTTCGACTTATTATCTTAACATATTGGTTTTTTTATTTAATAATTCGGCTTATTCCTTATGATATCGCCCTAATACCTCACCAGTTCAACTATGTTATCTCAGAATATCAACGTTTCTTGATTAGATTGGTGTTATGTAATAAGGGGGTAAAGAAAGGACCACATGGATAAACTGTTGACATTTCGACTTAGTATGCGAAAAATGTGTTAACCGATTATGAAATATGTAAAAACAAGATGTACATCGATATAGAGGCTATGAGTATTTCATCTACTTGATATAGGCTCCTGATGGTTTGGTTGTTCTTATGCATATCTCTGGTAAGAAAATGAAACTTGTGAGCAACATATTTAATAGGGCGGGCACAAGGATTTACTGGGAGAGCAATTGCCCATTCATTTAGTATAGTATGTTATTTACTTCGCTGGTGTCAGGTTCTGACCAAGTCATGTATATTACACATTATAGTATATACCTCGGTCCCACTAAGAGATGTGTGTGACCATAATCATATGTCCGCTACGAGCTATAATCTTGTCTAATGTATAAATTCCTAATGTAATTGTTGTGACATGTTACATTTGTTTTGCTTTGCTTTAACGGAGGATGGTACCGCCAGATTGATACATTTTATATAGGCGTGGGATGCGGGTGGGGGGGGGGGGGGTAGGTTTCATTATAAATAATTTGATCAATCTATTCCGCAAATTTTCTAGAGGATTTCAGAACGTAGTATTAGACCCTACAGGCCGTATCACAAACTACAATTGTTAAGAATAGATACAAGGAGAGTGAATTTAAATTGCTATTTCATTTGGCATAGTGTTTCTCATATACAAGACAGTACCAATGTACTTAATGAAACGTTTACATAGATTGTCACCGAGACAACGCTCAATGATTGCTGAACAACGTAGTCGGAGGTGTTTTACCCGTTTAGTTTGCACACGTGGTTCAAAAGGACCACGGTGAAAACCATAAAGTAAAAATATCTAAACATTAATACACAAACATTGGTAAACCAAACACATGAATTTGTACAAATCAATAATAACATAATACAGAATAAGGTTTCCTCTTATAAATAATGCACAAAGGGAAGAGGTATAGCAAATAACATTTGGTACCATGAAACTCAAAGCATATAGTAAGATTAACAACAATTACCTCCTTAATAATAACGCTCAACTTACCATCGCTGACGGGCAAAACTAGCCGCACGACAAACTGCGACATACAGAGGCATTCAGGGATTTACTGCGGCTATTGGTGGTTTACGGCGGCCTTCTGGAGAATCATAGAATACCAATAAAAATAATAACCTCTCGAGAGATACTCCACGAAGATGATACTTTAACTCGAGATACTCTTACAAATAAGCAACGCAATAAATACACGAAAAGGCAACAAAGATGGTACAAAGCATATAGCAAAATCGCATTAAAAGCAAATCTCAAGAATGCGATATTAAAGAAGTATACAATTAGGATATCTACCCCTTTAATGCCTTTATAAAACATATATAGAAAACATATTACTTAGGATTTCACTATGAGAGCAAATGCGACGCCACCCTGCACCATGAGAGGAATGAAGCATGTAACTACGTAACACTCACATAATACGTAAGTATTCATCGATTACGTTAGTATGCGAAGCAAGGAGGTGGGTATAAAAAGTCACACCCTAACCACCTAAACACCATTGGGCTAGGGCAGCATTGACTTTTCCCCGATTTCGACCAAGCAGAAATTTCCCTTTAACCACGCTTAGGAAATAACACACATCGGCAACGATGACATAGATCATTAGTATTTTGCTTCCACTCTACGTTTTCATCAATAATTAATCCTAAGTATTTTGTTCAATGTGATTTAAAAATATGAAATACTCTCAAGTGAAACATATCGTAACATTAATGACTATTATTACGAGCAAGGAAATTGTGTTGCTGGTTTGCTAAATGTGTAAAGTTAACGTGCTAGCGTCAAATTGCATCAATAAATTAACTAAACTATGACTCCTTATAATTTTTTTTTATATTATATTTGTCTATTATCTTTATTTCCCCCAGGAGGGTGGTATTACCAGGGTCGTAGTAGCCTTCCAGTAAAGTCAGCTTCGTCTTCTCTTAGTTTGGACTTTTTTTCGGATATGCTTCCATTCTGAAAATAATTTGATTGCCTTTTCTTACGTTTACTGCATTCATTAAAATACTGTTTTATTACTGTTTATTCCGGAATGATTCTGCCAACATGCAGGATCACGACTCGATCAGGTTTGCTCCACCCCCTAACCACATGATACATTTATTATGTTCCTTCGTTTCCTGAATGATACAACAATTCGGTAGACGATCACTGAAATCCGTACATTAGTTACCAGATAACACTTTGTTGCCAAGTAAATCATTTGGTATTTTAAAGAAACTATTGCCAATGAGACTATAGCTTTGATCATTAATTCTGGTTGGAAGAGTAATAGAGTACGGTCGGATTCGCCCAACAGGGCAACATACGGAAACGTTGTACTCAAAGCCGAAGTCTTCTTTGTACATACCCTTTGGCCAGCAACGGCAAATCGTTATTTCTCATAAGGTTGCCTTTACAAACATCGTAGAGCCTGTATCGTTTGTAATTTTTTTGTTAACAAAAACAATCTACAGGGTAGATTAAAATTATCAAATGAACATTAAAATTCCGCTTGGTAATATGAAATTAGTAAATGTTAATAATTTTATGTAGTTAACATGTCGTTAAATGTTGTATAAATAACTGCTGACACGGCAGAAGACGCATGGGGAACAAACGTATGTATTATAAATAAGGTTTTCATTCGACTTCTAAACACATATATTACATGCCAACCTTACGTATTACCAGTTGGATCCCTCTGTCAAATCTAACGAGGTACGGGTACGACCCTTGCAATGTCATCTGCGAATTTATAACGTAACACATCCGGAGACTGTGCAATCTAAGTTCTTCAATACCGCCCTCATTCCCATTTCGTTAACATTTCATAAACAATATAAAAACCACAGGGTGTCACATTGTAAGGATAGGTGGAAGTCACAGATAACAGTGTCTAACAGCTAAAGGTTTACCTTTTTAAAAAGAAATAGACCCTCCTCTTTTCATGATTGATATTGTTAGAAACTTTTGAGAAAATGTGTTGCACTCAAGTCAATCTCACACCTCCCACTATCCATAAAGTTTGTTCCTCCCCCCTCCCCTCTCCCCTTCCTCGATACCGCCATATTCTGCCATTGCTTACAAGAGTAGTACTCCAAAGTTCTGAAAGTCAAAGACATAACATAACATATCGAGGGTAGGTTACACATATTCTGTTTGAAATCTTTCTTTATCTCTCTCAACGCTGCACAGCAGGGAATAGTTACGCTTTACTTACTGAAGGAGCCGGCGAGTTGTAGTCACGTCAAATGATTTTTATCGAGTTGACAATGCACATACTCATCTTTATAAAATTTGGCCAAGATATGAATAGAGCGTATACTTGACAACTCTATCAAAATCATATCTTTGACTTGTTGCCAAGTTACTTGAAACAGCAAACTCGATTTGTTTTATCATTTTCGTCAAGCGGTATCGTTAACGTAACTCGTCAGCTCAACAAAAATAAACAACTTTAAAGTGTTTTGCAGAACTCGCCTGTCCCTTCAGAACCACTGTAGATTTGTCACCAGTGTCGTAATTATATGAGATTAGATGCGGCGGATATTGCATATTGTCAAAGCATTCTTACACGCACGCTACGATAACGTGATCTGTATTTGGAAAATCTACTTAAATTTTTTGACCGAAGTCTCTGACGAGAAAAGTATGTTTTGTCATGACGAGTAATTCCAGTAATCACCCGCTGTTTACTGAATTTCCAAATAGTCTGAAAAGTTCCATTGCGGGGCCAGGGCGCGATTTTTTTCCCGAAAAGGTTTGCAAATACGGAGTTTTCGTTTAATCAGATTGCTCTGAACGTCAGCATCAATAATGACCATCACTTGATAGACAGTTGGAAGACAAACACTGAATCAGAAGAATGATAAGGTCCATGGGTCTTAAATGTCAAAACATGAATGAGTTCATTGATGTCACTGAAACATGATGCTTAAGCTGAACAGATAAAATGTTGTTGTTGATTGTCCTGTGACACTTAGTTAAGTCTACTTACGGGGTTGCCTTCTAAACGCCCTAAGTTTACCTTTAATGCTTGGATCACATGTTGACCTTACTTATGATACATACGCTACATTGCAAGATTCGTGAGTCGTTCTATTGAAATCGGAATTCCTTCGTGCAATGGATACACTAAAATCACAAGTCTTAAATGAATATACGCAAACATGACAGCAGCAATAGTTTGAATCGGTACTATACGTGAGTGTATTGCGCGACTAGATTAGGACTACAGTAAGTCTGCAATTTCCCTGTCTAAAATTGGGGAAATGGTTTGCGAATAATCAATGCTTAATTTACGCAACTTTTCTGTTAAATCATATGTATCTCCATTGGGTTAGATCATATATAGTGGAATATATTGAATATATACAGTACATATCAGGCGCGTATCCAGGATTTTCAAATCCGGGGGGCGCTGATTACTATCTAAGCGGAGCGCCACCTTCGGTTGGCGCGCAGCTGTCACGAACGACTTTATTCATTGTACGTGTATTCAGTATATGCTGGTCAGGGTGATAAGTAGGTCACTCGTCGTGACTGACAACTTGTGCGTTTTTTCTGGAAGCGTCGAGAAATGATGGCGCTATTCGGTATTAACGAGTGCAAATTTCCAGAACATACGGGAAGTAATTTTTAGCAGGTGACCGGATATCGTCGACCAATGAACGATGCACTATCAGTCGTATCTTCGAGACATGGATGATTCTCGATGTTTTTCCGTCAGGATTCCTGGAAAAGAACTTTCGGGAGATTAAACCCGGCTATATAAGAAGAGATATTTTCGGTGAGGAGGAGTTTAGTTCAGAATTTTCCGATCTATTGTATAAAGAAATTCATCTGAGATAAAAGATTAATCGAGGGGACGGACGGAGGAACCGGTGGACTGTTTGTTTATTAGATTGGTGCGTCGTTTAACCGGGACAGGCGTGACTTCGGCAGAGTTTTCGGAGTTCACCCAGGAGGAAGCCATCCTTGGGATACAAACGTTGAGTCGAATTGGACCAGCGGGGAACGGTTTTGCTCCTGACCAAGTCACGGGATACCAGCCTACGAGGGAACCTAATCCCGACATCGTTGTTGGTGACGCAAGGAGGTCAGAACAGCTACGAAAGGAACCGAGAGCCGGCACGCGCCGCGTAAGATAAGTTAAGTAATCTTTCAAAAATTTAACGGCCGTATAATATTGTAAAATCTGTCTGTAATATTCCAAATTTCTAGTACCAATAATCCTTGTACAAATCAGTATAGAGATCGTATCATTGTAAATATATCGCTTTTGTTAACTTTCAGAAACATCTCAGTAGTCTTTTGGTCCTTTGAGTTTACTTCCCTGAATCTATCTAAAATTTTATTTTTATCGGCTTTGAAGGCCAAAAGAAAAACCCGGGGTCGCAACAGAGGGGGCGCTAGAGGGTGCCATTTTGTATTATCCCACGGAAGTTGTGACAATTAATGGGGGCCTATCCGGGAAATTGTTTAAAAGATAGAAACAAAACGGGAAATTGTTTAAAAGATAGAAACGAACCGGGAAAAGTGTAAAACACCAGAAAAGAGTATATCCCGAAGTGACTTACAAACTGAGAAGTTTCTGAAACCATATATATTTGATATATTGTTATTGGTACATGTGTTTGCCTGACTGAATGATGGATATTAGAGAATTAACTGAGTTGGGGGCTAAAATGGGTCTTACGGGTGGCGAACTCTTAAACTTCGTCAAAGAGCAGCAGCAGATCGCTCGTGACGAAAGGCAACAAGAAAGGGCTGAGGCGGAAAAGCAAAGGGCTGAGGCGGAAAAGGAAAGGGCTAAGGCGGAAAAACAAAGAATGTTTGAATTGGCTAAGCTTGAAAAGCAAGCTGAGTTGCAGCAAAATAGCAATGGCAATGCCGATTTGAATTCCTCCCGTAGCTCCACTTCAAGCCGCGAGCCAAGTAGAATCCCAACGCCCAAAATGCCTCACTTTGATGAGAAGGAAGACCTCGACGCATACTTGCTGCGCTTCGAGCGATTCGCAACAGCGCAAGAGTGGCCAGAGGAACAATGGGCATTAAATTTGAGTCTGTGTCTAAAGGGAGAAAGTCTCCGTGTTTACTCTAGGCTACCACCCGATGACTCACAAGATTATCAAAAGCTAAAGAAAGCCCTGTTGAAACGATTTCAATTCACAGAGGAAGGCTTCCGTCAGAAATTCAGACGAGAAAGGCCCAAAAAAGGAGAAATATCAATTCAATACATGGCAAGGTTGGAAAATTATATGGCCAGATGGTTGGAAATGGGCGGAATTAACAAAACGTTCGAGGAATTTTCAGATCTCATGTTGCGGGAGCAGTTCCTAAATGTATGCAGCAAGGAATTGGCATTATTCCTGAGAGAACATGACTGCAAGACTTCTAAAGCGCTGTCAGAGCTGGCTGACAAATACTTAGAAGCGCATCACAGGGATCTTGAAAAATGTGTGAAATCTTTCCAAACAAATCAGGGAAATGGGAAAAAACCTGACGGTAACCCCAACAGTCAGGAATACAAAACCAAAATTGTGGACGCGGGTGAAAACAGAAACACGCGTTCAGCCATAAAATGCTTTGTTTGCGGGAAATTGGGGCATAAGGCAAACGATTGCAGGCAGAGGTTTAAAGCGCAATCGGCGGTTGCGACTGAAAATGCCAAACCCGACAAGCTAGGATCGAGCGATGGGTCGCAAAAAGATCATCGTAGCGGACAAACCGCGAATCTGTGTTTGATGAAACAAATCAAGGAAAGTGACAGCTATTCAATTAATTTAGCGTGTGGTCACGAGATCCCAATAGTCAGTGCGGCGTGTGAGGAGCCTACCGACATTACTGAGAAAATTTTGTCAGATGTTAAGGAGCGCATGCCGGTGGTTGAGGGCTATCTTAAAGGGAGGAAGGTGTCAGTGTTACGCGATAGCGGGTGTTCTGGTGTCATCGTTAGGAGAAATTTGATCTCCAATGATCAGTTGACCGGTGTAGATCAACTGTGTGTACTGATTGACGGTACAGTGAGGAAGATTCCAGAAGCTATCGTGGCGGTGGACACGCCCTTTTTCACAGGATCCCTCAAGGCTCTCTGTATGAAGAGGCCAGTGTATGACTTAATAATTGGGAATGTTCCTGGTGTTCGAGGTCCTGAGAATCCCGACCCAGATTGGAGTGTAAAAGAAGTTCCAAGTGAGCAGTGTGAACCTCACAATGTGGAAGAAACAGCTAGTGTTGAACTAGGAACCAGTGTTGAGTCACGTGATGAACCGGAAGTCGCTGCGGATCAAAGGATTCCAAGTGATGACGTAGGCGATGACTCAGATATTGGAGGTGCCGTAGAGACACGTGCACAAAAGCAAAAACGAAATGAAAATCTGAAACCCCTAAAAACGGCTAATGTTCCTATGGATGACGTAACACCTGAGCAATTGAGACAAGCTCAGAAGGAGGATTCAACCCTCAAAAATTGCTTCAAGCATGTTGGGAATCCCAGACCACTGAAAGGTAAAGAGGGGATCTCCGAATTCATTTTAAGAAATGATATTCTATATCGCAAAGTTTCGGGGAATGACAAGCCTAGTGACCAATTGGTTGTACCCGAAAAGTTCAGAAATCAAGTGATGAAACTGGCTCATGACAGTATTATGGCGGGTCACCTAGGGATAGCCAAGACAACTGACAAAGTTCAGTCTCAATTCTACTGGCCAGGTGTAGGATCCGACGTAATGCGTTATTGCAAGTCATGCGATATTTGCCAGAGAACATGTGATAAGGGTAGGGTCACCAAGGTCCCATTGGGTCACATGCCCTTGATTGACACACCATTCAAGAGGGTGGCGGTAGACATTGTCGGACCGATCAGTCCTACTTCCAAGCATGGGAATCGGTATATCCTAACACTTGTCGATTATGCAACGAGGTTTCCCGAGGCAGTTCCATTGCGTAACATAGGTACTGAGAGAGTGGCAGAAGCTTTGGTGGACATATTTTCAAGAGTGGGAGTCCCATCTGAGATCCTGACTGACAGGGGGTCACAGTTTACCTCAGATGTGATGAAGGAGGTGAGTCGATTACTGTCACTGCGACAACTCACCACTACCCCCTACCACCCGATCTGCAACGGTCTAGTTGAGAAATTCAATGGTACCTTGAAGAGGATGCTAAAGCGCATGTGTGAGGAGAGACCGTCAGACTGGGACCGCTATATAGGACCACTACTATTTGCGTATAGGGAGGCTCCGCAAGCCAGCACAGGTTTCGCACCGTTCGAGTTACTCTATGGTAGGACAGTGAGAGGTCCTATGGCCATTTTGAAGGAGATGTGGACATCTGAAGTGGACAACCCTGAAACTAGGTCAACATATCAGTATGTCCTAGATTTGAGAGAACGGCTAGAGGAGACTTGCGCTCTGGCTAGATCAGAGTTACAGGAATCGTCGGAGAGGTACAAGAAGTACTATAACCGGAAGGCTAAAAGTCGTAAGTTCAAACCAGGTGATTTGGTGTTGATACTCTTGCCTACTGATCAAAACAAGCTGTTGATGCAGTGGAAGGGGCCATTCACCGTATTGAGTGAAATTGGCGAAGCGAGCTATTCAATCGATGTCAATGGGAAGTCGAAAAGTTTTCATGCAAACCTGCTGAAAGAGTACATAAGTAGGGACAAGTCAAATGTGGTTGGGACTACAGTCATTTCAATGTCTGAGGATGAGGAGCAGGAAAGTTGTTTCGACCTGCCTGCGCTGCAGACTAATCAGAGTGAATCGGCATCGGATGTTGTCGTAAATGACGAATTAGGTGTAGGCCAATCACACGAGGTTAAACGAGTGTTATCCAAGTTCACTGATGTCCTGACTGATGTACCTGGCAAAACTGATGTTCTTAAATGTGACATCAAGTTAACTACTGATAAGCCAATCAAAGCAAAGCCTTACCCAGTACCACTCTCGATGCGAGATTCGTTACAAGAGGAAGTTAGGAAAATGATTGACATGGGAGTCATTGAACCTTCAAACTCACCTTATAGTTCACCTGTGGTGTTGGTACCTAAACCTGATGGTACGAAGAGATTCTGCGTGGATTATAGGAAGCTCAATAAAGTAACCACGTATGAAGCTGAACCTATGCAAACCATGACAGAGATATTCTCGGAATTGTCGAATGACAAGTACTTCAGTCGAATCGATCTAACGAAGGGATATTGGCAGGTTGAAATGACACAGTCAGCGAAAGAGAAGACTGCCTTTGTAACACCAGATGGGTTATGGCAATTTAAAACGATGCCCTTTGGATTGGTTGGGGCACCGGCAGTTTTCACTAGGTTGATGAGAACCATTTTGAGGGATGTGCCAAATGTTGTCAATTATCTGGATGATATTTTGATTCATACCGAGACATGGGATGAGCATGTAGAGTGTTTGGAGTTGTTGTTTCAGACGTTGAGAGAGAGCGGACTGACAGCTCGTCCGAGTAAGTGTGAAATAGGGTTCACTAAATTAGAGTTCTTGGGCCACACAGTTGGAAACGGGAAGTTGGGCCCGAAGCAGAGTACCCTTGATAAAATCAAAAATGCTCCAAAACCCGAGACGAAAACTCAAGTCAGGTCGTTTCTTGGTCTCACGGGGTATTACAGAGACTATATACCAAACTACTCTGCACTAGTTGCCCCACTGTCGGACCTGACGAGGAAGGGTTCACCCAATAGAGTGATTTGGGGAAGCGCCCAGGACAAGGCGTTCAATGATCTGAAGCAAGCGCTTATTAATCCACCCCTTCTCAGGCTTCCTGATGTAAATAAGCAATTTGTTCTGAGGACCGATGCATCCGATGTAGGGATAGGTGCAGTCCTACTACAGGAACATGAAGGAGAATTATTTCCTGTAGCGTATGCTAGTAGAAAGTTATTGGAGAGGGAAAGAAATTATTCAGTGATTGAGAGAGAATGCCTGGGGTTAGTTTGGGCAGTACAGAAATTTCATGTATATCTGTACGGAAGTGAGTTCGTCTTACAGACTGATCACGAACCACTCACTTATTTAAATAGAGCGAAGTTGCTGAACTCAAGAATTATGAGATGGGCATTAGTACTACAAGAGTATAGATTCAGACTAGAATCAATCAAAGGAAAGTACAATGTTGGTGCAGATTATATGAGCCGAATGTAAGCGGGTTATTCATTCATTTAATCAGATGTAGATGTGTTGATTGTAACACTATTGATTGTTGTTATGCTATCATACATTTATCATTGACATAGTTTTGTCGGATTATAGAATTGTTTATAGTTTATAGAATTTGACATTTATGGAATTGTTAGTTTGAGTATTTTGAGATGGTTATCAATATTCATTAGTTATGTTTAATTTAAAGTTGCATACACGTCCATTTATAGATGAAATATTTAAAATATTTATCTTAAAGGGGGAGTAATTGTCACGAACGACTTTATTCATTGTACGTGTATTCAGTATATGCTGGTCAGGGTGATAAGTAGGTCACTCGTCGTGACTGACAACTTGTGCGTTTTTTCTGGAAGCGTCGAGAAATGATGGCGCTATTCGGTATTAACGAGTGCAAATTTCCAGAACATACGGGAAGTAATTTTTAGCAGGTGACCGGATATCGTCGACCAATGAACGATGCACTATCAGTCGTATCTTCGAGACATGGATGATTCTCGATGTTTTTCCGTCAGGATTCCTGGAAAAGAACTTTCGGGAGATTAAACCCGGCTATATAAGAAGAGATATTTTCGGTGAGGAGGAGTTTAGTTCAGAATTTTCCGATCTATTGTATAAAGAAATTCATCTGAGATAAAAGATTAATCGAGGGGACGGACGGAGGAACCGGTGGACTGTTTGTTTATTAGATTGGTGCGTCGTTTAACCGGGACAGGCGTGACTTCGGCAGAGTTTTCGGAGTTCACCCAGGAGGAAGCCATCCTTGGGATACAAACGTTGAGTCGAATTGGACCAGCGGGGAACGGTTTTGCTCCTGACCAAGTCACGGGATACCAGCCTACGAGGGAACCTAATCCCGACATCGTTGTTGGTGACGCAAGGAGGTCAGAACAGCTACGAAAGGAACCGAGAGCCGGCACGCGCCGCGTAAGATAAGTTAAGTAATCTTTCAAAAATTTAACGGCCGTATAATATTGTAAAATCTGTCTGTAATATTCCAAATTTCTAGTACCAATAATCCTTGTACAAATCAGTATAGAGATCGTATCATTGTAAATATATCGCTTTTGTTAACTTTCAGAAACATCTCAGTAGTCTTTTGGTCCTTTGAGTTTACTTCCCTGAATCTATCTAAAATTTTATTTTTATCGGCTTTGAAGGCCAAAAGAAAAACCCGGGGTCGCAACAGAGGGGGCGCTAGAGGGTGCCATTTTGTATTATCCCACGGAAGTTGTGACAGCAGCGTACAAGAAAATTTCTTATTTTGATACCCCCCAGATCACCGGAAACGGCACTTCTCGGGCTTGAAATGACCAACCAGATGTACACTTTTTGCCTGATAATTAAGTATTTCCTAATAGTTTTTTTTTTGCATCCATAACCTTTTTGAAGATTGTCAACCCGGCACACATCATGTTCGACCTGATCGCATCTCCTGTGGGTCTTTGCTTTGTAGGTGATTCTACGTCGCGGCCCACAATACCCGTCAGCCCCACTTTTTAAGGTTTTAAGCCCCATATTTGTTCAGAATTTGAAAATTCACATTTCTCGTGAATAAACTCACTTCAAAACATACCCATAATGTTGTACAAAATTTCATCTATGGACAACCAATATAGAAAACTTCCTTCAACCCCTAACAGACCGGTCAAAATTGCACGAGTAGAGGGAAGTGTGATGCAGAATGTTGGTCAGAAATTTTCGAAACTTCAGACACAGTTAATTTATTGGTGTACAAATATTAAAACCTCTTATAACGGCTATTATAAAACTTGGTTGAAGGAAATGAAAAAAATAGCAGATATTTCCGAAACCGAACACTACACACATAGGCGTAGGAGGCGCGGCGGCAGTGGCGGAGCGCTTGCGAGTCACTTCGCCCAACAACCATTTCGCCCAACTGCCATTTCGCCCAACCAGCCTGGTCATTTCGCCCAACCGCGTTGGTCATTTCGCCCAACCAGCATGGTCAGTTCGCCCAACCGTGTTGGTCATTTCGCCCAACCGTGTTGGTCATTTCGCCCAACCGTGTTGGTCATTTCGCCCAACCTTATTTTTACTAATATTCAGTCAGAATAATATTACTTTTTCTATTCCACCAGTTCAATTTGATTTATTTTGGGTAAGGTTACTTCGTAATAGGTAAATAAAGTGAGGTCCGCTCGATATCGATCGGAGTCTGAGTCTGTTATACAAACACAGGGGAATCGGTCTTCATAAAAACCTATCAAACCTAACCCCTAAAATACTGGTCCATCCTACTGACTAACAATTCCGGAACGTTAAGTGAAAAACAATATATATATAAAACCCGTCCGTAATATTTATCAATGTAACCACATATGTAATCACATATGTAGGCCTAATCAATTTAACCACGACTTCAAGTTTCCTTAATACTCGGTTCGTATCCCGTAACGTTAACAATTCCCGACCGTTTACTATCAAACCTATCAAACCTAACCCCTAAAACACTGATCCATCCTCAAGATTCCTTAATATTCGGTTCGTATTCTGTAACGTTTCCTTACTAAAGTTATACAAAGAAAAGGACTTCAAGTTTCCTTAATATTCCTTAATATTCGAACGTTTACTATCAAACCTAACCCCCAACACACTGATCGGTCCTCAAGTTTCCTTAATATTCGGTTCGTATCCTGTAACTTTAACAATTCCCGAACGTTTACTTTTCAAGTATCATATTTAATCAAGGTTGGGCGAAATGACCAGGCTGGTTGGGCGAAATGACCAGGCTGGTTGGGCGAAATGACCAGGCTGGTTGGGCGAAATGACCAGGCTGGTTGGGCGAAATGACCAGGCTGGTTGGGCGAAATGACCAGGCTGGTTGGGCGAAATGACCAGGCTGGTTGGGCGAAATGGTAAGGTTGGGCGAAATGGCAGTTTGGCGAAATGGTTGTTGGGCGAAGTGTCCTGCTTCCGGCGGAGCTAGGGGTATTGGTCAGGAGGGGCGAGAATGGTCTGTAGGGGCGCTTTCGACACTATCTAAGCGGAGCGCCACCACTGGTTGGCGCGTAGCGTACAGAAAATTTTTGAGTAAAGATACTCCCTAGATCGCCGGAAATGACCCTTTCCGGGCCTGGCTAATTTGCAGATAAACGAAGAATAAGGTGTCATCGCCAAATTACACCAACAAAATGTGACAAATGTCAATAAGTAGATGGTAAAGAGCTGAAAAAGGCGCCAGCAGTCCATTTGAGTCCGTCAGGGGGGCATCCGCCCCCATGACCGTATGGACGCTCCGCCACTGCGCGGCGGGGGTGCAGCCCCTAATTCGCCATTACTAATGTAAAAGAGAGTTTTGACATAATTGGACCTCCATGCTTTTTATACATCTACATGAGACATGTCGTTGTTTATATTAGCGGTATACTGCGCAATTTTAACGGAACGTACGGTACATGATGGCATGCGATGTAATAACCGATGCTTGCTTATTTGATATTGACATTAACACGTTGAGCGCGCGCGAAAATTTTTGGTTATTTTTTCAGGCAAGTCGGACAGTTTTGAGGCTTTTCATCCTGGAACGCCATTTTCATGCTCACTGATATGATGTGATATCTGCTGTTTGCGTTACAAATTCAAACAGGCGCGTAGCGAGGAATTTGTCAAGGGAGGGGTGAAGCCTGTAGGCAAATTATCTAATCGTAGCGCCACCACAGGTTGGCGCGAAGCGTACAAGAAAATTTTGGCCGAAAATGCCTCCCAGATCGCTGGAAATGGCACTACCCAGGACCATTTGTTAGCGCGAAGCGTACAAGCAAATTTTGGCCAAAAATGTCTCCCAGATCGCTGGAAATGACACTTCCCAGGCCTTGGTAGTTGCATCCAAGCACTTTCTATTTTGAAATTACTTAGCGATATCATTTAAAAAAATGCTGCATGGGCGGGGGGGGGGGACGGGCGGTCGCCCCCATCCCAAAAATCGTCATGTTCCCCGACGACGCTGTCGAGTTTGAGACCAGCCACAGTTGGTTTCATAGCACAATTCTACACACGCGTTATGATAGACCATATATAGTATATATATAGATCATTAGTGAGAGAGGAAAACGGAAACGTCAAAAAATGGAGTTGTCGGTGTAAGGGGTAGGGTGAGTCACACATTTACGAAATCATTGATCCGTCACTGGCTACCCTTCAGCGCTGTAATGATGTCACTGTTCCTCTTTCTCTTCCCGATGTCTTCGCGTTTTTCTTTTATTCCCTCCTTTTCTCCTTTTTCTCTCTTTCTTCATTTTCTTTTCCCTTCCTTCCTCTCCTCCTCCTCTTTCCCCCCTTTTTTTCCTTTTTTCTTCTCTTTTTTTCTCTCCTCTTTTTCTTACCCGGTGGGCGCGCGCCCCCAACGCCCCCCCTGGATACGCACCTGCATATAGGACTGAACAGGATAGGCCGAAGCTCAAGTGAGGTGTGAAGAATGCTGGGTAACCGTCATCAATGACTGATATCCTTCGAAGAAATATTTTTAGTGGAGAGAAAGCTGGTCCTTTTTATTGAATCAAAGCATAGACACAAGCTACTAATAAGCAATCCTGTCATCTCGACAAAAGTTCTGACCAATATTAGGATGGTTCCAGAATGGGGAAGGGAGTTGGGTGGGGGAGGGGGTATTTAGAACTGAACTGTTTTTGCATCACAACACAGTTCTTAAATGTCCATACTGTATAGTGTACATTATGGTATACTTCCGTCACTGCAGTGTGTACACAGTTTTAATACATATAGGCCTACAGCGCATGTGTGATGCACCCTGTACAAAACTGTTACGTGCATTGTGCTATGTTATCGATAAATGCCTTCACAGAAAACTTCGATCAAACATGGATATAGTAGATCGTACAATCTAACAAACTAGTGTGCTAAATATGTCTAAACCAATTCCAAAGATATCTACACATACTTACGAAAATATTCGGGTGATTTTGAACGGTTAAACCTTCGTTGCAATGAACTGATTCAGACATTTTGCTTACCGCGAAGGACCAGGTTTCTATGGTGATGACAAAACTTCCGACCAATCATGAGCGACTATTTACACACAATTGCAAACCTGTTTGGGACAAAAATCTCGACCTTGGTACTTTCACATCCAGTTTTGTGGAAACTGGTTAAGAAAAGGCCTGAACCTTTCCATTTTTGTAATGTCGTTTCATTGTTAAATTTAGAAATATGTCATTTGAAGGTACCTCTTTTGTATACCCCCCCCCCCCCTTCGCAATCCCTGCCAAAAAATAGATTATCGTAAATGAATGATGTCTGTATTTGGGAATACATGGTAAAATGACACACTATTTTAAGAAATTCATGCATTCACTTGAAAAGAAGAGGATACGATATAAAGGAAACAGATACATCTATTGCAAACATATTTATTCTTGTATGAGAAATGATATATAAGAGATGTATTAGGGTATGAATGTAAGATTTGAGTTCCAAGATAAATGGTTTCGTTTGTTACATCACGATTGTAAGTCCATGATCCCGTCCGGATCGAATTACGATGGAGGTCGTTTTATTAAAATATCGACTTCTTAAATCAATTGCTGCTGTTACTATGGTAACATTGGACTTGGTTTATAACCAGAAGCATACTATTTTCATGACAGTTCGGTGGAAAGGGTGTTGTGTGGATTGGAAGTAGATCTTGGTGGGAACATTTGTGTGAAGGTGAGGTAAAATGTCATCATTGTCGGTTTTTGAATACATAAATAAAAACACGCACATACATCGTGTATCATAGTACACTATCACGTACGATACGTCAAAGAAGAAGTTTTGTTCGAACTGAATTTTATTCACCATCACGGGACCATGTTGAAGTTATCAGCTCTTTACATCTGTTATGTTAAGTTGGAATAATTGAAGGTCTTAATGAGATTCCTCAATGCGGTCTCATATTACGCTACATACACTTCTTCTTTTTTGACCAAACTGAGCAGACGGAATCTGGTTGAGAGGAAAAACTGATAAAGTATTGTAAAACAGTAAGTGATCATCAAATGACTTATACAAGTGGTAAGGTGCAGAGCATGACAATACATCAATAAATAAACCAAATGTAGTGTAATGACTGAGGCCCTTCAGGTAACAAATGTATACGATTTTAACCCGTTTCTTAAGGTTGTAATTTTACCTCGGTCACGTGACATATCCTCTGTACATTGAATGACGAATTATCCCTGAATAGCAATCATCGTCAGTTATCAGCGTGACGTCATCACATAACCATGTTCATCAGAAGATGACATCATGACGAAAAAATACACGAACGTTTGCAATCTTCGTTGAAGGATTGTTTCATAAATAACGTACTGTACATACAACACTGTTAATGTTGGATTCATTTACAAGATCATCAAGTAGATCTCAAACATGTCACACAGTCCTGTATTGTACACAAAGTTAAACAAGAAACGTTTCCAATGCGAATATTGATCACATTAAAGACTAATGAGCATGAGCATGAATTAACCTGTTTACAATAAAATAATTAACCGGTTAGCCGTCAAAATTTAACCTGTCCGGTCTTATTTTACCTCGTAGTTGCAGACTTAGGAAAGATTGAAAACAGGTAAGAGGCTAAGATAACAAGAAAAAAAGTTATCGTGATCCGGAACAAGGTAGAAAACAAAAACATTTCTATATTTCTGTCTCTATTTTCGTAAACCGTATATTGTTCACGCGTCTTCTGTTTTGGATATTTGAGAAGGTCGACGAAATTTCAAATTCGAATAGAATCTTTCAAAGTTCTCGCAAACTGCCGTTAACTTGTGAAAAATCTAGAAGATTGTGTCAGTTGTTACAAAAGTTTAATTGAATTGCATTTTTCATAATGTGATCGTGGAGCAGACTCTGACATTTCAGAATTAATAGCGTGACCATTCCGCATTAAAAGGTCTAGCGCCCTCGAAAACGAAAGTTTTCGACAGCCTCTTCCCTTCAATTTAGTCGGACTTTCATCATAATTATTTGGGAGTAGCTTAGTGATCTACTCTAACCACTCACGATCTGTTCTTTTTCTTTGATAATAATATATCAAAGAAGCTTTAAAATATCATTCATTATTACTAACTGAATAATTCAACGTATAGCGGTTTGCGAATAAGATGATCCTAACAAGAACATAAACTATGTTCAATCAATTGCTGATCAGTTTTGTCTTGGTTTGTCTAATAAATCCGATTGAAAAACAAGATATTTTACTTTAATATTACATTAATCAGTTGCTCATTAGTAAGTACGACTTAAAGAAGTTTTACCGTATCTGTGTTTTTCAATTTCGGGAGAGATTTGGTGTTTCCAAGGTAATTTGTGTTTGTGTCTGTAGTTGAAATTTGTGCTAAGCACTAGTAAACTAAAAATAAAAAAACTGGTTAAGTATTGTCAAGAAGCTATTTTCTAGTGTTGTAGTACTCGAAAAGCACCCGGCACTCGAGTGGCATTCAAACATCTGTCTCCAAATGATCGGTACTCGCACTAGGTGAACAGTACTTGGTACTCATCCTTTTGCACCCGCACTCTAATGCTTAAGTACTCGATGCAAAGTGCTTGGTACTCGTTCGTGACGAGTTATGTAAAACAAACAGTTTCGTAATACTGACGTTACACTAGGTAGTTATGATAAGTTATCGACGATTTTTATTACTCTGTAATGTTACCGTACTCATGCTGATTGAATATTAATACGGAATAATTATGCTAAATTTCAAACTTTTGTTCTGTCAAATTTTCAGCGAATCTAGGAGAAATCTTCATATCTTTACCACAGAACAAACAATGCTATTACATTTGAAATATCGATCGGATTGAAAAAGAAACAAGCAAATCTGAAAAAAAAAACAGCTAACAGTGGGACTGACTAAATTGTTCTTCTCATTGAAATTATGTATTCAAATTCTTCAAATTCAATCTTCGGTGATCAATCAATTTACCAACAAAGATAAATAATAATAATAATAATAATAAAAAAGTTTGTAGCCAGTTTTATTTTTTTAGAAATCACAAGTAAAAGTGGGGGGGGGGGTAGGGGTGGGGATAGGATCAATTTAAAGAAAGCTGCCTTCACACACGGTATAATATACAATTATCTAATGAAGTTCAACGTGACTGTCAAATCTTCAGCCCCCTTGCCCACATTTGGAAAATGCAATGAGTGACAAATTTACAATAAAATGGCCAACGTTTTCAGACAAGACAGTGGAAAGTTGAAAATAAGATGTCAAATTTTCGATTTATTGCTATCCTTTCGATTTGATATATGACACGGGTAGCAAAAATATTTGCAGAATATAGAAATTGGCAAGGAGATTTGTGTTGCTAAGGAACAACTGTCCTGTCGTCTGCTGTTCGTGTCTGTGTACATTTGTGTACAGTCTTGACTAGCTGCGTGAGTTCCAGCTGCAGTTCGGTTGTTTGAAAAAGTACTCACAATGAAAATGTTTTACTTGAAAATTGCGGTAAACATCGAGAAATGTACCACTTAGCTAGATTCCATTGTTCAGGTATAGCTTCACAAGGAACGTGGTAGCTATAAGATCATGACTTCAGTTCTTGTGGAATCATATACATTCAAGGCGAACCACTAGAGTTGAGTGTCAAAAGGGATAAGGGGTCACAATGGTTAGTATACGTTGTTATGCGCGATTCCGCATTGACATAAACGATCGAGGTTAACGCCGATTGTTGAGTAATTGTCGTGTGCCTCGTCGACAAGCGGTAAGATTATTTTCGGGGTACAAACTAGAAACTAGAACTTGATCCAAGTTAGAACTTAGCTAGGCGAGGACTTCACAGTAGGGTGAAATGTGAATATCTTCTAAATAGATAACGTTATAAGTTTGATTTAGCGAAATTTTCATTTGAACAGTCCCATATTCAAAATGCGTGTCATAACCAATGAACGTTACTTAAAACAGGCGCATTCGTAAAAAATCGTTAAAAAGGCTTTCACGCCATCAGCGTATAAATTTAGTAACTGGTGTTTCCCTGCTATTGTATAAAGTATGACCTCTACCTCGGTTGGATACATATGAATAGATTTGTTATGTTACTGCGTTACCTGCAGAAATGACTCATATTTTAGTAAAGCTTTCAAATAAAAGTAAACAGTTTATAATGTGAGCCAAATACTCAAATCAGAACGTATGGCACATCAGTTGAACGACAGGTTTAACACGGTGATCACGGTAATACACGAAGTAGTGGATGTGTTTCTCCAAATAGCTTTGTATATCGGATTGATGTCTGCACAATTTGGATATGTTGACTGGTTTTGTAATGGAATTCCCATATTGTCACATTGACGTTAGCTTTAGAAAGACTTGATATTTTGCTATGGCGTTGTATGTTCATCAACACTTCATCAACCAAACAGTTGAACATCACCTGCCATTCCAGGATCATTCGATACTAGAACCAATTATCAGGGATTGAATATAACAATGAAGGATTTCCATATTATTGCAACTAAAGGTGATTGAGTCAACGAAATTTACCCCAGAACAAAGGTCATTCAATTAAACCCTGATTAGGTAAGTAAGTAAGGTTAATATATTGTACTTATAAATGGAGGAATTAAGGGAGGTAGGTATAGTGCAGGACCGACCTGGTGACAAAGGGGGAATCCACCACTCCCCCCCCACCCTACACACACAAACACGCTAGACTTCATCTAGTGTCGATTTGTATTCAAGTTATTCCATTTTGGAGTGAGTTTGTGAATGTGTGATTTCCCTTTGTTGTTGATTTTAAACTCACCTATGTGGTTCACTTTCTTCTTTGTGTTTTTGTTAACTACATGCACTAATTTGAGCATTTATTGCTCTACGCTTAGCCCGTTTGCATTCCCGTTGCGGAATAGAGATATTTTAGTTGGACGATTGTGTCTAGGAACTTAGGGGGAAAAGTTTCACAGGTCCCTTCGAGAGTTAACGTTACCCTCCCCCCACCCGGCCATGCGCTGTACATTATATAGGTAACGTGCATTTTGTTTGGTAAGGCACATATCAACAACTAACACACCCTGTACAACAAACCCTGTACTTGTACAAGTACCTTGGAATTTGATAAAGTTATTGTATTGTACTAATCAATGAAGGAATAAAGGAAGGTACGGATAGTGCAAAACCAGATAGCCAGCCAAAAGACTTGTACCCCAGTCCCCTCCCATCAAAATATATATATATAAAAAAAACATGTCATGGGTTATGACTTGTTCAAGAAAATCTACTTTTCATCGAAGCGTATATTAAAACAGCAAGAACAACTATAAAGTGCTTAAACTCCGTAACGGTTGCCATGATACAATTATTCCATCTGACGTCACTGTGTCTATACTTCTATATTACAAGTATTGTCTCTTTGGGGCAACAAATTCGCATGAGTGGTTTCAATTGTTCAAGTTTATAAAGTATTTTCTGCATACGAAACTTACCCGACTACTAAGTTTGTAAAAGTACACTGTCTTCGCTATGCCAGATATTGTCACTGCAATACGCTGGAAGCAAAATGTCTTTAATGTGAATACAGTTATTGTAAGATTAGTTTCTGCAAGCTTTCAATGAGGACCTACATATCGAGGTCTTCTCAATTACTGGTCATGTTCCCTACACTGAACTACGTTAATCCACACTGATCACCATTGCTTACAATATATATTGTACACTTTCAGGGAGGACTGTTTCCACTGATGTGCTATCACTCTTGTCATAGACTAGTCATTAATCGAATTTTACGAAGATTATTTTTGTATCAGGAGGGTAAATTCATGGTGTGTGTAGGATAAGAAACGACAGAAAACCGCTGCGAGGGAACACAAAATACCCGACAGTACTGCAATGGTCAATGGATCCTCACCACGGTTCTGGGATACAAACAAAAGCCATTTGCATTCGTCGTTCCTACGTGTATTTTTATGGAACTAGAAATCTAAGCACGCAAGTAGTTGGGGAGAGACTAAAAGAACGAAATCCTTTTTTCAATAATGGCCAGTAAACGGTTTATTAAATTTACTTTTGTTTTAAAAGCAATAACTGCCATCTTGTATTAGAAATTGAGGTCGAATGACTGTCACGCAAATATGTTTACTTATAGACTATTTACACAGTCGAACCAAATGCTAAAAACATGATCATTTTGTGTTTGCTATCAGGAGAATGATCGAGGTCTACTTATCTAAATCTGAAAGCAGCTTTTTGAGTCCTTTCTATGATTTTCTCAACCTCATTGACCCCACGATGCCATAACGACATATACACCTAGCTTATCTATTCAAATCTAACTTCAAGTGGTGGTTTAAGGTCGAATGATTTACAAATTTGAACGTTGTTTCTCTCGATGAAATTTTCCGTTAGGTTCGCAATAAGCCCCGCCTATATATTCGCCTGAATATTTAAATTATTTGAACGTCATGGAATAATGAGGTAAATAATTTCACTTTGCCGACGTCGTAAGCAATCCAGTACACCAATGTATACTACAACACCATGCTCTATTTATGTGCCTTGAATATGGCTGTGATAACGACTCAGCTTTTTCGGATTGTGAATGAATCTTTTTTAAGCAACAGCTTATAAATAAACTTGTCAGTTATTCACTCATTGGTTGGATTCAAACTAGTGGATTTGGGGAACTGTATGCGATTGCTTTTAAATGAGGAATTTGTCGGAAGACTCTTAACTTATATCTGCAGAAGTCCTTTATTACTCGCCAATTGGTGCTCTAGGTAGGGAAGAACTTAGCTAATATTTTAGTTTGATGTTTTGTGATGAATTTATGTAAAAACACTCGACGGACATGTCAATAGGGTGGGAAAACGGCGACAAAACGCAAAAAGCTGCTTTAAGAAGTTATAACAACTTGCAAGCAAAATACCGATTACAGTAGTATCCCACCCCGCTGAAGAAGGCTAAATGGGGTGGGGGCGGGGAATTCGAGAAACATCTTTTCTGTTGCTGAGATATAAATGTTTGAGTTTAGTTATAAAAAAGAAAAGTACTGATTGTGCAATAACCTATCACGTCACAACATTATGCACCTTAAATTGTCTTTGTTTTCTGTTATAATTGAAAGCGGCTTACTTAACCTTTAGTAGGGTAAGGGGACCAGACGTCCCCGATTTTCGGGGACAGTCCCCGATTACAGTGTGCTGTCCCCGATGAACAAGTGCCCCCGAAAATGTCTCCGATTCGTCAAAATGTTCAGGAATTTCGAAAATATTATTAGCAAAATAATTGTATAAAAAAAAAAATAGTCAAGTGTGCAGTCGCAGAACAGAACTTATAACCAGTATTTCAGGTGGGCCAGTGTAAAGTAGAAACACTGTTAAAATATGCTAGCTCGATCTAGCCTAGCACTCTTTCGACCGTATAATTGGCAACTACGGCGACACAACCACAATTATATTGTGAGCATAACCACTCACAAGCTCTCAAAGAATCACGTAAAGTAAGTGAATTTCATGTGAGAAAAAGCTACATTTTTGAAAATAAACTTGATTAAAACAGTGCTTCTAAGTATCACCATTTTACATCTAAGACACCCCCTCCCCTTAGACCCCTCCCCATATCAGTCACGCAATAAATGTCCCTGGTTCCAGTCAGGAAAGTATGGTCACCTTATAGTAGGGCCATATAATTTAGTAATTTACAAAGGTCGTACCTATCGACCAACTCTTTCCGCGTTCCATACGCATATGACGTATGATAAATAACTGAATTATGAAACAGACACAGGCTGTTATGCGTATTATAGTATAATAATGACTCAGATCGTGTCTCGAAAAGTTGGGGGTTCGTGGACAACTGTGACATCCACAGGGGTTCGTGGGGGAATAAAGTTAGGGAAACCCTGGTTTAATGTTTAAGCAGGGGGGGGGGGGGTCCCTGGTATGTGCGATAGTCTGTGTATCTAGGGGTATCAATGTATTGTTGGCTGGAAGAGAGTTGGTTCTTGCTGCCGGAGTTTATGTTAACAGTCTGGTGGACATTTTTGTCTCTGAACTTAGTATACGGGGAAGTAACAAGAGACGGATATACCGTGGGCGGGGTTCAGCTCATATATGTAGCCGGGTAGAGATCGTTGATCGGCTTGTTATTGGTTTCTGATATGTGTCAATGCTATCAGATATGTCGTAATTGGTCAGTTACTCGTGTATAGGCTTCTACACAGTTACGGGGTCGTTTATATTGCTATGCGAGTAGCGTTTTTATACATTAATTTGGTATACATTATGAACAAGTTGCCAGGCAGACTCCTTGCCGAATTTTATAGCGTTTGTCAGAGGCAATGTTTTAAAGGTTATTTTTGGGCTTCTGCAGAAAACATATGGATCGGATAGATGCACTCTGTAGCTGCGTTGCGTAAACTGCTTGTGCGGTTGCAAGGATGTTGCAGCGTATGGTTCACGGGCTGACGCGGTCCATCGTTAGCTGCGCTGCGTTGCCTTTGACGAATTCATCATTTGCTGCGCTGCGTTGTATTTAACGCGATGCGTATAGTTTAGCTCTCTTCTAGGCAACTTGCGCATTACAGAATAGCTGTGCCATGATAGGGTTAGTTAATGTACGTTATCCGTGTGTCGTGTTTTAGTCGTTAAGGTATTCCTACTTATATAAAGTTATTTCTTTGTCACACTGCGAGAGATGTACTACAGGAACATTGCATATAGACAAGTATATACACTTATTAATCTCAGGATGCACTGTTAGTGTATTTTATTCAACGGTGTCCTCGAGTCTCTCCCTACCAACCCCACACCTAACTTACCAATCGGGTACGCTACAACATAACTGGAGCGGACAGCGTTACACTACATTGCATGAGTGATACAAGAGTTCAGAGCCACAATGGAGCATGTCACAGGGTCGGTGCGTTGTTTCACGCGATTCTGCATTGAAATATTTGGTCAAGGGTAAAGTATACGACGATGGTTGAGTAATTTTCGTGTGTCTCGTCGACAAGTACACAGTTCTCGTAAAGAGTTATAGTACTTGATCCAAGCTTAAACTTAGCTAGGCAAGGACTTCATAGTCCGATGACATTATGTTATTTAAGTTCTAAATAGAACCGTTATAGTAGGTTCAGTTTCGTGAGAACATCATTGAACAGTATTCATATTCAAAGTTCGTGTCATAACCAACAAGCGTTACTTAAAACAGGACGATTCGAAAAGTCGTTATAAAAGCTTTTACGTCATCAGTGTAAACATATAGTAACTGACGTTTCCCCGCTGTTAGGATCACATGTGTGTATGTGACTTGCATTTGCTGTTGATTTTGAACTATGTTGAACCTATGTGGTGTGCTTTCTTCTTTGTTTAACAATAAATATATTCTAATCAATTAAGGAATTAAAAAAGTAAGTCAACGTACCCACTACTTCCTACAGTAAATTGGTCACGTGTCACCAGTCGGATGAGACAGCTATCTACAACTAGAAAACCTATACTTGCACAGGTACCTAGAAAGTATATTAAGTCAACATATTGTAATTTGTGCCTCACCACTACCCCAATGATATTGTAGCGTGACGTATTATGGGGAATAACATCCCATGTAAAGACTTTTGGTAGTGGAATCTTTCTTTTGTGTTCACTGTGGTAACCTCTGTATTAAGCTGTCTGTATTTTGTGCGTGTATTTGTCCCTTCACAGAATTTGCAGTTTAAAGCTTCTATAAAAACTATACCTAACTACATGTCCTCAAGTTCTATTTCGATGTAGCCGTCCTCACAACAACTAGTGCATTTCAAATTAATGTTTAGAGTCGAGGATTAATTCGCATTAAGTAGAAGCTCACTGTAGTGGCGTAATAAAATATATTACACACTTGGCGTTCGATAGAGAGTCAGAGTAAAGATGGCGTCGAAGTCTGCTACCAGAAGCTATCAATAAAACGAGTTATCCGTATTGTATTCAACTGTAAACGAATGCCTTGAACTGTGTCCTTATTTGAAACAACAAGTACTCTACATTGGCGACGAGGATAATTTGCGATGGCCACATTCACGATTCCACCGCCTCCACCTCTGGATATAGATTCATCAAGTCTTGCAACAAGCTTCAAGAAATTTAAACAGGCATTCACAAACTTCGAACTTGCAACGGGGATAGCCACACCAGACAACTCGCTGCGGGTGGCGACTCTGCTAGCCGTGATAGGGCAGCCAGCGGTCGACCTATACAACACGTTTACGTGGGCTGGCGAAGCTGACGCAAAGACATATCAGAAGGTAATCGATCAGTTTGAAGTGCATTGTAAGGGACATGCTAATACTACATATGAACGGTACATATTTAACACGAGAGTACAAAGAGAGGGTGAATCGTTTGAGAGCTTTTTTACATCTCTCAAGTCATTAGCAGAAACATGTGAATTTGACACATTGACAGAATCTCTCATAAGGGACAGGATAATTCTAGGCATGAAAAATGCTAACATTAGTCAACGCCTCCTTCGTGAAGCACACTTGACCCTAACTCAAAACATCACAATTGTCCGAGCAGCTGAAGCAGCCTCTGCACATGCCAGTGAGATTGCAAAGAGCACTATGACTGACATTTCTGACGTGCACTACGTCAAGCACGAACGTCAAAACCGTCAGAAACCCGCTACACTCAAAAAAATGAAGTGTTAAATTTGAATCGTAAAGTGTTGAATTTAACACCCCACCCTGTTTGGATTAGGGACAACACCCACCGGGTTAAATTAACACTTCAGAAGTGTAACATAATATAACACTTTGCGAGTGTTGCCTTAACAACACCCATACAAGTGTCAAAATAACACTTCCTGGTGTTGAAGGTACACTACAGGGAGTAAAATTAACACAATAAAGTGTTCATTTGTTAAAACTTCTGGGTGTCAACATGACACTTCAGGAAGTAAAATTAACACCATAAAGTGTTCATTTGTTAGCACTTCTGGGTGTCAAAATTGCACTTCAGGGAGTATAATTAACACTCTAGTGCACATTTTTTGGCCTTCTGGGTGTCAAAGTTCTGCTTCAGTGAGTAGAATTACCACCATATAGTGTTCATTTGTCATCTGTGTCAAGATGATACTTAATGGACTCTCAACACACAATAGTGCTCTCTCGTTTATACTTCTGGATGTATATTTAACTGCTGGTTTGTAAAGTTTTACATGTTTATTATGTAACGCAAATACAATACTGTTATGTAAAATTTTGCCTGAAAAGTTTACATCGCACCCGTTTAGTAAATATTTTATACAGGTTTTAGGTTAATTATTACCTAGTAATTAGGTAAACAATATGGATGCATGTTTGAATCGCTCACAGCAGAAAGTTACATTTAAGAGATAGCAAAAAGCAATAAAAACACAAACAATTCAGAATGTGGGATTTTCAGCAATTAAACACCCTACTACCTTCATATTCCAGAGGTCCATTTATTATATCCCATTAAATGTAAAACGAACAATTTAGGCTATAAAAGTATTGTCTTGTGGAATCAAGTCAACTTAAAAGTGCCAACATTTTCAAATGCTACAGTGCAGTTACTTGGTCTTTATTTTTTTGCACATGCCTTTTGGTTTCTAGATTAAAGACAAAGAAACAACTCTTCCCAAAGTCAATTTCAAGTAAGCAACAACTTTAGAAAAATTCTGATCCATGGGATGAGAAAACATGGAGTGCTGTGTATGATGACTGCTACACTACAGTGACTATGTCTTTGTTGTTGGCAAATGCCTTTTGGTATTCCAGATTAAACGCAAGAAACAACTCTTCCCAAAGTAAATTTCAAATAAGCAACAACTTTAGATATATGCTGATCCGTGGGATGAGAAAACGTGGAGTACTGTCTATGATGACTGCTACACTGCAGTTACTTTGTCTTTGTTGTTGGCTCGTGCCTTTGGTATTCCAAATTAAACACAAAGAAAAAACTCTTCCCAAAGACAATTCCAAATAAGCAACAACTTTACATACATTCTGATCCATGAGATGAGGAAACATGGAGTTCTGTCTATGACAAATGCTAAACTGCAGTAACTTTGTCTTTTTTGTCGGCACGGTGAGCATAAAAATCTCGAATCTGGTTGCATTTCACACCACCAGGCAACTTGTAGACAACTTTTTGGAAAAATTCCCAGGCACCGAGACTTGCAATTTGGTATAATTCAGATTTAACACGTAGAATAATTTGAAGCAAACATCAATGGCTTCATAAATGTCCTCTGGGGTAGGGCATGTCTCTGGATGATCACAAATGACTGCTTGGGGTGTATTTTGCTTCCTCTAAGAAGTAACACATATTGCTGAGGTCTTTCTGAAATCTTTTGCAAATAGAATTCCAAGTTGATGCTTCCTAAGTAACAACAAAGAAAAGAAAAGAAAATTCCCATCATAATGAAGTTGTGTTAAAACCTTCTTGGAGCATAAGCAGTTTTTTACATGTACCCCTCACAAAACATGAACATTCCTAAAGAAAATGCCCACAATTTAATCAGTTGTGATTCTAACTTCTTCAAGTATGTTTGAATCTAGAAAGCCAGATGGCCTATAGTGATTACTTGTCAAAACAGGAACTTGCATTAAACTTTCATCAGACAAGGTAGGCAACTTTTATAACCAATGCATCATGTTAACAATGCTTAAAACAATGCTCACTCCCACTGTATGCAATTGTGTAGATTGATATGAATTATAACAGCTAGATCACTTCCATAAGATAGCTAAATTATAGTTGGGCCTAGGTCTAAAAGTCACCAATCCACATCAGCTTCGGCCTACTTGCTACAACCTACAAGCTAAAATGGCAATTAGTGGTAATTATATATTGCATTACATGAATATATGTTTATCCCTTATTGAACATAGTACCAGCGTAACTATAGGCCCATACCCGATGCTATTTAAAAGGCCGTGGCTATTCTTACGACGAGTGGTAACAATTATTTATAAACTATTCTTACGACAAAGGCAAATTCAAGCGCAGTAAAGTAAATAAAGCAACTGCGCATGTAGTAGGGTAACCCTAACCCTAAACATAACCCTAAACCTCAATCCTAACCCTTACCCTAAGCCTAACCGGAAATTATTGTTTCTCCTCGTCGTAAAAATAGTACTCCTGGTCATGAAAATAGCAACTGCGCATGCGTAGTCGGGAATTATTCTTACGACTAGTCGTAACAATAGCCACTTTGTATTTAAAATGCATTGTCTTGAAATAGCCTAAGTATACCCTACTAGTACTAGGCCTAGTAGTAGTACTACTTAAAAAAAAGTGACTCCCAGGGTATACGAAGTTACGGTTAACGCACAAAAAAGAATAGAATGCACTAGATTACATAAAGGCCTAGACCAAAGTCCTCCGTCCGTCCGAAGGCAATTCCGTTTAATGTTTACTTGTATGTAGGCTACACTGATTCGTTGACAATTATGAGTTGACTATGACAAACAGCAGCTAGCCTATTATATTAACTTATAGTATGACTTTAACGTTAGGTCTACGTAACGCAAGCGATTCAAATGCATTCGTCTACCCAGCTTAGTCGTGGGTCTCTAAGCATATCTCGTTCTTGTCACGTACACTTACATAATATCAAAACATACGTTCGAATTTTTCAATCAATTCTTCCAGGCCCCAGTCTCCTATAACGTCATTTTCATGCCATTGTAGCTCGTTATCGCACACTGAGTACGTAACGTTTTGTGGCTTGAACGTATATGGCTGTGGTTACTATAGTACATTTAGTAACGATAAATGTCGACAAACTGGTTCAAGTATTGCTAGCCTGCTAGGTACGGTAAATGGGTGTTCACGGTACGGTGGTACCGTTTAAACACTTAACTTACACTAAGAATCCAGCTGACGGGAGGTTTGACCAATCAGAATGCTCGAACTGAAAGTACACTTCTGCAGGTGTTAAAAAATCCACGCTACATAAATTATGTAACCCTACTCAGGGTCAGAGTAACCCTTCAGGTGTAGGGTGAACGGTTACACCTGGAAAGTGTTAAAATTCAACACTCCATTTTTTTGCGTGTAAATTTCAACAACAGAAGAACTCAAAGTCACAGATCTGCCGTAACTGTGGTGACAAATACCCTCATACTGATCATCCATGTCCAGCACAAGGAAAAACCTGCTTATTCTGCAAAAAGCAAAATCACTTTGCAAAAGTGTGCAAAACCAAGCTGAAACAACAAGCAGAGGTTAACCTTGTAGAACAGACAACACAACACTCACAACCATCTCTCCAAGCAGCGCAAGGTGAGTCAAATAACGAGGACTATATATTTGCCATAGGTCCATCAGATGAGAGTAATCAACTACTCAAAGTATCCGTGATCATCAATGATGTTAAGACTACAGCTGTCATTGACACAGGTACGTCAGTGAACATAATGAGTCGAGAAACTCTGAACACAATCTGTACAGAACAATCACCACTCGAACCTACAGGCAAACAAGTCTATGCATTTGGTGCCAACAGTCCTATTGAGGTTCTTGGAAAAATCTCTCTGCTTGTACGTCACAAAGCGCAGATGCTAAGAGATATATTCTTCATTACGGAGCACAGTGGTCCCACTCTGCTACGTCTGAACACTGCGAAAGAGCTCCACATGATCGTTGTTACATACAATGTTCATGCAGCACCGTCGGTCATCGATGAATTCAGTGATCGGTTCGTTGGACTAGGCAAGCTAGCAGGCGTCACATGCAAACTACACGTGGATCAGTCCGTCACTCCTGTTACTCAGCCGCATCGCAGGATACCTTTCCACGTCAGACAACATGTCGAAGCTGAACTGAAACGCTTACAAGAATTGGATATCATCGAGCCAGTGAGAGATTGAATTTTGGAGTGAATAGCGGAGCGGAACAGTTCCAAAATGTGATACAGCCAGCCCTGGCAGGTCTTCAAGGCGTGATTAACATCAGTGACGACATATTGGTATATGCCAAGAATCAACAAGAATACAACGAGCGGCTAGTGAAGTGCATGCAACGTCTAAGAGAGAAGAGCCTTACTCTCAATGGCGATAAATGTGAGTTCAACAAATCTTCGGTTGAATTCTTTGGGCATATCTTCAGCTCATCAGGCGTATCACCAAGTCCCACGAAAGTCCAATCGTTGATCGAGGCACCACCTCCTTGCAATCGGGAAGAAGTCCGAAGCTTTCTTGGGTTAGCAAACTACTATGCAAGATTCATTCCATACCTTGCATCACTATCTGAACCACTTCGTGATCTGACCAGACAGAGCGTTCCATGGCCATGGGAAGAGCGTCACGCCAAATCCTTCAATGACATCAAGCATGCAATAGCACAGCACTGCCATATGGCATACTTCGACTCGCGTCTTCATTCCACAGTCGTTGTAGATGCTAGTCCCGTAGGGCTATGTGCTATGCTAGTACAAGGCAGTGACCGAAGCAACAAAATCGTAGCACTAGCGAGTCGTTCACTTACAGCTGTCGAGAAGCGGTATTCACAAACCGAGCGTGAAGCCCTGGCAGTAACGTGGGGAATCACACACTTCTACCTGTACTTGTATGGCAGCAAGTTCACGGTCATCACAGACCATAAGCCACTAGTGCCATTGTTCAACAGATCCAATTCATCTCCACCAGCGAGAATAGAAAGATGGATGCTGCACCTTCAGCAGTATGATTTTTCTCTAGATTACCAACCAGGTGCAACCAACCCGGCCGACTATTTGTCGCGACATCCGTTAGCTAGCACATCAACCGTTGAGCCAAAAGCAGAAGAGCACATCAACTTCATCGTTGAAAACGCAGTGCCCAAATCGATCAACATGGATGAGATAGTTGCAGCGACCACATCAGATCCTGTTTTGCAAGCATGCATCAAAGCTGTCGAAGGGAATAGCTGGTACTCGATTACACCAGAGCTGCAGTGCTTCAAAAACGTAAAGAATGAGCTCAGCGTAGCAAAAGATGGAAAAGTGCTACTCTGTGATCACAGAATTGTGATTCCGTCAATCCTTCGCGATCGCATCATCACAATCGCACACCAAGGACACCAAGGTGTCGTTCGCACAAAACAGCTGATTCGCGAAAAGTTTGGTTTCCTGGAATAGACAAGCGTGTGGAAGAAAAGATCAGTCAATGTATTCCATGCCAAGCAACAGGCAGTTCAACTACGCGTGAACCTATCCAAATGTCAGCACTTCCAACACATCCTTGGAAAGAAGTCAGCATAGACTTCTCAGATCTTCCAACCGGAGAGCATCTTCTTGTCATCATCGACGATTATAGCAGATTCCCAGTGGTTGAAATTCTCACATCTACTTCTAGTAAAGCGGTTATCCCCCATTAGCTCGCATATTTGCATTGTTCGGTATTCCAGAAGTAGTCCGTACTGATAACGGACCACCTTTCAATAGCGAATATTTCATGAAGTTTTACAATACTTAGGATTCCGACATCGTAGAATCACACCGCGATGGCCACAGGCCAATGGAGAAGTAGAGCGATTCATGCGCGTTTTAAAGAAAGTTGTCCGCACAGCAACCGCCGAGCGTAAGTCTTGGAAACAAGAGCTATACACGTTTCTGAGAAACTACCGAGCTACTCCACATAGAACGTCTGGGGCACCACCAGCTACAGTAATGTTCCAGCGTCCAATCCGCACTCGCTTACCTGAGCCTCAATCGCACACAGCAAATGATAGCGAAATTCGCAATCGCGATAAGTCCATGTAACAGAAGCAGAAGGTAAACGCGGAAAAGCATCAAAGAATCAGAGAATCGGAAATGAGAGTCGGTAACTATGTCCTTGTGAAGCGTGATGGGCATATCGGTAAATACACTACTCCTTTCGACACCAGACCGTTGAAGGTCATAGTGATCAAGGGTTCGCAAATCGTTGCATCTCGTGGCTCCTACCGCGTAACGCGAAACTCATCACACTTCAAAGTCTTGAAAGGTCAGCATGACATTCATGCTGCAACAGATGATTACGATGCTACACCATCGCCACAAATCGCAAACCCCCCTCGAAACGAGAGAATACAAACTCCTCCTATGGTAGCACGAAGAAATCCACCCCGTAATCGTGCTCCACCTAGGAATCTGAATGATTATTATGCTTAACTGTATTACTCACAATAACAAATCAAAGACATTTCAACATTTTGTTGCATGTTTAATGTTTAAGTTTACAATGGTTAAGTTAACAGAGTATAGAATTACTCAAATATCATTTTGGAAACGGTTATTTTATTCTTTGTTTGACAATTCGCACAGGTTTGAAATCTTACACAAAAGTTTATGTGTTTTGACAAGTAATCAATGTTGGTACATTTACAGTTATTTTGGAGGAAAAACACATCCTTCAACTCATTTGCATTTTGTGTTGTAAAGAAGAAAGTCACTTCTTGTACATGTAAATGAATGTCACGGAAAGTTGTAGGTAAAAAGAGAAAAGTTTATCTGTGTTGTAGTTTAAAGAGAAAAGTCTCTCTGTATTATCTGTCATTTTAGTTTTACTTGAAACAAAAGAAGTTTAGAGTTCATACGGTTGAAGCAGTTTATTTGACATGTCATACAAAGAAGATTTGAATGTCTTAATTATATCATATTCTCAAAAGACTAAACATAGGTTTTTACATATTCCTTGCTAACACAATGCTAACATTTATTATTTATGAACAAATGCATAATTGATAAGCAGACAGTATTCATGGTATTGCATAGTTGAAGAAACCTATTGTGCAACACATTTTGTGACATTCCAAGTCATACAGTGTGTTCATTATACTAACCATATTGTTCGTTTTGAGATTTACCATATTGTTAGACTTGAGATTTGATATACTAGAGTATTATTGTTTCAGTAATCGACAAAAGTTATTTATGCAGTGCCTATTCTGATACTTAAAAGCAAATCAAACATTTGTATTGTTGAGTTCAATCCACAGGTTAGGAGGATTGTAGTGTCGTAATAAAATATATTACACACTTGGCGTTCGATAGAGAGTCAGAGTAAAGATGGCGTCGAAGTCTGCTACCAGAAGTTATCAATAAAACGAGTTATCCGTATTGTATTCAACTGTAAACGAATGCCTTGAACTGTGTCCTTATTTGAAACAACAAGTACTCTACACTCACTATGCAGGTTATACCTAAGTACCTGCGACAAAAATAAAGGTTGAATGGCACATTACTACGATCCGCATATAAAATATAGTTTAACTTTCTGAGAAGGTACCAGATATATGACGTACATGTGAGCATGCGTACATGCTGTAAATACGGTGATACGACCTTAATCGATGTTGGTGACCATATAGCCATATTGGCCGTTCACTATATTGATATAGCGGGGAACATTTACATGTGGTTCAGGCGACGAATATATTGCATTCAAGAGACAAAACTAATTTAACGTAAGAGTCCAGCGGTATATTAGAGTTATAACTAACACACTTATGTTAGGTACTAATTGAGAGAGCCGAAATTAAACAACATTCTAGCATTCAAACAAAAATGATGGCTGCTAGGAAGGAGCATGAGGGCAAGGGAGTGAGGAGATGGGAGGAAAGGAAATAACACCGTTATTTCGCGTATGTCTTTTGCACAAGAAATAACATTTTTTTTCATATAGAAAGTTAATTAAGCTTCTACAGCGTTGCTGCTTTTGTTTTAACAATATAGCAATCCGTCACAATCCTACAAGCATCTGTGTGTAGTCATGCATAGAGCCAATGTATGGTTCGTTAACCTTTACAGTGGTGCGTAATTCGCTAGTTTGGCTACTCTATACATATCACGTTTTATGCTAGACACATTCGAATCACAAACCTCCATTTCCTCGTAGAATACATATAATTCTGATACATTCCTAAGGAAAGTAAATACCGAAACTGAAGCATTTATTACTTATTCCTGTTGTATATATTTATCATCTTTACCAAATCTCAAATTCCTTGTCTTCCATTATTTAACTCTGATCTTCCAAAAAAAACGACATTGGCGAAGCGTCTTGCAAATGCGATACCGTATCCATAGTAACTGTCATGTTAAAACGAACAATGAAATAACGCGGATGCTATACATCAAGTTTGTTAAAACTTCTTCGAACTTCAATCACCTCCACCGCCAACCCTCACTCTCCATTCTACCTCTAGATTTAACCATTGCATTTTTTTATGAGTCTGCCCTGCAAAAAAATAAAACAAATTAATTGTATCCCTTCAATTGATGGAACCTCATATTACCTTTTCACCCCTGTCTAACATCCCCCACCCTGTTCTCCCGGTAACCATCATTACATTTTCACACCAAAGTACATTTTTCCAAAATAAAATCAGCTTGCTACCATTTATCATTATTACAATTGTTGAAGCAAGATATGAAGCTTTTTATCAAATTCTCAGCACAGTATACATTCCTAACATATCTGTGTAACTATATTTTCCGATCGCCTCGATTTTACCTGATGATATTCGGGGAAGTCGTGGTAATAGAGCTTTACGTGTACTTGGGTGTATTTTACTGACGCAGCTTTTCTACTGCAAGATATGGTACGGAATGCTAAGTTACTAAAAACTATTTCAATACCTTTTGTGTCGGTTACGTCAATACTAAGGCCAGGGTGACTACTTTTGGTTTTTCACCAATCTAGGTTGACGCTACTTTCTTTATGAATTATTTCAAGTTTTCTATCGGTTTACAGATTCCATCGGTTTTGCGAGAAGTGTTGATCACCTCAGCCGTATTGAAAGTATCTGGCAGAAATATCTAACTGGTAAGTGAAGCAGTAAATGCTATAGTAGAAAGTGAATTTAGTAAACTAAACACACATAGGAAACGTTATTTTTTCTGCTCTGTAGTTCTGTTATGATGTGTCTTGTTGTGTGGTTTTTGCCCAAGTCTACTGAATGCTGCTTTGAAGTACTTTCAATTAGCAGCCTACTTTTTCCACGAAAATCCATGTCGGCAAGGAAGTCTTCAAAAGATTCCAAATGTCGTTTGCCAATAGAGAATATTTCCAAAACACCAAATTAATATTATTATCTAACAATGATGAATATTGTGTAAAAGTAAGTTGGCCTGACGTTTCGATCCTAGCAGGATCTTTTTCAAAGGTTAAATGACAAGTAAGAGTAACAGAAGGGACAAAAACACGCACAGAATACAGACAGGTTATTGAGCATGATGAACACAAAGAGATGGATGTAAGGGGATTAGTAGACAATGGATGGAGAGAAGAAAGAAAGAAACCAACAGGGGAAGAGGAGAGGTAGGAGATAAACAGAGGAGGGACAAAGAGAGGATTAAGGGAAGGGGTTAGGGAATAAACTGGAGAACGACAAAGACAGAAATGTGTGGAGAAAAAAGGATGGAAGAGATCGAGCTATGAGAAGAGGAGTCGTGGTGGGGGGGGGGGGGACAAGGGGAGAAGGAGGTGGGGACAAAAGAAAAGTTAGTCATGTCCTTCCTGAATGTTGAGCCCATGAGGTTGAATGGTGCGAAGACGTTGCATCCACAGCCTCTCTCTGCTGATTCGTATTAGGTGAATATTAGCAGAAAAATATTGTTATGGAACTAAAACTGCGTATGTTAACATGACCCAAAATAAAATAAAATAAAAACTACACATGACTGTGTCACCGGAGTGACACGGACCCAGCCATTTATCCTTTCATGACCTTTGACCCTAAATTTGTGTACACCTTCTAGACACTGGTGAAAAGCAATGCATAATGTGTTGGTCGCATTATCATAGGCATCGGAGTAAATTAAATCATTGACACCTAGATGACCGCATTTGACCTTTGACCCCATAACCGTTATTATGTTTTAGTTCTATTTTTATGTTTCTTTTGTTTGTTGTTTTCTATAATGCAGTTTCTTTTAAGAAGGCCTATTTGCTTTAAATTACATTACAATCATGAGATTCAAAGCTTTCAATTTAAATTGGATTTTGAAAAAGGGTAAATCTGCAAAGTGGGTGTGTCGAATAGGCTACTAACACATTTGCGTGAATTTTGACCCCACAAGCAGAGGTCATATAATAAGGTAGTCATTGACTTTTCTTAATCTTTTATCAAGGCCTACAAGATGGCACATTTAGTTCTGTGTTTTGACCTTGTTTTCATGTTTTTGCACAGTTAACGTTTATGACCCTTGTGACGTCATGCATGACCTTCGACCCTAATTGAGCACAACCCAAATACACTGACTACATTTCATTCATATACCATACGGCCATAGGTCAGATGAAGAGGTCACCATTGACAAATTTCAAATTTCTGTCCGAAGCCAACATGCTGACACTGTTACTGTTGTCATTTCAGATTGTTTGAAATGTGACCTTTCTTTGACCTTTGACCTCTTAACCCTATGTCAGACTTAAAGGTCACTGTGGACAATTTTGAATGTCTGCCAAAGTACGTGAACATGATGACTTTGTTACTTTTTTCCATTTCGGGTTGTTTGTGATTTGACCTTTCTTTGACCTTTGACCCCCTCAACCGTAAGTCAGACAAAGAGGTCGCTGTGGACTATTTTGGATGTCTACGAAAGGTGAGTATGAAGACTTTGTTACTTTTTCCATTTGGGGTTGTTTGTGATTTGACATTTCTTTGACCTTTGACCCCTTAACTGTAAGCTAGACAAAGAGGTCAATGTGGACAATTTTGGATGCCTGTCCAAGGTGAACATGTTGACACTGTTACTTTTGCCATTTGAGGTTATTTGTGATTTGACCTTTGACCCCTTAACCATAGATTGGACGAAGAGGTCACTGTGGACAATTTTGGATTTCTGCCAAAGGTGAACATGTTGACACTGTTACTTTTGCCATTTGAGGTTGTTTGTGATTTGATCTTTCTTTGACCTTTGACCCATAACCATAGGTTGGACGAAGAGGTCACCGTGGACATTGTTTATGTTTGCCCAAGGCCAACACATTGACACTGTTACTTTTATCATTTAAGCTTGTTTTACATTTGACCTTGTTTTTGACTCTTGTGACCCCAAATGACCTTTGATCAAAATTTCAAAAATAAGTTTTGTAGAGGGCTTCAAGTTCTATCATATGCATAAGACATATGATCAGGCTACATAATCTGTAGGAGTAGCGTTTTTTGTAAATTTTACATCTTGACCTTTGACCCCTTAACCGTATGTCAGATGAAAAGGTCAAAGTTGACTTTTGTCTGGTCATAATATACAAGATGAGATATTCAATTTTGCAATTTGAGCTTACTCTATTTTTTATGCAGTTAACCATTTTGACCCTAGTGACCCCTGTGTGACCTTTGACCGTATCTCTGTACAGCCTTAGTACTGTACTGCACTTTGACCATTTCTCTGCAAACCCTAACTTCACATAAAGCTGCCAAAAATACATCAAATCAGTCAAAATCTTTGAAAAGTTTCAAATGAAAAACATATTGCTACCTTATAAAGCCTAGATGATAAACTTCCGCAGGGAAATTGAATCAACAGTAAAAAAGATAGTTTGGATACGTAATCCTTAGTTAGATTTCGTTCACGAATCATTTTGTGAATGGTCCTGGCCACAAACTTTTTCGGGTTTCTTACCCTCAACTTCATGGAGTTTGGAAAGCCGAAATTGCAAATAAATCAGATCTTATCCCTACACTAGTTTGAAGTGCCCTAATTGCAAATAAACAAGTGCATATCCCGTCCTACCCTAGCATATTTTGAGGGAAAAAGTTGACCGTGGCTATTCTTACACCTAGTTGTAACAATTATTTATTAACTATTTTTACGACATCGGCGAATTCATGCGCAGTAAAGTAAATAAAGCAACTTCGCATGTAGTAGGGTTAATCCTGACCCTAACCCTAACCCTAACCCTTACCCTAATCGGAAAACAATGGTTACTCCTAGTTGTAAAAATAGTACTCTTGGTTGTAAAAATAGCAACTGCGCATGCGTTATCCGAAATTATTGTTATGACTAGTCGTAAGAATAGCCACTTTGAAAAAAAAATTGTATTTAAAGTACCTTTGTTAACAGGTACTTGTGGTTGCGAGTCATGCAATTGACCAATTTTGCATAATTCTACTAGGTAGGCCTAAAGTCAACTGATATTCTTATAATCCTTGTTTAGTGCTCTGATCTCGCTGGTAATGTCACTAATCATCCTTTGCGAGATGTACACCAGTCTATTGCAGAGTACCGATGAAGATGTAGCCTACATCTTACAGCCTACATCCTTACAGCCTACAGCCTACATCTAAGGTCCCCGGTTCGAGTCACTCCCAGATATATGTCGACCAGTTACAGAGTTGTTGAAAATTAACAATTCATAATCATGGACGTTAAATATGAATGTGAGAGACTGACTTCGGTCAGCTTGCTGCTTTGATAAGCCAATTAGGCTTCTTCGCGAGTTCCTACTTGCAGGAGGATCTAATATACATACATACATGTAGCTATTATGGTTTGTCCCGAACATATTTAGTCATATAGAGGCATAGGAACTGAGAGGGGGGGGGGGCGGGGGAGTCTTCGTATTGTTATGATACCAGGTGCGTATCCAGTAGGGGGCGTTGGGGGCGCGCGCCCCCGGGTAAGAAAAAGAGGAGAGAAAAAAAAAGAGAAGAAAAAAGGAAAAAAAGAGGGGAAAAAAGAGGAGGAGGAGAGGAAGGAAGGGAAAAGAAAAAGAAGAAAGAGAGAAAGAGGAGAAAAGGAGGGAGTAAAAGAAAAACGCGAAGACACCGGGAAGAGAAAGAGAAACAGTGACATCATTACAGCGCTGAAGGGTAGCCAGTGACGGATCAATGATTTCGTAAAAGTTTGACTCACGCTACCCCTTACACCGACAACTCCATTTTTTTGACGTTTCCATTTTCCTCTCTCACTAATGATCTATAAATATACTATGTATGGTCTATCATAACGCGTGTGTAGAATTGTGCTATGAAACCAACTGTGGCTGGTCTCGAACTCGACCGTGTCGTCGGGGAACATGACGCATTTTTGGATGGGGGCGACCGCCCGCCCCCCCCCCCCCCATTCAGCATTTTTTTAAATGATATCGCTAAGTAATTTCAAAATAGAAAGTGCTTAGATGCAATTTACAAGGCCTGGGAAGTGTCATTTCCAGCAATCTGGGAGGCATTTTCGGCCAAAATTTTCTTGTACGCTTCGCGCCAACATATGGTGGCGCTACGCTTAGATAATTTGCCTACAGGCTTCACCCCTCCCTTGGCAAATTCCTCGCTACGCGCGTGTTCGAATTTGTAACGCAAACAGCAGATATCACATCATATCAGTGAGCATGAAAATGGCGTTCCAGAATGGAAAGCCTCAAAACTGTCCGACCTGCCTGAAAAAATAACCAAAATTTTTCGCGCGCTTCGCACGCGTTCAACGTGTTAATGTCAATATCATATAAGCAAGCATCGGTTATTACATCGCATGCCATCATGTACCGTACGGTCCGTTAAAATTGCGCAGTATACCGCGGGATGCTAATGTAAACAACGACATGTCTCATGTAGATGTATAAAAAACATGGAGGTCCAATTATGTCAAAACTCTCTTTTACATTTGTAATGGCGAATTAGGGGCTGCACCCCCACCGCGCAGTGGCGGAGCGTTCATACGGTCAGGGGGGCGGATGCTCCCCCCCCTGACGGACTCAAATGAACTGCTGGCGCCTTTTTCAGCTCTTTACCACTTTTTACTTATTCTAGATTATTAACTTTTTTATTGCGCTCTCATCTACTTATTGACATTTGTCACATTTTGTTGGTGTAATTTGGCGATGACACCTTATTCTTCGTTTATCTGCAGGCCCGGAAAGGGTCATTTCCGGCGATCTAGGGAGTATCTTTACTCAAAAAATTTCTGTACGCTACGCGCCAACCAGTGGTGGCGCTCCGCTTAGATAGTGTCGAAAGCGCCCCTACAGACCATTCTCGCCCCTCCTGACCAATAGCCCTAGCTCCGCCACTGCCGCCGCGCCTCCTACGCCTATGTGTGTAGTGTTCGGTTTTCGGAAATATCTGCTATTTTTTCATTCCCTTCAACCAAGTTTTATAATAGCCGTTATAAGAGGTTTTATTATTTGTACATGCACCAATAAATTAACTGTGTCTGAATTTTCGAAAATTTCTGACCAACATTCTGCATCACACTTCCCTCTACTCGTGCAATTTTGACCGGTCTGTTCGGGGTTGAAGGAAGTTTTTCTATATTGGTTGTCCATAGATGACATTTTTTACAACATTATGGGTGTGTTTTCAAGTGAGTTTATTCACGAGAAATGTGAATTTTCAAATTCTAAACAAATACGGGGCTTAAAACCTTGAAAAGTGGGGTTGACGGGTATTGTGGGCCGCGACGTAGAATCACCTACAAAAGCAAAGACCCACAGGAGATGCGATCAGGTCGAACATGATGTGTGCCGGGTTGACAATCTTCAAAAAGGTTATGGATGGGAAAAAACTATTAGGAAATACTTGGTTCTCAGGCAAAAAGTGTACATCTGGTTGGTCATTTCAAGCCTGAGAAGTGCCGTTTCCGGTGATCTGGGGGGTATCAAAACAAGAAATTTTCTTGTACGCTGCGCGCCAACTGATGGTGGCGCTCCGCTTAGATAGTAATTCGCGCCCCCCGGGTTTGAAAATCCTGGAAACGCGCCTGGATACGGTATCATGGATACTTTATAGGCTTACGTGGGCTTGTTATTCGCGTTCTACTTGCCAGATATATTTATACTTTATTGTGAAATTGATTGATAGAAATGGGACAGGGCCCACCTTCACGGGTCACTTCTCGCATAACCGAAAGAACTTGGACAACGGAATGAAAATGAAGAACGGAATGTAATTAGACAACGGGAGTTTTCGCGACGGCAACATATTCTGCAACTGTAACATAAATCATAAATGGGGTACAAACAGCGTGCATTACGATTGACCTTAACCTTTGACGTTGAATTTATGAACCGCCTAACCATGTTTTTACATGAAGTTTACCTTCCGCTCGCTCATACACATTAATTGTATGCTTGTTCAAGCCTCAAGGAACGATTTTTGCACAGGGGAGCGATAGCTCCCACTAGTTTATGGAACGCAAATATGGAACGCGAAAAGGGCAACCATATTTCGCTGTCTAAACTAAAGTTGTTGGTGCTTTTTTAGCATGTTGTTGCTCAAACTTACATTGTTGTCTAAACTTACGTTGTCTAAACTTATGTTGTTGTCTAAACTTGTCTAAACTAACGTTATTGCCCATTCACGTGATGTAAAAAATATGGGCATTTCGCGCGAAATTCGACTTGCGCTGTATATGCATACTCGTCGTTAATTGACTGACCAATTACGAAATAGTCAGTAAGATTGACACATATCCCGACCCAATTACAAGCCGGTCAACGCTCTCCACCATGCTACATACATGAGCTGACCCCGCCCACTTTGCTCCTCTAGTAACTTCCCGTTTATGCGAAGAACAAAGGCGGCCTTGTCCACAGGACTGTTTTCCTAAACCCAGTACCAAGTTTTACTACCTTAACCCTTAACAAGTCAAACAAATAGATGAGGCATCCATGTTTCAGAAATATGAATACTAGATGAGGGTTTTTGTTTTCATCTATGAAGGAATCTTTTACCTTTCAAGAAAGTCATCTTGCTAGTTTAAAATGTACTAAAATCATAATTGGCAAAGATAGTAACAAAAAATCACTATGTGATTACTCTGAACATGACACATGTTAGGTTCGAAGTATAAGAACTGAGAATTCATGTCTCTTGACAGTGATTAAACACTGGAGTGTGTGCATTGTAAAAAGACACTGCATTTGCCATTCAGACAGATCTCAAAAGAATCATTAGTAAGTTTATGAAAATTAAGTATTCCCATGAACTTGATTTTAAAAAGACAATGGAAGCTCAAATCTATGTTTCATTGTCGGAGTCATCACTCCAAGATGGTTCAGTACTTGAATCATCGGCATCAAACTCGGAAGCCACGTCTGGTCGGCTACTTTGAAAATCTTCGCTCAGTTCCCCCTCTTGGAATAGATGATCTTGGAGAGCCGGTCCCTCAAACCAGTCAGGGTTGTAGCACCCATTCTTGCTCTTCCAACCGTAGTTCTGTGGATCCAAGCCAGGCAAGACTCTTCCTCGGAGTGTTAGAGTTATAATGTGGGGAACTGTAATTTTTGCCCAGGCCAGCAAATCCCAAAATATTTAGAGGCTTAGGTGAAAGTGTTATCTTTATTTTGCTTAGAGCAGCGAATAGCTATATAAGATAAAACACTGGTCTTGTGTACAGTAACTCCAATTTATGCTGGAAACAATATAATCATGAGCTTGAAATGTCATGTTACAAGGCACATATATCCAATTCTTTAGACCCATATATAGGGCCACATTGGGCCACCTATTCTTTCTATCTGGTGGGACCTATGCAGAAGAAAATTTGTCTTGCATTGGCAGTTCTTTACTCTGTGGAAAGTACCTTTGCATTTAATATTGTTTTTGTGTGGTTCCAAACCGGTTTTGAGTGGTACCTTGCATATTTAATCTGGGTCAATGCTACGATAATGGGCATTTTGGGCCATATTTGGGGGTGTCTGGCGGGCCCTTAGCAGTAGAAAATTTGTCTGGCATAGGCCATTCAGTACTTTGTGGCATTCATGCATTAAGTTGACATTGGTTTCAAGTGGTACCTCGTTCGTTTGATCAAATGCATTTTTATGGGCCCTTTTGGGGCGTCTGGCGGGCCCTTTGTAGCAGAAAATTTGTCTGGCATGATGATTTCCATAGTCTGTAAGATCAACCCGAACATTCCAAACCGGTTTTGAGTGGTACCTTGCATATTTAATCTGGGTCAATGCTACGCTAATGGGCATTTGGGCCATATTTGGGGGCGTCTGGCGGGCCCTTAGCAGCAGAAAATTTGTCTGGCATAGGCCATGCAGTACTTTGTGGCATTCATGCATTAAGTTGACATTGGTTTCAAGTGGTACCTCGTTCGTTTGATCAGATACATTTTTTTAGGGGCCCTTCATGGGCGTCTGGCGGGCCCTTTGCAGCAGAAAATTTGTCTGGCATGGGCCATGCAGTACTATGTGGCATTCATGCATTAAGTTGACATTGGTTTCAAGTGGTACCTCGTTCGTTTGATCAGATGCATTTTTGGGCCCCCTTTAACCGGCCCCAGGGGCCACATGCAGCAGAGCGACCACGGCAGACATACACTTTTGGATATACTGGGTTTTTCCACAAATGTTCCAATACTCAGATATTGGTACCTCGTTCGTTTGATCAAAGTGCACTGGGCTGCCGGTCTATATGTACGTACCGCGAACCGCCACTTCTTACTATCTTCAGTATAGAACGTAAAATTATCACGTACCGTACGTACGTGATAAATATCACGTACGTACGTAATATTTATTACGTACGTACGTACGTTATAAATATTACGTACGTACGTAATAAATATTACGTACGTACGTAATAAATTTTTTTTTACCATGTCCTCTCTAGATCTTCGTAAGAACCAACCCCCTGCGTATAGTAATCATATGAAGCCCACGTGGTAAAGCAATTGTTGAACTGCGCCGATGGCAACAACGTAAGTTAGACAACGAAATCAGTTTTTGTAATTGACAACTTATCGTATCTCGTCAACTCAACATTTTTCTGCAAAATTTTTAATTGTTCATTTCATTCCAAATGCTCCAAATTCCAATTCCTTTTTTCATGTGAGTGATAAATAGTCTCACCCCTCCCCCCACCCCACCCCAAGAAAATAATATTAAGCGCGCTAGGAAAAAAGCACTGTATTTTGGGGTAATTTCACTATGTCGTCGAATATAATTTGTTGAAAATTTGATGTTTTCCTCTTTGTTAGCTTTTGTAGTTAGTAGTCTATGTAGCCTAATAAGCAGATAACTTATACTCAGTTGCTTACTCCCTTAACCAGAGTCATTAATAAGTTTGTGAAGTGAGGGCAAGGGGTACAACAGTACCGAAAAAATGTTCCGAACAAAAGTGCAGTCGCGAAAGATAGGGTGTCTGACTGACACTGACCGTATCGTTGACAAGTAGTGCTGGGGGAGGCCTGGGAGGGGGGGGGGGTACAAGGCACCAGTCGTAATTTTCCGGCTCCAAAACCCATCCAGTTGGTATTTCAGCCACTACACCCCCCTCCCCCAATCATCAGGCCTTAGCTACGTCCCTGCATGCGGCCATGAATAAGAATTCATATGACCCAATGGTTGGGTGGTCCAAGGCGTGTTAGCCTTGATAAGTGCCTAAAGTGATTATTTTCGTGGTCCCTTTACACTCATTCAAGAAGTAATGATTTAGTGGTCAAGCACGCTTTGGACCGGGCAAGACGCATTATGGTACTCTTCTACAATGTCCTTAGAGTACATATTACCCATTGGTTAGGTGTTCCAAGGCGTGCTGCATGGATTAGGGCCCAAAGTTTTTTCGTGGTCCCGTTACACTCATTAAAGAAGTAATGATTTAGTGGTCATTTAAATTGGTCAAACACTCTTTGGACCGGGCAAGACGCATTATGGTACCCTTCTACAATGTCCTTAGGGTTCATGTTAACCATTGGTTAGGTGGTCCAAGGCGTGCTGCATGGATTAGGGCCCAAAGTTTTTTCGTGGTCCCGTTACACTCATTAAAGAAGTAATTATTTAGTGGTCATTTAAATTGGTCAAGCACGCTTTGGACCGAGCAAGACGCATTATGGTACCCTTCTACAATGTCCTTAGAGTTCATGTTAATCATCGGTTTGGTGGTCCAAGACGTGCTGCATGGATTAGGGCCCAAAGCTTTTTCGTGGTCCCGTTACACTCATTAAAGAAGTAATTATTTAATGGTCATTTAAATTGGTCAAGCACGCTTTGGACCGGGCAAGACGCATTATGGTACCCTTCTACAATGTCCTTAGGGTTCATGTTAACCATCGGTGTGGTGGTCCAAGGCGTGCTGCTGCATGGATTAGGGCCCAAAGCTTTTTCAGGGTCCCTTTTCAGGCATTAAAAAAGTAATGATTTAGTGGTCATTTAAATTGGTCAAGCACTCTTTGGACCGGGCAAGACGCATTATGGTACCCTTCTACAATGTCCTTAGAGTTCATGTTAACCATCGGTTTGGTGGTCCAAGGCGTGCTGCTGCATGGATTAGGGCCCAAAGCTTTCTCGTGGGCCCTTTTCAGTCATTAAAAAAGTAATGATTTAGTGGTCATTTAAATTGGTCAAGCACTCTTTGGACCGGGCAAGACGCATTATGGTACCCTTCTACAATGTCCTTAGAGTTCATACGACTCATTGGTTGGGTGGTCCAAGGCGTGCTGGTTATGATTAGGGCCCAAATGTTTTTATTCAGTTCCTGTTACATTTATTTTAAAAAAAATGTTGATTTAGTGGTCATTTTAATTGGTCAAGCACGCTTTGGACCGAGCAAGACTCATTATGGTATCCTTCTACAATGTGTTAAGAATTCCTATAACCCATTGGTTAGGTGGTCCAAGGCGTGCTAGTCTTGATTAGGGCCTAGAGTGATTTTTTTCAGGTCCCGTTACATTAATTTAGAAACTGATAAAGTAGTGGTCATTTTAGTTGGTCAAGAACTATTCGGACCGGAAAAGATGCATTATGGTACCCTTCTAAATATTCATTAGAGTATGTGACCCCTAGATAAACCTCTTACCACGACCAAATGTTGAACATCTTGTAAGAAAGCTTTCGTCATGCCAGAGGTGTTACGTCGATACCATCGTCGAATACGTAACTGAATCGGTAGCAGTTACTCATTCGCGAATGTCGAACGAGGAACGAGGAATAAGTATCTAACTTCACACCGGTAGCTAGTTTGAAAAGCGGTTGCTTTCGTAATCCGTTACAACTCTTTCTATGTTGGATATCCTGATCTATTCTTTTGAAAGTACTTGCAGTCTGCAGATACAAATTTGCTTAAGAGGTATGTACCTGTTTTTTCTTACTAAGGATTGACAGTTGAACATAATTGATTTCGCAAGTATTTGAAGTGACTATTTTTTAAATAAACTTATACGTAATCTAGCGTTAGGCTAGAATGTATCGCTTAATGAGAAGCCTTTCGCGGGGTATGAATTACACATAGCCTACATTTGTAGGTGTTAATTGTGTTAGGCTGAGCAATAACGATCACACATGAAGGTAAACTAATGACCGTTGTCTGTGTAATAGCTAGGTTATGCCGAAACATTTGTTTGCTGACTGTATTAGAAGAAAACTGTTATCTGCAGAAGAATAATCCTGTAAATATTACTAGATGACTATGGAAGGCTTCCTCCTAATTTTAAATATCATATTCTGAAATATATATTCCTATAGGATGGTGACTTCGAAGTTCGGCCACTTAAGACTTAAAACACCCCAAAACTAAATCTTCTGGTATAAATCATTTGAAAATATACTTCATATGGTGGGAGAATTTTGTTATAGTACGATACACGGCCAAACTTTCTTTCCTGCAAACTGTTTTCACGTTGTTTTCCAAGAAGATTCTTCGTGATTGTGGAACTGGTATTTCTTGCTAGAGTATTGCGAAGTTCGGACACACAACTCACAGTGTGGCGCTAGTGATAAAATTGGTGGCGCAGTTGCTTTTTCAGTAATATAACAGACTTCATAGATCTCCGTCATTTTATTGACTAATATGTAAGTAATTTCTTGCACACGGGCCATTTTGGAGAGAAAATAACTGTAGCTTCGTACTTTTTGGTGAAATTTTGCTCTTCCTGTCAGTTGTTTTTTTAAAATCGTGTATTTCTTAGGGTGGCCGATCTTCGCAGTATGCCGAACTTCGCAATACTGACTATACTAGTACTAGGCCTAGTTACTACTAGTAGTATAGTCAGTATTGCGAAGTTCGGCATACTGCGAAGATCGGCCACCCTTAAGAAATACACGATTTCACCATGAAAATCTACAGGAAGAGTCAAATTTCACCAAAAAGTACGAAGCTACAGTTATTTTCTCTCCAAAATGACCCGTGTGCAAGAAATTACTTACATATTTGTCAATAAAATGACGAAGATCTATGAAGTCTGTTATAATTACTGAAAAAGCAACTGCGCCACCAATTTTATCACCAGCGCCACACTGTGGGTTGCGTGTCCGAACTTCGCAATACTCTAGCAAGAAATACCAGTTCCACAATCACGAAGAATCTTCTTGGAAAACAACGTGAAAACAGTTTGCAGGAAAGAAAGTTTGGCCGTGTATCGTACTATAACAAAATTCTCCCACCATATGAAGTATATTTTCAAATGATTTATACCAGAAGATTTAGTTTTGGGATGTTTTAAGTCTTAAGTGGCCGAACTTCGAAGTCACCATCCTAGTAGTAGTACACTAGTACTAATAGGGGCCTAGGCCTAGTTTTAAATCATTTGGTATGTTACAGTATTGAAAAATCATGGTCATCCATAACTTTTAAGAAATAATGTACTGTTTTATTTGTTTATAGCTAGGCCCCTAGGCCTAGTTAAGAAGGTAAAGACCCAATGTTAAAACCTTATTAATAATAATATAAGTATGGTTGTTTTTAAATATCAGGAATGGGTTGGTGGTTAAATCTTTTTTGGATTTCATGTTTAGTGCTTAGGCTTCAAAGTTTATGTGACAAATTAAGCATTTTGGAGAACAATAGATCATCGTCATCATAGTTTATGATTACTCCTGTGGAGTATAGTGATACCCAGTAGCGTAGGAAGGTACTTTTGAGTGGGGGGCTGAAGACTGATGGCCGGTGTGACAGTACAGAGTGTCCCCCTGTACAAAGTGTCTCCGCGGACACTTTGTACCAGCATATTTAGTCCGGTCGGACATTATCTGCTGAAAATTGTGTCCCACCCTCACAGCAAATATAGTCCCACCGGACGAAATGTCCTGGTACAGAATGTCCGCAAATACTTCATAGCATCTTTTGTCCCGCATAAAATTTAAGCATTTCGACATTCAAAAGGCAATTGAGTTCATAATATCAATAATTAGAGCAGATGCATACATCAGAGTTAAATGTTACAGGAAATAAATGAGATGTTGTGCGTTGCTGCAAAACAAAAAATAGAAGGGGAAGAAAAGAAGAAGAAAAAGACACAAGTCTTCCATCTGTAGAAGATGTTAATCATGTTTTTGTTGTGATTGCTGCTATTTCATCCTCCGTATATGTTGCATGTTGTATTCGGCAACTACATTGTGTTCATAGTCATCTTTACAGAGGGAGGGATAGTATAAACCTAACTCCCCCCCCCCCTCCCAACGGAGGGCGGGTACGGGATAGGGAATGCAACAGCTACAACAAAAAATGATAATTGCAGAGGTTAAATATTACGAACTTTAGGAGTCCAAACTTCATTGTTGCCGTATTTCCCTAACACACAGTGGGTAAGTTTTGGCAAGTATGGTAACTGTACTTCATGGGTCTACGAGAGTTGCCTAGGCAATCTGAAATTTCATCCGTGCGTAAAGCTCATTATAGGACGGGAACCGAGGGTGTTTTCAAGTTACGGATAAGGGGGGGGGGGAGTTGGGATGGTAAGTTATCGAATTTGTGTCCTGGGGAGGGGTCTTCTTAAGTCTGTGACCCTATCTGTGATGAGTTCCAAAATATTTTTGTTTGCTAATAACAACCAAGAAGTAGCTGGACTAGATACTTCTCTGACCTTGAACATGTCAACACTGCCCCAACCCTCTCCGTATGGGCTTGAAACCTATTTATTGACTTTCATTACTACTTTATTGTTTACTTTTTTACCCTTCCTTATTTTTGTCACTCAATCGTCAAGGTTTTCTCCCTCTCAACAAGGTGGAGGGCCATTCCCCCACCCCCTGCCCCCTAAGCCCCGTTGTGATGGCCATGCGTGAAGCAAATTTTCATTTGTATAGACAAATGGCATTCCAGGCAATTCCAGTGATAAAGGTTCGTTGTTTCTTATTATGAATGTTTCTTATTGGACAAAAGTGGTTCAAATTAGAAAAGATATATTAGAACGATACCCTCTTCAAAAGAGCTGCAAACATACAGGAAACAAAACAAAGCCAAACAAGGGAAAGAATAAAGCAAATAGGACAGAGCAGGATGCAATATGCTAGATTTTTTGTCTCATCATGTTTCTCACACTTTAAATATGTCATTCTTGTAGAGAAAAGTTTGTTAAAAGAAAGTGAATATAGTAAAAATCAAAACATGAAATTGGATGATAGTCATGCACAAACACAATATTCTGAATCTATATCAGACTGGGCAAAGAGTGAAAAATGATTATGCATGGGATCTGGGATGTAGGAGCCTGGGGGGGGGGGCACTGTCTGTACATGCTATTTTTAAATGGCATCCCATATCTTTTTATAGCACGTTTAACAATTAACAATCTCAATAAATAGTATTGATAACATACTAACACATCATACATCATATTTAAGTGATATGGCCGGTGTGTATCGGTTTATAGCATATCGAGTGGTGGTTGTGGAATGAGAAAATGTCCCTCTGATGTTGTGTGCCCACCCTCACTTCCTACCCCCTGCATGGGGAAATTTAACTGGAATGATGACTCTCCCTTTGTAGCTCTGATGCAACTAAAGATAATCCATGCTTTCTAGAGCATCCTTCAAGCAGGGAGGTATTGCTTGATTAGAATGATATACTACTTTCACTCTTCTTCAAACAATATGTACTTGAAACTCTCATAATCCACATGAAGAGCATCCTCTTTAGAGTTTGTTAAAGACCTCAATAAAACCATGCAGAAGTTTCCCTATTAGAATTCCCCCCTTGAACTGCTTTCCACAAACAGTAGGATTACCTATATAATGCTTTAATGTGCAACTTGATACCGTCAAAAATTTAATCTTGATTGTTAATTACAAATAAAATAGCTGATTCTCATATATCCAATGGGTTTTTCGTTAAGACTTACACAGAAATCCATAACAGCAAAAGTTACAACAGGAAGAAGAATATGGTCGGTTATATGTTTTACTATGAGAACTTATCTTGAACACAACTTCCAGAACCAAGAAACACGCCTTCTTATTTGTTATTTAATGAAGTAATGAGGTGATAAAGAATTTCGAGCGTCACATCCCTTCGACTACGACTGGCAGTGAAAAGTCAATGGCCTGTCTTTGCTTAAACGTATAGCAGCCTACGCAATTTTCTCTCATGATATGTTAGAGTGAAAGACAAGATTATTGTCGGTAACAAGTTAACTGCTAAGAAAATCGTCTAGACATGTCTTCTGTTAACCTCATACATACTCCCTCCATTGGTGGTCGGGGATGAGATATCAGTACAACCAAATCTGTGCAAAATAAAAGTTGAAAGCAATATTATGAGTAGTGAATACCACACTGTAAGTCATATATAAAATAAATTATCATCTTGAAAAGTTATGTGTAAGCTCCACTACAAAGATAATTAACATTCACCATGTTGGTTAAGTGTAGACTGTATAGTGTACAACTGAACTATGCTTAGGCATTGAGTTAATTGGATGATCTTTTATTGTGACACCTACAGTACATGTTTATGGGATTACTGGCTCCATTTTATTAATTGGAGATTGCATGTCATAATTTTAGCGCTATATTGTACAGTTCACTACCAAACCTGAAAAGTTTTAACCACATGAGCCAATACAACTTTGGGGCATATTAATTAAATTTAATATCAGAAATTTATCAAATTAGAGTAAGCTAGGATACAACAGAAATTTGATGCCTTTTGGTGCTCTATTGATGTATGTGTGCATGGTATGACTGTTTAATGCCGATCAAACATTAATTGTCCTGAATCAGGATCCATGGGGGGTTCAAAACACCCTCTGTATGACCCAAATGCAAAAAAAAATAATGCTAGCTTACCATTATTATAGTAAAATGTACTATTATACATCATTTTGCATCAAGAGACCTAAACATTGCCTTATTTTGCCAAAGAAAAAGGGGACCCTCTCCCAGGTTTCAGGAAATATCCCCCACCACACACACAAACACATTTAGCAATTTTCCACAACGGACCTAACAGAGAAATGGTACCAAAACTCAGTTGATACATTATCTCTCTTATCTTGTCGAAATTCCTGTCAAAACAGCCAAGTGGTAATAAGTTCACACTTTCTAAACAGAAAAGTTCCCTGTGGTTACAATATCAAACTGTCCAACACCTTTTTGAAAAACAACTCACAATAGGTGGTGTCTAGCTGTGGAATGTGGTCTTAATTATTTACTCATCATTTGTTTGAACAAATAAACTGTGTCTGCTGCAGTGAAACATGTCCAGCCAAAGACACTTTTTGGGGATGTAAATCAAATGACGACAATTATCAGGCTATATGCTACTTAAGAACCAGAGGTGGAAACTTTGCAAGTAAATATAGGAACAAAAACTATGTACATATAAACTTGTTAATGGGGACTTAACCTGCAAAGATTTACAGTACACTTTCTCTGTTCTCACCTACCTTCGTGATCTTTCTGTATGCTTAATACCTATTTGGAAATAATTTATACTCAAACACAGCATTCTGCCATGCACTACAAGTTATTTGCATGGTACAAATAACAGATATGATGCCATTCATATTGGAACTAACTACAGAAAATTATTCACTTTTTAAGACATGCTTACCTCATCATCACATCAGTAATGCAATAAGAAGTTGATGCTGCAGTCTTTTCAGGCACTGCCTTAGTCTCAGGCCACTTTGAATAGAAGTCAGACAGTGTTATGATGTACAGTCGCTTGGCAGCTGTCACTGGTAGAGGACCAATAAGATCTACACCAACCTGTTAAGAAAGAAGACAGCATTTAGGTGCTAATTTCAAAAACAATTACAAGTTGCATGCTTTGCCTTGACTGTTGTTCTATTCCATTGCTTCATTCTGTACAGAGATCTAGATAAAAACAGTGGGATATCTGATCGAAACAGGGTGTTGGTGGATTAAGGCCAATTATTTTTACCTTGCAAACATGAAAATGTAACTTACACCATACTGTACCATATATTTACAATCTCTTCAACCACTAAACCAGAAAAATGATACGCCACTTTTTGCAACTTACAATTATATTCCTATATTGATGGTTGCTCTGCAGTTAGGCCAGAGTGTGGCTTAAAGGTATGCTGTATAGGCCTTAAATATGCCAAATTTTCACTATGGACAAAATTCTTTAAGTATGTTTATTTCCCTGGAGGAAATTTACCTCACTGGGACATTCAATATCTCGTGTCATCATTTAGAATGTCTGAGCACAATTTAAAGGGTTATTACCCCTTGGAAAGTACTTTTTGAAAACTTTTAGCAATTAAAGTGGCCAAAATTTAGGGCCAATACAGACTACCTTTAAACTTGTAAATGTTGAATTTGTCCAGAAAGAGTGACATTAACTATACTAAACCTTCACTGCATACTGCGGACATCTTGTGCAATTAAAACAGATTGAGAACTTACCTGTTTCCATAATCCAGTTACAGGAATGCTATGGAGACTTGTTCGTAGGTCTACAGGACAATGACGCTTTGACATCCTGTTGAACATAACTTGTTACATCAACGTTGATAGTTTTCCAATAGAATCTAGACATAGTCTGTTGTCTGGTTTATCTATGCAAAGATGAACACCTTCAAAGAGATAAGAAAATTCATGATCAAGGAGATATCATGTTTTTTTGCCCACCCCCCCCCCCAAAACAAAAACAAACACACACAAATATATGGGCTGCAGGATTGGTAGTTCTAGCTGAAGTGCCTTAAAATTGAATTACAACTCTATATCGGTGTTTGAAATGGAATATTCCCATTATTGTACATATTGCATGGCCACTATTTGGGTCTATAGATATTTAAGGAGTTTTCTTCTGCAGTGAGGTTTGGCATGTAGAGAATATGCCACACCTAAAAAAGTACTATCAGGCCTTCAATATCTGTTCTTACCAACCAAAATTAATGAACGTGAATTTGTTATGTACAGTATTAGTGCCACTTTCCTCTAGAAGTAGGCTAGGCTATATGCTATAGTCCAATAATAGCATTTTATAGTGTCCCATGCATGCAAACCAGACTAGCTCTGTAAGCGTTAGTGATCTGTTGTTATCTTTTATGATAGGCAGGGCGATAAAAGGTAGAAATTTATAATAATTTTCACAAAAATTTGTTAAGACAATTGGGTAAAACAAAACGAAAAGAAATAGGCCCTAACAACTTTGTTCATGCACTTACAACTTTGCTCAAGCATACAACTCATTATAATGTTGCATAAGCAATTGCTTGACTTTTGCGAATGAGTTTTTACAACTAACCAAATGTTGTAAAAGAATATCATGATTTGTGCACCAATCAGTCCTAGAGGCCTGGTTATAGTTTAACTGTGGAATGGCCGTTCGCCATTTAACAACCAATACCATATTGTGTATCCTATACTGTAAGTTACAGACTTTACCTTATAGATGTCACTAGTCAGTATGAGCTGAGTTGAGAAGCCCTAGATAGCAAAACTTTCCTTTATTTTCGGTATGCAAGAGTTCCATTTTCAGCCAGTCTGAAAGACTGACTTTGTCTCCGTAAGATCCTTCTCTGTTTTATTCTTGTAAACCCACTTGGATAGCTCTCATCTCTTAGAATATCTGCAATTTGTCTCACGTTTTCTGTTAGCTTTTCCATTTTTAGTTGTCGCACGACTTTACTGCTAAATATACGGAAGCCGAAATACGACAGTTTGCTAATAATACGGATACTGCCAGAGTCCATTACTAATTAAATTTTTGCTACTCGAACGTACATGCTAATGCGGACGTAGTGTTCAGGGGGACACAATTTACAACCAAATATGCGACCAACAAATAATGTCCCCCCTCGTTTCATCATAGCATAAACTGTCCTGGGAGACAGTCTGTACCAACTGGCCTTGTACAAAAGGTCCGGGAGACTAAATGTACTGGTAAATTCAGTATAAACTGTCCCAGTGGGACTGGGACAGTTTATACTGAATATGGAATATTTGCGACAGTTTGTACTGCTACACCGGCCTGGGGGAGGGTGCAATATGGCACACTTCAACAACCACTCCATTTTGTAAACTTAATTTTGTATTGTCCAGGGTTCTGCCCAGAGTGGATTGAGTGCCGGCAGGACTATGTAAGCGGAGCGCCACCATCGGTTGGCGCGGAGCGTACAAGAAAATTTTGTGTTTTGGAAACCCCCCAGATGGTCGGAAACGGCCCTTCCCGAGTATTCTGAGCCACATGTAGACAGCTTTGAAATGAGATCTCATGTCTGGAATTTTTCATAATTAATGAAAAAAGTTAGGACAAATATCTGGAGCACCAGAATACAGACCAGCCGGTGGTGCCTATTAAATAAATCATTCAGGCTGAGATGATAATTTTAGATGCACAGTGAGTGAGAGTCCACTTCCAAATAAAGACGAATCATAATGAATTATGTATGCTCTCTCATTTATTCAACATCGGGCCTATGAAATCGGTCCATTGAAAGGATATCACATAATTACAGCAGTGACTGCCGACTCTGACCACTCAGCAGACGCAGTGTGTGAGTCTTCGATTCTGTCCATGCCATACACGCATAGCACGATATCAAGGCCCCTTGCTATGGCCATCTTTATGAAAGTTACCCTTGTAATAACATGTTTTAGGCCACTTGGCATGATTAACTCAATGCTAAATATTGTTTCCATGTTCTTGTAGAAAACGTAAACTCCGCAAAATACAATTAGTTGTGATTTTGTAGATATAAATGAAACTATCAAAAGTACGATCGGGAGTCGAAACGGAAAACAGTCATTGGTCTGGAATGCGGACCTCTGGTAATTTTTACTAAGTATGACACTGTGATGTGTTGGATATTTTGAACAGTTTTGAACTGGATTTCCCCTAGTCTCAAACAGATTGTTTCTGTACATTCGACCCTCCGGCTATGGAGCTGTTTTTGGGAGTTCCTATCGAAAATAAGTGCCGGTCGGAAAAGTCACTCAGGCAGATTGTGGCAGTCGGTAATTCAGCGTGCCGGTCGGGCCGACCGGCGCCGACCGGCAGCGGCAGAAACCTGATTGTCACCTGGCCGTAGATGCAATTTGGTGCTTAAAATGAGATTTTTTTTCTCATTTCGAAATGAAAAAGGGGTTTTCTGACTTGCGAAGCGGGGGGGGGGGGGTGGACTGATACTTCCGCCCCTCCACATTTTTCACTGGTTCATACGCCCTTGGTGATACCAACCAACACGATAATGAAAAATATTTCATATCTAGCCTCTCGGCTTCTAAAAAAAATTGTGGCTGCCTTATCTCTTTTTGTTGCTTTTTGTCTTGGCTACTGTCAATTTGAAATATTTGCATTGGGTCTATTCCATGTGCTCAGTTTCTGGTGAATCATTCTGCGCATGATTTCCAAGAAAATAGCTGCCTACATTGAAGTGACCCTCAGTTAAAGTAAAGTTTATTTGCCCAATAGCTGAACTGCCTCTATGCTATGTCTGTATTGCATGCCACTATTTAACTCTATGGAAAGTTACTTTAAAGGGTTAAAAGTTAACAGTGTGGCCGGAGAACTGTTTAAATTCCTTGGCAATAAATCATTGAAAGCATAGTTAGTGGAGGTAGTTTAAGATCAATTTGCCCCCTCTATTGTATTCCCAGGTGAATTAAATGGCAATGAAAGTAGATATAACTTTGGGCAAGCAGGAGGATAATTACCAGTTGTTATTCTGTTTAAAAAGCTCTGCAGACAAAGTAACAAATAACATGATTTGTCTGTATTTGATGATGTAAATTTGACCTTTTATAAGTAAATTATACAGAATGAAGAGCTCTAGGTTGTTGTTTTTGGTTCTCTTTTTGCAGTAGATTAACAGAAAAAAAGACTGGCGAAATCCCTGGCGAACTAAACAAGGAAAATACAAAATGAGGTTGATGGGCATGTCAACACTATTTTACAAGAAACATGCAATAATGATAACAACTTTGAGCTGCATGATGACACAGTTGAAGTTATTAGTGAAAGGATTCTAAGTATATAAAGGAGCGACAGATAGCCATTCCTCTCCTGCACAATATGTTGTTGTGAACTTATTTACTGTTAACTTTAATTTGCAGTATGCAAACACCAAAGTATGCTGTTGTTGTTGTTGTTTTTTGAGGAAGATGGTCAGATGGAGTCAGCAGATTTAATCACAATTTATCAATTTTTCCAGATCAGGATTTTCAGGAACTAAGTTAGAAGCCAGCGCATTACTATTCCTGTGGGATCTTTGGAGCAATTTAATAACCTGGATGACTCTATTGAAACAAACAAGGCTTTGGAAAGATATTTGGTAAGTCAGTTTAAAAGTGTAAGGAAAGTAATCAGAAAACAGGTTTCCAGAGTGTAATGTTAGTTTATCATTATAAATTTTAAGCCAAGTCAGGTGTTATTGTGTCAGTGGTCTGTACAAAATAAAATATTTCCTGAGGGGCTAATTTCCTTTTCCTGGGAGACAATTAAAACTCAAAGGTAGTAACAGACATGAAAGCATTTAGGTAACAAGAGTTTGGGCAGAAATGATTTTACATTGCGGTGCATTCTACAAAAGTGGGCTGTTAAATCAATCTTGTTTTTGACTGGACCCAGAAAGGAACATTGCAGCACTGCATTGCTAGTTCCTCTTAAAATATTGATAAGAAATTAGCAAAAGATGCCAAAGTGTGGGATGAACTAGAATTACTTGAATATTTCTGTTTGTATAATAATTATTGAATGGTTTCTGATTGACTTTTCTTTCTTTCTGTTGTTTCAAGAAGAAAAGACTATCAATTCTTGGTGGCAACACGTTGAAGGATTGCGTTAAAAGAATCCTGGGTGATGTATTGGCAAATGCAGTTGCTACCACACTGAACTGGACATGTACTACTGGGAAAACAGCCTTTGCGAAGCTACATGTATGAAATACATAATTGAAAGTGAGTTTATATGTGTCATATTTGTTTTCAGCAGCAGTGAAGAGAACCTTGAGTTGTGGGGAAGGGGTTGTGCATTTGACTCATGGATCGGCCAACTTTTCAATGCAACACCCCTTCAACGAGAATTCTTGCTTTAATATACATTGAATTCTGGTCATATCAAAAAGTTACTACAAATATATGTTGATGTAAGATGTGTTGTTTCAGATGCAGTTGAAAAGCAGCATTCAGCATTGATTTTAAAGTTAATTCACCATATGATTTTATTGACCAGTCCATTGAACACTTTCTTTCCCAATTGATGGGACCTGGATTTGCAACAGTAATGCATGTGCTCAGTATAAAATGAAAGAAGGTGACTGTCAAAGGCAAAGGAAATATTTCGTATATCACTGAAAATATGGTAAATGTGTGAAAATGTGAATAATGTAGTTTAAGCAATTGTGATCATAATGTGAGACCCCAGCCGATACTCATAGCTAGTGTTACAGTTGGCACAGTAATTATCAAAAAGCTGTGAAACGTTGAACTAAGAGTCAGACAGGTGAAAATTTGCAGTAATTTTAATGTTTTAAATTTTATAATTTTAAGTTATTATTTTTTTTTAATTTGCATTTACAAAAAAACTTGCCATGTGCCACCTGTAACACATGTTACTGTGTTACAAGCACAGTACAGTAGTAACTGATGCATGGTTGTGGAACATGAACAGTAGTAACTGCTCTAGTTATGAGTATCGGGTAACCCATTATTGGCTTCATTTTATTGCTTGTATAGAATGCAGTCTTTTATGTAATGTTTTGTGTAATGTGTTTCGATTAACAGAAGCTGTACGGAGAAACTGCACAATCGACTTCATCTGATATTCAGGCGACGGTGGTGAGATTTCTGAAGGATGCATCTGATTGTGAGGGAGGGCGAAAATCTCGGACTACACCACAAACAGTTGACGAGTGAATTTCTTTAGTGCTGTTGCAATATTTAACGCTGGAACTCATTTTCTCGCTTTGTAATTTATAGGCGTAATAAAATGAGAGCAACTTATTTCACTGTGTTCGTCATTATTTCTTCATATGTAACCGCATGTGTAATTCAGTAAAATCTGCAGGTAGACCAATAGCTCTGTTCTGGTTATCAAAATACAAACCTTTTTTTATGTAAAATTTTTTTATGTAAAATTTTTTTTTATGTAAAATGTTATTTAACAAAAACATTACAGTTTGGTTATTAAAATAGAAAACTATCTGTGTAACAATTCTCTTACAGTTACATTATAAGTTACATACAATATTTTGTAACAACACTAATTACAATTTGGTCATCAATTTACCAACTCTGTTGTGTAACAATACTATTACAGTTACCTCACTACGTTACATAATATTTTGTGGAACAATATCATTACAGTTTGATTATCGAGATGCCAAACATTTTGTTTAACAATTCTGTTATGGTTACATTATTAAGTGACGTAAAATATTACAAAACGGTTACAAGCTGGTACGTGCACGAGGTTACATGTATGTTACTAAATTATATAACCTAATGTTACAAAACATGTTACATAACATGTTAGGTAACTGGAGCAATACTATTATGCAAACATTTTGTGTAACAATTCTGTTACAGTTCCGTTATTAGGTGACATAAAATATTACGAAACGGTTACAAGCCCCTGCTTTCACAAGGTTACATGTATGTTACAAAATTATATAACCAAATGTTACAAAACATGTTACATAACATGTTAGGTAACTGGATCATTACTATTATGCAAACATTTTGTGTAACAATTATGTTAACGGTTACTTTATTAGGTGACGTAACATATTACGAAACTGTTACAAGCATGTGCGTCCACAAAGTTGCATGTCTGTTTCCGATTTATGTAATGTAACGTTACATAAAATGTATATGTAACTTTCACAAAACCGTTGCATAAAAAGTGTGTAGGGTGATTCTCTATAATAAGTCAAATGTACATTTTCCTCTAAACTATCCATTGTAAGGTTATCATGTTACAGTCTCTTTTGAGTCAAAACGTAAAGAACACTTTAACAGACAGTTTTCAAAATGTAGCAAAAATATAAAGTAAGCAAATGGAAAATAACAATATGATATCCATTAATAGCCCTAACAATAATGGGAACCTGTCTATCTCATTAATTTATTTCGTTATGTTAAACATCTAATATTGACGTCATACCATCATACCTGGAGAGATTGAACTAATTGCGCATGATCAAAGCGCCCTTAAATTGACTATTACTTTCAAAGAGTTAGTGTTAACACTAAATATGTATGTTGTATGTTTGTTTGTCGGTGGACTATTTTGAGCGTTCACGTTATATTCTTCGTGCGCTGATGGAATCAGTTAATACAACAAGTAGGATATGCCGTAAAATTGATAAACTAAAGTTTAAAAGTTGATTTGGCTTGACACAAACAAATTATAAATCAATAAAAAAAAATTATAAAGCGAAGCTTAAAATAATAATGAAAACATTATACAATGAAAGTAATGATAGATGAATTTATTGAAGTCTCAGTTACGTAATATACATTTGTTATTTTAAATCATATGATATGACGTCATATTACTGTCTTCATGTTGAGAACGATAATTCATAGGAACAGAAAGAAATGAAGAATTGCTGACATAGAACAAACATGCCACAAATATGAATTAATATCACCTGTAAGTTCTTGTAGAACGAATTTAATAACACAATGGTATTGTAGATAACCAATGAATGTCATTTAGTCCTAACGTTGACGCAGTTAATGTAGCTCTTCTCTAGTTAGATTTAAGACATTATGTAACCCATATGTCAGAGTTTAAATCTAAATTTATTAAAAGGAAGAACGAAGAAACCACATAAAAGTTTAATCACGCACTCCTACTTTCCGAATGCATGTGGATACATTATATGCAGATTTTAAATAAAGCATTCCAAACATGTCTGCTTGAAAATAGTTTAGAAATATTAACAGATTTACGTGTTTATGTATTGTTCTGAGTAATAAAGTGTTAGTAGGGGAAGGTGACGGGGGTGGTAGGAAGGTGGGGATAGGGGTCTGGATTTTTGATGAATCATATCTTTACACACAATTGGATGTTATATCCTGCACCGAGGAGTGCATGGAGGTCGAGAGCAGGTCACCAGCAATACCTGACCAGGGACACACGAGTAGGTAGAACAAACATTTCTCTTTATTTAAACCGCTAGCAATAAAATTCAAATTATATATACTACCTGTGGTTAAACCTGCCTAATAGGTGGGGTAACATATCTTAATTAATAGTGGACGCGTTTCTCATAATTACTCATTCTCTGTAACATGTGCTTCTCTGTTTTTGTTATGTTCTAAATTACATCGAGCTAAATTCAAGACACACACATAGTAAATTTTTAATTGGTAATCAGTGACGTCACCATACTATTTCAGTTGCTGGCGAAAATAAGGTCGCTGTCATAGTGTACAGTCTCTACAAACTTTAGCAGCATATAAGTCAGATTTAGATATGGTCACAGGATAACATTTATGTCTCCACCACCTTGTTACCCATCTAGTCCCGGATCGACAGCAATGTAAGTAACAAAACCTAACAAATTTCGTCTTGTAGATTTTAAAGCTCAACACTATGTAGTTGAACATGTAGCATATTAAAGGATGACTTTAAGCTCAACATTAGACCACTGGCTTTCAGTCTAGGTTGTTTTACTTTAACATTTTGAGACATGTTACTTTAAATAGCTGAGTTCATCAGTAAAGATTACTGGACTATTTAATATAATACGGAGACAGTCATGTCAGTTCATCAAATACAAACTCTACGTGGTACAACATTTACACGGACAAATGAAATTGAAATTCGTCAAAATTATCTCTGTTGGAATGTGAAGTTAAGAAACCGTATCTTTGTTGAGTAACATTAACATTTATGAAACAGTAGCTTTACATTAATATTAAGGCCTGCACTGAGGAGCCTACGACACGGTCAAATAAGCTTTAAAGGACCATTCTAGACATTCAGCATATTTTAAAGGTGAATATTTGACAAACCAGAAAAAGTTTAGGAACATTAATAATATTACTTATTTATTGACTTTTGAACTTAAAATTCTGCTGAAAGCCATCCTTTATAACACACATGCAGTTACCTACATATTTCACTTCTTTGTATGATTTGAAGTTATTAGTTGTATTGTACAACTTAATCTCGAAACAAGATCCATCCATACTGACTGTAAACGGTACAGTGTTCATCAAGATTACCTTTAATGAAGACAGAAATATTATGACGTCACAATCACACTAGACTAGATGCATGTGTATTATACAGGGGCTCTATCTGGCGATGTTTATAGTATTTGGGAGATATTAACAATCTAAACCCTTTATCAGATTCTTTCTCACTAAAATTACTGCCATCGTTTTTAGAACAGAGTTAATGACGTCACAGTCCTGCCTGCTGATGATTGGCGATGTTAGATGATCATGTATTTGAGCTGTAATATAAAGATAAATTGATATATATTAGGTAATATTGCTATCATCATAACTGGATCGAGCAAACTACTTATTAACATTACAATGGAGAAGTAAGACCTACACAAACCCCCTCCACCATAAAAAGCGCCAGCAGTACCATAAACCAACACCGCTACACGTGATACAAGTAATTAAACCAACCAGCTTAACAAAACACCGCGACACGTGATACAAGCAACCGACCGGTATGACGCTGCCCTCTTTGGTCACATAATTCATAGCGGCGCCCTCTCCAAAGCCTTTGTTGTCCTCGTAGGTATCTACTCATCAATTGCACATTCTTCAAAACTTCAACGAAGGAATTCACTTGCTCTGTGTGTATACTTTACTCCCCTAATTATTGGTGTTATGCAAAAGGAGATAATTTGTTACACAAGACAAATTTGGAGGAAACAAATGGAACAAGATTATCATCTTTAAAATGTTTGTGTTTTAGAAAACAGTATTGTGACCTGCCGACCTTGAAATTCCTTCTGTCTGTTAATTCATGATTCTGTTTTTCATTTCTTCCCTTCCTGATCCCACATCACATCTTTTAAATATTCCATTTTACGTCCCTAATTAGGTCACAGATGCCAAACAGCTGACGAGCCATGACCTTGCTCAGATTTAACTTTCCTCTTTCCCACATATTCTATTATTTTCTGTTTGTCATCAACGGAGTGACGTCTCCATATCGCACTAAGATTTTTTTCGTTATTAAACTTCATATGTTTTCTGACAGTCTTTGTCTCTGTTAGTATTAAAGGAGGACTCACTATAATCTCTCATTATTGTTTCGATAAAATTAATAATATAATGAGGAAAGGTTGAATTATACTAATCGTTATCATAACCGTTTTAGTAATTACACAATGTTAGCAGATAAATAAATGTATCTTTTTTAATGTATGTCCTTCTTACGCCTAAGCAGCGGGAAGGGAGGTTGTGTAGATCTAACATTATTGCAATAACATATACTCTTTATTTCTGTTAATGGAAGGAACTTATCACTTCTTTTCATACATTTAATCGGGGATCAGCTTGGTTATTACAATATATAATAAAACCAATTACAGTTGAAGCAGATAATATAACTGTCAAGATAAGATATGAAAATTACAGATATAGGAATAAAAAATGTTTTTAATGATGGAGATTTATATTAAAATGTTCCAATTAAAAGTAGCAGACAATCACTGTAAACAAATACAATTTTAAATACTAAGGTAGAGAGTATTCATCTGTATTGACTTACAGTTACTTGAGCCTTTCCCGGTTTCTCTTGTAACTCTCCTCATGGAATCCCTAAAATAGAGGGAAAGTATAAGTAATGAATATGTTTAAGATATCACAGAAACAAAGACAATGTAGTTTATTCAAATGTTACAAATATTAATTATATGCAGCCATATAAGAAGTGTTATCTCATTGATAATCGGTTTATATTACAACAAACTTAATTTAAATTCTTTTTAAAATCGTTCTGTATGTTTTCAAATGTCCTGACAATTTTTGTCCAATTTATTATAATTTAGTGATCATTTGAGGGATTTCTAACGAGTACATCCTGCGAAAAGTTTAGTACTGAACATGATAAAAGCTTAAACTCTGAAACCATGGTCACTAATGTTGTGGTCGCTTTGATTCCGTGCTTGAAAGGACTAATTTGTGAAGGTTGGATTCTAAAAAATGTTCCACCGTTTGCTTGAAATATTGGAAATAAGTGTATAAATAACAAAATGAATAGCATATGTCAACCCATATTGACTCACAGCACGAGGATATAATCCTTTCCCAACAGTGGCGGAGCTAGGGGTATTGGTGGGGGGTGGGGGACGATCTGTAGGGTCGCTTTCGACACTATCTAAGCTGAGCTCCACCATAGGATGGCGCCTTGCTTATTTGCAGATAAACGAAGATTAAATAGGTGTCATCGCCATTTTGTCATAAATTTACACCAACAAAATGTGACAAATGTCAATAGGTAGATGAAAGCGCAATAAAAAAGTCAAGAATCGCGAATTAGTAAAAAGCGGTAAAAAGCTGGAAAGGGCGCCAGCAGTCCATTTGAGTCCGTCAGGGGGGGGGAGGGGGGATCCGCCCCCTGACTGTATGGACGCCCCGCCACTGTTTCCCAGTCTATAAAAAAGTTTTATGTGTAAAACAGGATTACTGTACAAGAATCAGTTCACTAATCTCCACACCCCATCCTCTTCCCTGCCGGTAACCATCAAATGACCTATCCAGGGGATTTCCCTTGATATCACGATGACTCAATCAATGCAACCCAATGTACTACCACACATTTGTGCGATGCAGGGAAATGTTCCGTCTGTTTATAGGCTGATCCCGTCAAGCTGAGTAGCCACTTCCAATTTAGCTGCAGGTTTTAACATTCTCATTATTATGAAAGTTTGACAATTCCTTCAAACATGTAATCGTTACAGAACCATATCCAGGTCACTCAGCTCTCATTATGTGCTTTTCTTAAGAATTCACAAATGTAGGAGCCAAATCAAACTGGACATTGACTCACGTGATCATGCAATAGAAAGGTTAGAGTTCAAGAGATGGTGAAGGGGGCAGCATTCCTAGGGTGTTTAAATGACCAGTTTACTCCATTCTGAAGGTAAACTAATCCATAAACGTGGTTTATATATTCCCAGCTGGACCAACCCCTCTCCCTTCTTCCTCTAGAACTTTGAAGCCAATCGTTACATTTTGTGTAAAAGTAAAGTAGAATGTTGGGTAGGCCGTGTCACTATCTGACATTCCTTTAATAAAAAAATTCCCTGAATCGATCATTATTGACATATAACGGGATAGTTATTTTAGTTGATTCTCTTGACCATGCTAGACCGGGTTCTGCTTTGTTTTGTTTTGATGGAACTTGTGTTATCATTAGATTATTTTATCTTCAGTGGAAAGCTATTAACAGTTTAGGCGTTCATAATAAATGCATATTATAGTTCGAAATACTATTAACAGTTTAAGTGTTAAATGCGAAAGACAGAGTCTTTCTTGCTGGCGTTACCTTATTTTCCAAAACGATGATTTATTCAACTAGTATAAATAACCTTCCCGATAACACCAGGTTAAATATGAGCGGTGGAAGGGGAAGGGATCGGGGGGGGGGGCAGGGGCGGACTCAGACCGATGTTCAGGGGTGCTGAAAGCGCTACCCTGTGAATGTTCCTACGGTCAAGAACTTGCTTAATACACATCGTCAGTGGTCTTGTTGGACCCGGAGACATATTGCCTACGAAGCCTTAAAAAACTACTGATATTAAGTTTTAAAAGTATTTGATGCACCCTGGGACCACAATGCGAAAATATACACAACTATAGTGATAGAAAATCACTGTTTCGAAAAATATTTTGCGATCATAGTATACTCCTGTCCCCTTCCCGTAGCATCCGGGCATCTCTGGTTACCATAGTACCATTGTCTAGGAACATGTTAGTTTGCTGGTGGGCAATTCCGTAAAGTCGGACGTACATTTCGGACAGTTTGTTGATCCATATCTCAATGGCTATATATAGGAGATAACTTTTCATTTGGGTTTTATGGAACATCTACCTTGTACTATTCTTGTATGGAGTTTCATTCCTTGTCCATCTAAATAAACTACAAAAATACTCAAAAAACCTCCCTGTGACGGACGTACCCAGAGAAAGTGACTTTTTCAGATCGTAATTTTTTTTTGAACATTTCTGTGAATTGGGATTGGATGCAATTTAAAACTACTATACATGTTATGAAGAAGACTCTTAACTACACATATCAGTAAACAAGCAGTTGAAACCTATATCACTTCCCTGCAATATATTCAAAAATTCCTCTGTGACGGACGTACAATGTTTTGTGACGGACGTACACGTGTGAAATTATATAGTAAATGTACGTCCGTCACAAACAAAAGTGCTACTTGGTATCCCTAAAATTTTAATTTGTGACAGAGCTTCACCCAGAGTTTCCATTGTTGACAGATGTACACAATAATGCAGCTCATTTACTTGTGGCTAATGGAACAACTTAGGTAAAAGTAATAGTGAAAAGAAGGTTTACCCTCTCACAAAATTTCTATTCTATTGGAAATCTATATTTCACTTTAAGTTTTATGCAAATCATCAATGGTAAGCTCATTTAAAATTTTGTGTGCATCATTTCAAACAATACAGATGTTAGACCCCTAGGGAGTTGAAGTTCTCTAGTGGGTCAGAATGATGGGTCTTTATTAATGGTATGAGCACCAAACCATTTTTCTTTCACTTTTCTTCACACCCTGTTTATTTACTTGACAATTGTTTTTTTTTATTAAAATACATGTACTGCAAGCTTCTGTATGGATGATATAACAGCACATTTCAGCAAACAAGATATTCAGAACTTCAGATGTGTGATCCATTGTGTTGTATTGCTTCAGGAGTTCTTAGGCTGTGTTCACATTGGATCCCCTGTTCTTAGTCCTGTGTTGACAATTTAACCGCAAATATGTTTCCAAAATCTCCTATAGTGTTCACACTTGAACTCATGCTCCAGCTCTGATTTCCCACTCTGAGTCAATGAAGAGGAAGTTACAACATTTGTATGGTGACTCTCACAAAAGTGCAAATGCACAAAGTGTATGGCAAATTTCTAATAAAGATGAGTGTCACTAACTTCTGCATGCAATGTATTGATTCAATATTGAGGTGAAAGTGGGAGAAAGAAGTCAGTGTTATAACACTGTTATAACAAGTGAAGTCAGTGTTATAACCAGGGTGTGCATACTACAAATAGCTATTCAGCAGTATTGCTGAATAGCTATGAGAGCATTAACTGGCAATAGTTCTTAAATATCTCATGTCAAGATACAGAGATACAGCGGCACACCCTTGGTTAGTATAGCAACTATGAAACATGTATAAATGTAATACACACAAACACTGTGAAGTTAAGGAAGAACCATCTGGTAACTCTGTCCACCAACATAAAACTATGAGCACATGTGGCTCAAAATTAACTTTTCTTCCACATAATGATACCTGAAACCCAACACAAAAGGTAATGAACCTAAAGAAAATGTAGAACAAATTACATCAAAACAATAACATGCATACTACAGCAGTAACAAAATACTAACAATTGCAATAACAGTTCTTGATGACTCTCAGACAATCTTCCTTCTAAAACTGATTTATTATTTACTAAAAACTAGTTGAACACTGTAAAATATACAGTGTGTTGGATATTGAAAGGAAACCTCATGGTCAGAGGGAAGGATAAATGGCAGAACTACAAGAAACAATGTTGTACACAAACAAATAGTTTGTAGCTAATAGTTCCATATATATGTCCATGGTAAGTTTGCCTAATAGTGAGTGGAACAGGCATGGTGTTATGTAGTTTGTTTGCCTTGATCTCCGGTCACTTTGGTCCCGAGTCTTCACACTCTGGAACTGATATCCCCCAGAACAGGGGACCAACATGTCGCGGTCTGACCCTGAGAAGGATAGTATTTACACTAGGATGTTGATCTCGAGCAGGGATATGATTCGATCGGATCCCCTCTGTGTGTTTTATAAATGTGAACAAGGCTTTCAGATGAAAGTGTTATATCAATGTAGACAATAGCATACTGAACATGTGGTTCAATACCATGCCATTTCTTTGATATCTTGCCAAGTGCTAATTCCAATAACACAAATATATATGCTAGTTGACACTGAAGTATGCAATGTTTGCATACCACTACATTTATGCTAATGAAGCAACCACAAAACTACCTAATATCTGTGTTAATGACTAAATGGGTTTGATTATTCAATTCAGAGGTACTGTAGTGATAAACATGTTAAAATATATTGTTTATCTAAACAAAAATAATGTGACGGACGTACGCGTGACGGACGTACGCGTGACGGACGTACGTGACGGACGTACGAAAATACGTACGTCTGTCACAGCATTTTCTGAAAAAAATAAAATCCTAGGGATTAAAGGCACATTATGTAGTTATTGAGTGTTCAAAATGTGCATTGAATTGTAGATGTCTTGAAATCTGGGTACCTCCTTCTGTATGAAATTTTAAAAAATGTGATTTTTCTGTGACGGACGTACACATGACAATTTACATTTGTAAAAAAAGTTATTCTCAGAAAACTGAAAATCCCTGCAACTTTATCTGTTTGTCAACTGAATCTATATATTATATCACTTCAGCAAATCTAAGAATATTTATTCCTCTGAAGATACACAGGCAAAAATAGGCATTTTGTTTTGGGGAAATTTTTGTGAAGCAAATTTGAGATTTTTTCGGTTGACTAATACACACCTTAATCTGCATGAAAACAATGTGTTCTGTGAAAATTAGCTAAATATTATGAAACTTCAGAGTTTTAGCTTTCATCTGATACCCTACATGTAATGATTCAACGTTTTTTAAGTTTTGGTGAAAAGGTTTACTAGTTTACGGAACTGCCCTGGTATAGTATGGCTATAGTAACAGTTAGACTTGATCTCGTTTTTTTGAGAGAGAAATGTTCAAAATGTTTATTTTTTTATCAATTCCTTTCACGATTAACAAACTGTGGAAAAAATTTCACTGAGAAATTAATGAACAAAGGATTTTCTACGAGAAATTGAAACTATCTTCTTGATTTTTTTCTAATTGCTAACGAATTATGATATGCACACCAGCAGAGTGAAATAAAATAATCATTAGGCATCTGCCGGCGGGAGGGGATTGACAGCTTAAAAGTTATTTTCCAATATTGTGCGAGGCTTGTAACACACCATAACACCGGACTTCACCTATTTTAAAGTCTATCCGTTTCTTTGTTCATAATTTCTTTGACTGTGTGTGCGGAAGTACTGTAAGATTATTTAGGCCACATCTAAACTTGACATTGAGAACAGTGTTATCATCATTACGAGTTATAAACTTGTAACTGGCCTATCTGAATTCCCTGTTCGATACACGACAGTTATAAATCTTTTCCTCCTAATGAAAAACAAAGTCTAATACTCTTTTGTCTTATTTCTTTGTTCAACATTAATTTATACCTCTTTGTCTGTTATTAAAATTACCGTTACTAATTAACAGGAACATTAATCTATGTCTCTCTTACCTCTTCTCCTGGTAGATTGCCCCTTTTGTCACAGACCTGAAAGGAAGATAAATATTATATTCATGAGATTTGGAAAATGAATTTCAGGAAAATATTATATGGCTAAGCAAACAATGTATAAGTTAGAATGATATATCTTCAAAAATATCGCAGTAAATTATTCCTGGCAGGTAAACACACATCTGCATTGAACACACTAAAGTCAATAAAGGAGACAGACTCGTCAATGTAAGATGCAAGGACTTAATAACATGAATATAAACATCAGCTTAATAGGGAAGACAAAATTAGTTTAAACCCGTCATCAACCACTAGTGACGTCATTAAACACTGAGTGACGCCATTGAACACTGAGTGACGTCATCAAACACCGAGTGACGTCATCAAACACTGAGTGATGTCATCACAAACTGAGTGAAGTCATAATGACCAACTTCTCACTGAGATGATCAGATGGATACCATGGACGACAGAGAAGATGACGAGGAGGTAAAATAGGGCAATATTTAAAGATAGACCCTAGAACATCGTTGTTGGATTGATTTAATGTCAGAAAAAGCAAAATCTTACTTAGCCCACAAAGTGGCATATTGGTTACACCCGCTCCCCCCCCCCCCCTCCCTCCTTCGTCTTAGATGGTATGTTTCTATCGTATTGTTATTAGTGTAAAGATATCTATGAAAGTTTGGGAAATGTAGTTGTCCGGTCAAAGTATACAATAAGAGATACAATAGGATAATTAAATAGATTATAGATCTGTTAACATTGAAAAACATCATGAAATACAATAATCCCTGCACAGTATGCTTTCTTTCTAAATTTTACCATGGGTGTGTGTATGTTTAATTGGAAGTTTGTACATGCGCACATAATCAATTTCCAATAGTTGACTTTCTCTGTTCAACGCTATGCAAGAAACGTTTAGACCAGGAAGCGACGGTCTGTAAATTAAGGAATATTTAGAGTGTGTTTATGTAACCGATACTCCCTATGTGTCTATTACACTAGTATCGCAGAAACGACGTGAGCTCGTCATTGCTCTGTCTCTGTGTATTAGCTGGACTTGGTTTGGGTTGCTCATATACTCAAACGACGAAAGAAATAATGCAAATATTTTACACCATTATTAGTTCAGATTCACCGTTGCCATTTTTTGTATCATAATGCTGCTGCTTATTCATAGTACTGTACATATAAAGAGGGTGGTACTAAAAGACGTTTCTTGAAAGTTAAATAAAATCTTAAATTTAACACCTTTAGGTTGACCTTTAATGCAGACACCTCTACTTTAATTTTCCTTGCATGTTAAAATACATCTAATTGATGAAATCTGCCTAAAAAAATACACTTGTTTTTTTTGTTTCAAGTTATAACCAGATCTGCCGTTTCATATATAAGCCTGCTTGGACCACACATTTATGTCAGTCACGTTAATCTAAATAAATAATAAAATATAATCAATAGGGATCCCTCAACTCCCATTACAACTGACACTATTAGAACGAGTAACATTTACTAACTTTGCTGCGTACAGTGACGTCACAACGTTAAGATTCTAGAGATGAAAAGTATGCATCGATATTTTTACCAATAAAACATTTTTGACTGAGTAGGTGTGATGCTTTTTAACAAAATTCAGAAAGCAATTTACGGCACGGGCTTAGCATATATTTATATCCGTGACGTAGTATTTTGAAGAAAAAAACTTATTCATGTGCATGCTCATTTTCAACATTGTGTTCGTATACAGCGTCACATAATACGTGTTCAGTTATTTGGTTACCATGGTATCTATACAACATAACGAAGCAGTAGTATAATTGCCCCCACACACTAACTGGTATTATGGTCTTGTTGTGTAAATGTGCGTGGAAAGTGACTTAATCACAGCTCCACCGAATCATTGGTAATGATTTGCTCTACAGAGCGAATCTGGAGCCACTAAAAATATATTTGCAAGATCTTCTTCTGATACAGTATATTCCATATCACGAATATAATATTTTCACAAATTACAAAAAAAAAAAATCTTCAATTTTCTTTCATTTTATCAATATACGTATCACCTCTTTCTTCATTTATTAAATCGCCAAAATGTCCAGCATTCACATTCTGGGAAACGGTGAGTCGGATGTTTACAAGCAATTTCGTTTATCTATGCACCCCACACACATATAATAGGCAATTAAAACCAGTTTCTGGTATGATTTTAAAACCATACAAATAACAACAATGTTGAATCGCGCTGCTTAAATCGGTCACCATCCGTTACACTACCAGTCCATCTTCATTTCTGACCTAGACACTACAGGTATTTAATGTCCTCTACACATGAGTGTACGTGAAACCATCACAGAAACATTTACCTTAATAAATTTGAGTTAATAATTGAGTAAGATTGAACTTAGAAGAACGGATAGCAAAAGTACACTTCTGTAATTTGTGCTGTGTTTGCTACAATCTGCTGGTAGCAAACTTGACCGTTAAAGGAATGAGAAGGACTTGAAAACATAATGTTACCTCAGTCCACCTGGGAAGATTAAAGTAAGTTTTTTAACAAACAAATATCTATGACACTAAATTTATGGGACACAAATTGTCTAAATCTGGTTAAAGGACGAATAATACAATAATCATTTAAGCATTCACGTGATTGTGACAACATATCTAGATGTCTTTGTTAGTTGCAGGGTATCCAATAATTATGCGAATATTTCACGGTTTGGTCAATTGACAACCTATGATGTAATAGGCAGCTTTAGTTAATGGAATACCACCTTCTCCTAACACCGGAGAAAACGAAGAAAATGAACATAACCAGTGAAATCATGGGAGTCTGCTACAAAGGCAAATATGCTAGGGCAGCTACAGTAAGCTACAGGGTCGGCTAAACGGAATGTTGTTACGACTGTTGTATGTGCTATGGTGAGCATTTGCCCCGAAATTTAATGAACATAAACAAGAACGATGCAATATGATTGACAACATTCTACGGTTTCATATTTAATGTACATCGAAATGGTGACGTAAAAGCGGGATATGTTCAGTACATTCATTTAGGTGAAGACATTATTTGATTAAGATATTTGTTAACGTCATTGATTTTACTACAGATAAGCTTTGTTTCAGAAGAATAATACCAATGTTTCACGAGGATTTATAGTGGTATATTGGAAATGTTAAGAAGGGTCGGTAATGTCAATTATGTTGTTTCAAAGTCATACACGCTACTAGTGTTCTGCTAAATGTTGATATGATATGCTTAGTTGTTAATTATCATACCAATGCTCGTTATTTATTTACAGACTTTTATCTCAAGAAAATATTTTAAAGATATGTATTTCTGTTTAGTTCCAGATTTTTATAAGTTTGTTTCTACGTTTGGAATAAACGTGATACAAAAGTTTACATGAGTTGTTCCTCTATTATTTGGCGCAATCAACTCTCCACCCAGTCATAGACACTAACAATAAGTAATGCATGAGGCTGGAAGGTCCGGGTGTGGCAATCAACTATCCTATACACTTGAAGATAATTATCAAGAAAAAATAAACAATTAGCGGATGACAACTTATGAATATTTAAATCAGATTATCAGTTACCGACTATACCGTAGTTGTACAAATTCCACTCCAACCCCCCCCCCCCACATCCAACCCGGATCCTGACTCCTTTAAAATCGTCTAATGTATGTATTTTTGTGTCTGTTTAAAAACACGCGGGAAATGATATGAATATTTGTCTTATATTCATATTTTATCAATTCATTGCATATGTTTTGATTGACATGGTATCCGTACAAGATAACAACGAAACGGGTTAGTAGAGCTACACATATATACTATAGAGTTTTATTTTTGTTTTCTAATTTATTCCCATTTTACACGAATACAATATTCCTACCCCCCCCCCCCCCCGGAAACCTTGAAATGTCAGTAATTAAAATAGCTCCTCTTTCCTCCATATATACAAATGACCAAGATCATGACAAGCATTACCATTCAGAAGAATATACCAGAGTTTATTGATTTCAAATAAAACCAGATCCGTCCTTTCATTATATCTAAGCCTGCTTAGACACACACACTTATGCCAGTCACATATATACTAATCTGGATTAATCATCATTTAAGCAAGTGATCCTTTAAATACCCTAATGCTTTTTAAGGAAAAAATAAATTTATTAGAAAGACTTAATTCACAAGGAAGAATACCATCATGGATATTTCTAGCTTCTGCACTTTGTGTTGTTTTTGCCACAATCTGCTGGTAACAAACTAGACCTTTAAATGAAAGATAAGGACCTTGAAAAAAATAATTTTACTTTATTTCACCAAAATCAAACCAGGAAAGATGAGAGTAGGCAGAGATATTAAAGGTTTGGAAACAAACAAATAAAACATTGCAAATAATTGGTAGGACACAGTATTGTCTGAATCTGGTTAAACGATAAATAACTCACTAATAAGTAGCACTCATGTGATTGATACAACATATTTATATTCTTAATTAGTTGCAGGGCTATCCAGTTATGTGTGAACATTATAAGGGTTGGTCAACGTTATAACCTATTAAGTAGCATGCAGCTTTATTTAATTTTATTAAAACGTCTACGTATTGAATTAATTCTCAACATTATTTGAGTTAAACAATACGAAAGTATAGAAATCAACTTAAAATAAGTTTTTAGAGTCAATTTCCACATACATCTAATTCCTATTACTAACTTCCAAGTTTTCCCCATCACCATCCTGTGTTTATGACCAATTCGCAAAGTACCATAGAAATGGTTTAATTTGATTTGATTAGCAATTAAATAAACCATGTCCAACATTTTAAAGTAATAAAGCTGTTAGTGTTATAATGATGCATGGAAGACCCACGTCTCACACCATCAGAAACAACTAAAAACCTAAACATGGCCAGTTAAAACCAGGGAGCTGCTACAGTAAGATACTGGGTCAGTTAAACGGACTGTTACGAATGTTCTATATGTTATGATGAACAATTACACATAACTTACAAGAAACTTAGCAAGACCAGGTTCAAAATGATGCATAACTTTATACGATTCATCGGAGAATAAACGTGAAGTTTACTGATGTACTTTCACAACCCCTCAAATAATAAGACGGTATATGTCAAAATGATTGCCCTATACGTAACAAACATGTAGGGTAAACCTTTCAGCTATATCTTTACAATATTTGTAATACTAAGAGTCTCACTGATATTGCAATTGTACGGGTGTTTCAATAAAGAACTATTCATTGGACGGGCTTGAATAAGATTCATGAAAACAATGCTAGCATATCAGCTTGCCCCCCCCCACTCCCTGCGCTCCGATCTGGAGAGGGCGTTTTGGTCAAGTGGTTAAAGGCAGTGGACTTGTGATCTAAGGATTACAGGTTCGAGTCCTGGCCAGATCATTGCGTTGTGTCCTTGGGCGAGGCGCTTTATCTCCATTGCCTCTCTTTACCCAGGTGTATAAATTGGGACTTGCGAAGTAACTTTTAAACATAGTTGCGTGCGCCGATTTGTGGCTGCACCCAATGGGAAGTCCCCCAGGGGACACGTGGTTGTGGTGTACTGCGGTACCCCAAGAGAAATTGATTGAATAGTGCACACTTTGGTGTGTGGGTGTGACAAGTTACCAATGACCAGGGTTAAGTTGTAAAGTCGTGAAAGAGGGCTTTGGCCCTGAACAAGACTGCAAACCTAATTATAAATATAAATATAATCTCTCAATTTTCTCTCCTTTCTTACACGGCGATCTGAATTCTGCTTTTCTCTGAATGTCTCAAAGGATAACGTTATATCTTTACAAAGTGAAACTACTAGAATCGCGTATCCCTTCACTCATTACTGTATGTCTACATGCACGTGACGGCTGTCTCGAAATGAGTTTTAGAAAATACAATTAGAGTGATTTTGTCCCATATACTTAAATCTTTCTGAACTATTATGAGTATTCTCTATTAGTGTATAAGGATACAGTATTGTAGTTTATAGCTGGAGTACCAGTTTTTCATATTTTGTACGAAGTATATCTTATCTCAGACAGTTCTGTTTTGAAAAGATATTACATCACACATTTAGATAAAGAAATAACAGGGATGAAATGAAGAAAACTGTTTGCCATTGAGGACCTGAAGTTGTTCTATTTAACGTTATAATTACGGTGTCCAATTATCTAATATTCTAATATCTAATTAATACTTGATTGACAGTGGTAGGAGATATTAGAGAAAAGTACTCCCAATTATATAAGTCTTTCTTAAAAGATTATATTCCACCTCTTTGAGTGTGAAAAGGACATCATGTAAGTAACGTATCCTTGAAAAATCGAGCAGTATGTACATACTTTCATTATGTTATCTTGGTAGTACATATAGTAGATAAATAAAATAAATATTCACTATGTTCTGACGAAGAATCCTCTTTTCTTCAATGTTAGCAAAAATTTATACAACCCTGATTTAAAAAAAAAAAAAAAAATAGCATGTGTTTCTCGTTTCTGCAAGCCAGTATTATGCCTTTGTATATACTTGGAGAGAATATCTTGAATAATAAAACAAATTTATGGTTGGGTTATAAGAGACACACGCGGTGACATTCAGAAAAATATGGCAACAATAATAACAGAAATTTGACCAACGTCTGGGAGCAGGAGCAAGAAGATGTCTGGAAATCTCTGTTTTTTAAAAAAAAATTCTGTTCATCACCATCTAATTATATTGCTACCAGCAATTTTCTGCATAATTTCACCGATTATGTGATCACAATATTGATTTTATATTTACTGGTAAAGTACTACAGATGGTAACTTAGCTCAAATAAGCTGACCAGAATGCATTATGAGCAATAGCTGAAAGCATGGTGCACAATATCTTACCTGCCATCGACCGGTCTGTAGATTCAGGCGACAAGAACCATAACTTTGATAGTTCCATACTGATGAATAAAATGAAAGAAATTGATGAACATTTTGAAGTACAAGTTAGATAGTTTTGGTCTGGAATGAAATCATACACACTATATTCAACTGAATTATGTTGACCCTTGATGATAGCTTCATATCAGCTGAGTAATCAATTTAGTTGATTCCTTAATTTTGATCTTATCAGTTTACTATCATTATCAATTCAGTAATATAGCTGATCAGTTTACAATCCTTATATCTCAGTGAGATTGCCGATCAATTTACTATCATTATCATCTCGGTTTTATACCTGATCAGTTTACAACTATTATCCTCTTAGTTATATAACCAATCAGTTTAGAATTGTTATCATCTCATTAATATATCTGATCAAATAAACAATTAACCTAAATGAAAACATATTCTCCCATTCAAACAGAAACAAGTCTTGGACTAACTTAATAGCCAAATCATGATAGTCGAGTATTCGATGCTAAGATTAAGAATAATAATCCATGAGACGATGAACGGATCAGAGAACACTCAACATCAGTGACGTCATCATGAATCACGAGAGCCATATTAAAACACGGTGTCAAATAAATTGAAAAAAAAGAAGAAAACGGGATTTTATTTGAATAGCTAAATTTAGTTAAATTATGTATCAAAACAATAAACTACACATTTTCATAACAACGTAGCCAGTCTCCATGTAAGAGGAATGCTGGATCTGAGAGCCTTCCAGTTCGGTAAAGGAAGGTTATTTGTTTTACGCTCAGGGTTCCTTTGCTTAATCAGGGAGTTCCATAACAACTCCCTGATTTAATGTTCTTTAAACTGTACTAAGAATAAATCCTAGGTGTAGCAACACGGTGCAGGTGACAGCTGATACCTTGCTTTGCAAAGTGGATAGATTGGTAAGGGGGGGGGGGGGGAGACAGGAATATGTTATGAGAATGTCAGAAAATGAAATTATACATTTAAGTTTTATACACCTAGTTACTCGTCCCAATATCAACGTTTTCGAAATTCTAAATAATGCACAAACTTATGTGACTTTGACTACATCGTCTCTAATCTCTCTCTTAGATGTTATCACGAGATAATTTAGTAGCTATTATACACACATTTGTATACCGTAGTCAAATATTCACTGGATCGGGGCAAATATGTTGTTTACACTAACTACTTCTGTCTATGAGATTGATCAATGATGACATCATCAGCTGTGACGTCATTCCACCATTAACAATAAGAATCTCGATGTGTCCTTTAAACACAGAACAATGAACGAGGATATGTGTACGAGTCTGAGAAATAATGTAGAGGGGTGGTGATAGAGAGGTTTGTATGTATTTACATTACTATTAATTAATTTAAATAATGAATTTAGGTAGAATCTTAGTATTGATGTGTTATTATTGTACAGGGAAATGACACATTTGATTGCTTGTGATGTTTGTAAAGCTATCTCGGTTATCAAGATGTTCAGCTTTACAATGTGCTAAACTTCTCTGCTCTTTAAGGTAAATTAAATGATAACGTAGGCTGCTCAGTGCAGGCATAAATGTTAAATGTTATCCACAGTTTTGAAAATTATTATGACTCAACGTATATATGGTTTTCATTAATAGCTGGCATACAATATCATTAATCAATGACAAATTTGTAACAGTTTGATATGTCATGTGACGTCATATGTATTGTTTTAATTAATTATTGTATTATGTGGTGCATCTGCAGGAGCTGACCTAATAACCTGTGTGTTAGACTAAGTAGTCCTGTCACTTAACGAGCATCCGGTATTTAAAGAAGCATTTATTGAATTTAACATTTTGTACAAATACAACCTGGACTTATAGCAGTGACTTTATCGATCTAATAAAATAGATCAACATTTAACTTCTACTTTAATTTACATACAAATTCACTGTAGTGTTTACATTCATCTATTTATGCTCTAATCGAAGTATTGATCATTAAGATATAAGTGGATATAATGACAAGCAAACATTATTCTCAGATAGAAACATTTGTAATCAACAAACATTCGAGCAATTTGTTACATGCTTGAAAGTTGACCTTACTTGGCAACCTATCTTATATAGTAAATAATAAGAGATGGCAAATGCATTGAAAATGCAGTGACGTACTTAGTGAAATATTTTAGGAATCTGATATCAGAAGATAACCCTCTATAAAGTTTCCATATATCTCTGTTTAAAGGACATGGAATAACCAAGTTAACTAAAACGATAAGGCTAATGTATTACGTATTATGACTCGAAATCATCATACAAAGTTTGACATTCATCCGAACTGTCCTGAGAATTTGTGTTTAACAATGTTTGCAGACTTTGACCTCTGCTGATCTCAAATGACCGTTAACATTGAAATAAAAGAATATTTTGTTGCTCTGTGTCCTTACTAAATTATTTCGAGTCAGATGTAAGACTTCCCCGAAGTGCAATAAAGTAGTGTACAACAGCAGTAGTACAAACCAGTCTGAGATTTGATGTGGAGCATCCAATCAAATATTACTATATCGATTTATTTGAAACAAGGGAAAACCTGCGATATGTGTAGCTTAATTAGCATTTCAGAACTTACTTCATTTGTTGTTGAATAAACATGGTAAGAATACCAACTATTATTGTAACTTTGATGTAAGCAGACGTACTTCATAGCATTCATATACAAATCATTGCACTAATTACTTGATCCTATTTCACTCGTAATAAATAACACACGACCATGGATGCCTTACATATCCCTAACACGTTACGTTAATAAAAGGCGATTAATACGAGTGGAATATCCTTAGCATATTTTGTCGTTATTTAAATAACTGGTTTCATGCTTCTACACGTGTTATGTACATAAGTGTAGGAGCCCAACTTGATTTTTTATTGGGAGGAGGGGGGGGGGGGGGGGGCGGAGACGACTTGTCCGAAAATGTAACCAACATTTTGTCATCATCTTAATGTGCATATCATATAGGCATGCATCGGTTATTACATCGCATGCCAATTACATACAATCATTTGTCGTTTTATAACCCTCCCATATTAGTGATCATATTTGGGGAATTTGTTACAATAATATTGATAATAATAATATAAGTTTAATCATTGAAAATTACATTGCAATTAATTGTTCTTTCAGTAGGTGCGCGAAGAGATATCAGCATATTGCCCGAGTTTACACAAAAATATTTGGTTGGTGGCTGCGCCACCCCCCCCCCCCCCCTTAGCCCTCCGCCTCCTACGCATAATTTAGAAGAGATCATATTCCATATATGCTCCATATAGTGTAAATTTATTTTATTTATAACAACCTACCTTCAAAGCGTCCATGTATTAATTAATATTATATGACCATACTTTTAATGTACTGACGTCATTTCTTATACCTTTGACATTTCTTGATTTCAATGATGACGGGATCGATGTGACCGGAATAGTCTCTGGTAGAATATATCCTCCAATGACATCGCCACCAAACCTGTGAAGTAATAATAAGAATCACATCATGGTAACGATCCTAACGAGGCTGGCGTGTTATCCATCTAATAAAATGAAGAATTTAAAATGCCTCATATGTTCAAAATAAGATATGAATGATATTGTGGATAAGATTAAGGCGGATACACGCCATTGGAGGTCAAATTTTAGTAAACATAGACACATGGAAAAAATAACAATTTTATTTTGAAGGGTCACAAAATTCCTGCTTATGAAACATTGTAATATATCAAATATAACAATTACAATTTACATCGGAACCTCAATCCTTGATCTCCAGGTCTGTAAAATACAGTTTTAGTTCAAACACAATTACTGTAGTTCATTTTATTAAGTACAAGAAAGGAACATTTAATTGCAATTTGGGATGAGGGAGACAAGAGCATTGGACTTTATATTAGCTTAACGACATTAGGTAACGGTGAAATAAAATAAGAGCGTTATTGCTTGAAGTCAGATTGATTTACATTGTAGTTATTGTGTTTATTTAAATTTGCAGACCAAACCCTCTTCACCTTGGTTCAAGGGCGGAGGAAGCACTTTTAATCTGGGGGGGGGGGGGTCACCAACGTCGAAGGACACTTTGCAGAAATTCCATTTGACTGATGCAGCCTGATATTTAGCACCCTTCATAACTCTTATTGTATTATCTTATTTGCGTATACACGTCACTCCATCAACGCCCCCTCCCCCCCCCCCCTCAAGGAAACAATGTATACTAGCACTGAAATGTCCAATGTGCAAATTGGGAAACAAGGAACAAGTTTTCTTTCGAGACAAAATGAGGTGAAATCATTATAAAGTCCAAGTCCCTGCACACGCGATCGATACATGCATGAAAGCAAATGAAATATGTCAAAGTACGAAAGGATGGGGTAGGGTTATGTGTTTTTCAATGGTTAAACTGATATTATTATGATCATTATTATTGTAACGACTTTCCCAATAATTATAACCAATATGGAAGGGTAATAACACGGCACATGGTTGAATGTTATTGGCATGCGATGTAATAACCGACGCATGCCTATATGATATGCACATTAAAATGTTAAACGTGCGCGGAGCGCGCGAAAAATTTGGATAATAGTTTTCGGGCAAGTCGTTACAGTCCCCCAAATCAAATTGGACTCCTATGCCTATGGTAGTAAACATTTAAAACTTCCCGAAATATTTCATGCGACGTGGGTTTTGCTTTGTAAACTCTTTTTATTTAGAAATTTTTATGTAGAAAAAGGGCACATTTTTAACCTGAGGAAAAGTGGGGGGGGGCACGTGCCCCCTGTGCCCCCCGGTTCCGCCGCCCTTGCCTTGGTTTCATTTATAAACTTTTCAACATGTTTCTCCGAATTTGTCGTCCTGTATAATGTGTATTACGTCATGTGGCTGGGGTTTAAAACCATGTGTAGTGTTAAGATAATTGTGCGTGTGTATATACGATATGGGTCAACAAATTTTTAAGATAATGAATATCCTTAATTATGTATGCAAAATTTGGGTCTATGGTTCATCACCAGTTTAAAACTTAGATCATGTCTCACGTAATCGTTGATTCATTGAGGGCAAACAACTTAAAGCGTTAACAAATTGGCTATGCGATATGTTAATGCTGAAATACCTAGCCAACCCGACATGCACGAAGCGTACACAACTTTATCTTGCATTATTATGTCTAGCGGTCTATGCGTACAGCATTCGTCTTTCTCTTTATGCGATCTGAAAGCGTAGATTCGATATATAATATTTTAGACACAATTACTATGTTTTCACTCTATTCGCTGCGACTTGACGCAACGAAACCCCGGATGTGGGACCGACGGAATACAATAACCCACAGTTCTCTACTAACTGTATTTCCAGGAACATAACCCCTCTTCTTCGGTTTCTTTTCTGTTTTATTTTCCTTTCTTTTTCTTTTTACTTGTCGACCATGCATGTTACTATCACAATATACTTATGTTCAGTTTTAATAAGCATACCACCATGATTCATGTAAAACATCGCAAATTATGACGCAATGAATTCATTTCAACAAGTGAATAACTGCTTCTTCTTTTTTCCTTCTCAGCAACAAAACTAAATGAACCGTGGCCATACTTACGACCTGGATATGACCCTGGCAGTTGTATAAGTGTTTATTCTGATTGTTAACTTGTAGGTTCATTCATTGTGTACCGGGGATAGAAATTTGTACTTCATTTTGTTAGCGTGTGTTAAAACAATAATGTAAACCATTGGAAGACAGTCTGAAGGCGATGATGACAGCCTTCGAAGCCTTTCTAAATTCGCTAAAAACAGTTAAGTTGCAAATTTGAAATCGATTTCTAGTTGTCGGTATCCATTATACATTTTAAACTTCGATGGAATAATTTAATCACTTTCGTCTGTTCTGTGTAGATAAAAAGAACTAGTGCAGTATATAATTCGATATTTAAAGAGATAAAAGATCTCATCAAACGAATCTTAAAGGATCTTATGTGCTTTGTTTTCTTGCTCGTGTTGTTTTTTGCTTGTTTATAATTTATGGCTGAGAAATATATTAACTTGGTTATTATTACTATATTTCAGCTTTGGTAAGGCGACATGAACCTTCGCATTACTTTCTCCCTGCTAAACACGAGCAATATTTTATCTCCACCGTTTAACCGTTTAATCAACTTCACAGAACAAAACTGTTCTCCATAAAACTAGGCAATTAAGAACCAGCAATGTTTGTAGTCACATATTAGATATGTGAATTATATGAAGGGCTATTTAATTGTGTGCTAATTAGGTAGACTTCCATATACCAACGAGAAGTACATAAAGGGAAAAACGAAGAAAGGGAAATAAAACAATCCTTCTATCAAATTAGGGAGAGGAGCAAGTGAGGGATGAATTAAACAACCAAGGAAATCAAGTTTACTCATTTAAAATATATAAACAAAGAATAATAATGAGAACACGTCGTAATATCATGGCATATGACATACAGTATTACTGAATGGCTGTTAGATATATACCTAACCCGTATTGAATAAAAATATGCATTATTCCCAGCCACTGCTAGACACGGACTGACCTACTTATCGTCGGTTTCTATGGTTACGTTGTATGACAGTTACAACATTCCAGGTGTACACTAGACGCGTGTCCCATTTTTCTATTCATTATCTTTAACCCTGGCTCGTGTCATCTTTTGTTATGCTAATTAGGTATTTACGGGAGATCCAGGTGTGTCATATTTACTGTTAACTTATTTTACTTTAGAAATAAATTGTTTGAATCAATCGTCTGTGCAGAAAACTATTGTAGAAGTAGAGTAGGCCTACTGTGTGTACTAAAACGGTGATGATGTTATCGGGTAGAAACGGAATTGATTTGAATGGCTCCCTAAAAAGGATGATGTGCGAAGGGGGGGGGGGAAGGAAGGGGTGGTGGTGGGTACAGGTAAGATGTCTGAAGGGGAGTGAGGCAGAGGAGACGAGACTAAAATTACCCAAGAGCACACTGGGATTGGGGTAAAGTATTTAGTCTAGATAGGGAATCAACATTCTCTGTTACATTTTGTTTATAGTCAGACCATTTTACCTCCATGGTCAGACCAAACAAAACCCCCGAAGTGTATTATTTCTAGTAATATTTTTCTCCGCGGTCACAGTTATTCCCGGAATGGCGTTGTTTCACATATAACATACGTTAAGCAGCTTTCGTTCTCATATATTTCATTTATGTAACTACTCAATAGATTTTGTCTTTTCTTTCGAGATTTGGGTGATGCGCGGTGGGGGGGGGGGTGGGGGTTGACGGGTGCGACTTGAATATTTTCTTTTTTTAGTAACACGTCAGCTGTAAGTTGAAGATGTTACTGATTATGTTGTGAATGATAAAGACGGAAAGGAGAAACTGTTACGAGGTTTGATCTGTAAGACCAAACTCAGGGCAAGAGGAGGAGAGCGAGGAGGGGTTGGGTGGGTGGGTGGGGGGGGGGGTCTAAAATAACACTACATTGGAACGGACCAAGCAGGGACGTCATGATCGAATCAAGTATGAAGTAACATTAATACGAGGAATATTAAAATATTATACAGTTTTTGTTGAAAGTAATCAATTATACAAAGTTGAAGCTCTCGGTTAATTTTGTAATTATTGTTTAAAAATTAGGTTAAAATATAAGCATAAATCATATTTAAGCTTATTTTGTATAGCATTGTATTTCTAACTATAGAGAAGAAATTGATGTAGTTTAAACGGATTAAATTTGAACCTTTGAAATTTATCAGATATACAGATTTGCCTTTAATGATATTTATGGCAATACATTTTTTTAACTATATAGTAGTTAACTCAATTGCAGTTATATATTGCCTTCTAGTTAACTTTTATTTTGTTTTAATTAGTAACTTATTTTGAGTAACTATTTTTTAAATGTTGACAACTAAAGCTATTTTATTGGTTGCTTCTTTTGTATGACTTTCAGTTTTGCTAGAGTATCATAATCTGATCAACATTTTGAGGAGTTTATGCTATTATTGCCATCATTTTACTACTTTAAAATTAATAACGATTTTCAATCTCTTTTGTTTCTTAAATTAATTGCAAATAATTGAAAATCAATTATTTCGGAGGTTTCAGTCAAAAGTAACAGTTATTCCTTATAAAACTTTACTTTAGAATCCACCCCTACCCCTCTCTAACCAACACCATCTTAAAATATTTCCTATTAATCCATTATATTTATCATAACATTCTACAGAATTCCTATCAAGATGACCTAATTATTAAACTAAATTCAACTAAACTAATTAATCCCAATCTTTGACATTAAAATACAACAGACTTTACATTCTCTATTGTTAGTTTAATATTGATAACTTTTATTAATTAAATTAATTCCCTGTTTAACTGTTATGATGATTCTAACATCTACACCGGAATACTTACATCAGCTCCTTCAAGCTTGCACACTGTGAGGAGTAACACAAGATGGCCGCCAACTCTTCATTAGTTAGACTCCTGTTGTTGTCATAGATTACCAGCTCCTGGAGAGAACTCAGGATAGAGAGAGAGAGACCAGACTCAAGGATAAGGTTCAGACCAGACTCATCAACTCTAGGAAAGCAGTTAACTAGATTCACCCAGGAGATAGGAATCTAGAATGAAAGAATAGAGTTACTGATAATAAAGAAGATAGAGATAAATATATTGGAATTGGTAAGGATTAGAATAATTATTATGATATTATCAATATTAAAAATAACGAAATAAAAATAAAGGAAAGTTAAAGCGATAAACTAGGGCAATTAGGTCGTATTTGTAAAAAGGAATAAGTTAATGGAACGGAAAGAAGGGATTGATTTTAAGGGGAGACAAATATAAACAGGAATAATTAGAATTGATTAGAGAATAATAAAGTGGTAATGTAAGATTAAAGGGTTAGTTTTATTGTTTTACAATAAAATTATAAATTACAGTTTTTTATAGCTAGTAAGGTTTAATAAAAGGAGAATGTGAGGCTACATATTTTTATTTATTAGTTAATAGGAAACAAATCTCAATGACGGGTTGAGAATTTTATAAGAAATGGGTAAATGATAATTGAGATTATCTATCTTTCGAAGAAAAATATTGATCAAATTTATTTGTATTTTTATTTAGAACTTTCAGAAAGAAAATGTAATTTAATGTGATAGGAATCATGAAAAGGAAACTTCTACTCTAACTAATACCAGGTTTTTATGAAGTTTAAGAAGATTTGGAGGAATTACATTTAAATCAGTGGGTTGTTTCTTATAATTAAAATGCAGTTTAGAGAAGCAGATGTACGGTAGATCAAATTCAAGTTTCAAGAGAGAAGGTTGACGAGGCTTAAACTCAAAATTTAATATACAAATTATTTCAATATTGATACAAATCCGACTATTTTGCTTGAATTATAATTATTTCTAATTAATACGATTTGTTTAAAGATGATGTCCATCTGTGTTTAATTAGTTAATTATCAAATTCATTCCTAAGTAACGGTTTGAGTGTGACATAACTTCTAGTATTTTTTGTTGTTGAAATATAACATATTTCTTTCTTTGTGTTTGTAGATATTCCTAAATTGGGTATTGCTTATGATTTTAACTTTCTAAACTTTATCGTTTCTTCCAATTAAATAGTACCATCCGCTTTTTTACATTTTTTGTTAGAAATAATGTTGTAATCTGGAAACACTTCATATCCTTGAGGGTTTAATCATACTAATTAATTATTACTTTTAAGTTTAATCGGGTTGATTGGGTCTTCATTGGAATATCTTCTGTTACTATGGAGTTCATCGGGTGTGAACAGTTATCGGAACGTTTAACGTTAGAGCTACGGCTCTGGCGAACTTCTGCTATTGAGTGTTGCAGCAGGGTAAAATAAGTGGCGCACTTTCAATTTCAAAACCATTTTAATTTTTAAATATCATGTGGCCATAAGTCTGTTGGCTTGGAAATGACGTACAGTTTTTATAATTATGTGGGCAAAATTAAGACAAAACCAGCTGTGAGTAGAACACCACGATCTAGTTGCTGGAAAGACATGGACGAAAGATTCCTTTCTAATAACTATGTATTGCATATAATTATTATTAAACTTAAACTGGAAAACTGTTTTATAGAGGCTCAAAGCTCTAGGCCCTATACAGTATTTAACAAAACTATATTTCACATAAAGTGTCAGATATATTGGCAGGAGTTAGGTCATTCAACCAACATTAATAATAATTGTGGAATGTTATAGATTGACTTGTATTATTAAGGCAGTTTGTCTATGGTTACTTTTTGTTAGCTAGAATGGAGTAATTGTTTTCGTAGTAAAGGTTAGGCATCAGCTCACCTAGAATGTTAATCGCTGGTTTTATTCTTCGCTTAATTTAAGATCTCTAAAGAAAACTCAGTGTCTCGATTGTATTTTATTCATTTCCTTTATAGTTAAGATATGCTTTAACTTGGACGTTTGTGATATTCAGTCAACAACTAGGCTAAGATCTCTGTTATTTATGAGTTATATCATGTCCTCTCGCTTAAAGTAGATAATTCTAGCTTTTTGCAGGTGATGTGTGAGATTTCTAACATAGCCTAACTTTATTACTAGTCTAGCCTATAGCCTAACTAAGTTTGGCCTGGCCTTTGTACACATCCTAGCCTTTGCCTCTATACCATACCGTGAAATTATCTCACTGATCAAATTATCACTGTCTAAACTATAAACAGTGGTTCCTCTCCATATAATCCATCTTAATAACCACTCAACAAGTCAATGGTAACAAACAACTCCCACGAATGTAATACGTACTCTGCAAATCAACTAATATAACACTAAATCATTCATTGTCAGTGATAGGTACTAGATGTGAACAGGTATTCAATAGCATATACAGGTGTTTTCCAGCTGTTCGCGGGTGATATTTGAAATTTGTAACAGACATTTTGGCGCCAATAGAAGTAAATGTACGAGAGACGTAACGTTATACATGCCCGGTGAAAACAGACAGTTTGAAACCTGACGTCGATTGGATATGCAGTAAGGAAGGGGTCAAGGATGTAAATAATTCACACAACCTATTTCAAGTAGATCTAGCTATCATTGACATTTCTCCCTAAGCGGTAAGGTGTTATTTCCCCTCCCCCCCCCACCAACGGTTACAATTTTGGCAAAAAGCATGTTAGTACACATTCCCCAACCTTAGTACCTGCTAGTGGATGCATAAACAAACAATTCACACAACAGTTTGAATACCGTCTGTTTCAAATGATTTGAAGGAGTACGTGTTTAATGAATATTAAAACCTACATGGAATAACATAAATTGAACATCCTTGTTCAGTCATACACATCTTGCAGACACATCGTGCAGACAAAACGTGTCTGTGTCAAGTAACATTTTGTTTTTACAAATAATCACTTGATCATCATGAAATTATTGGAATAAATGTAACTACATGACTTTTTTATCCCTCCCCACCCAACCACCTTTGTAATTAATTCCACTCCATGTCAGTGCTTGATTATTCAGCTAAATCTTTGCACCAGCAAAGAGAGTGTCGGCAATCAAACGATCTATTGTCTTTTAACGTACCTCGTAATTGCTCAAATCAAAATACTATGTCGACATTTCACCAATAATTGTAATAGTCAATTCATGTAGCCCCCCCCCCCTTTCTCCTTTTTACTTATTACCATCCTCATCAAGAAAAGTTTATTTTTTTAGATAAAATAGTTGAAATTTGTATAAGAAAGAAATCTTGATTTCGAGAAATGCAATGGCAATTTCGAGAGAAACGTACAAGTTTTTGAGATAAAACGCTAATATTTTTAGTTGAGAAGTCGACATTTTAAAAGTTTAAATTTAAAACAAAAAGGATCGACATTTTACATGAAGGGAATTAAACAGGTCGAAATCAATCGAAGATGTTTTAAATTTTAGAAAAATTAGTGTAATGTTGAGAATTTCGGTTATATTACAGATTGCAATTTTAAGACAAACTTGATTTTCAAGAAAAGGGTTTCAATTTTGAAAAAGGGTTGAATTTCCCAGAAACATTCAAAACTTTCGGGATAAAATAATTAACATTTTTGATATGAAAATGTGTTCCATGTGGTCACAATAATGACAAAATGTGTACTGCTTGCTTAATTGGGATGGCTTCCGACCCCCTCCCAAACCAATTCATTTTTTGCTCCCTTGTTACGCCAATCAAGTGATTTGTCACATGTAGATATGAGGAAGGGTGTAGAACATAAAGGAGGAGGTACATCTTGTGGCTAATTTGTGTATATTTCTGATTAAGTGCATAAGCGATAAGTTTGCCTCTCCGATCCTGAAAACGGATCGACTCTCCTGTACGGTTTAGTACCCAGTAACGTGGGTTCACATTCAAAAATTCTCCCGACAAATTTAGGAAGGGGAATGAACCTTTATGGTCAGACTCTAGGTGGCGAAACTTTTGGTGGTGTTGCTGTGGAGTCGTTGAATGCAATTCCATATAGAGGTCCTCCATCTGAAACAATTCTGAGGCGTAGTTAGACTATAATTTTGTCTAAACTTAAGGTTGTGATAAAGAATACTAGTGTGAAGTTTGAAAACTGAAACTGACCGATGTTAAAATCACTATTGCATAATTGCATGGAAAATCAGAAAGTACAGTCTTGCTCGTCCAGATATTCGGTAAATAGCCGTTGGGCGGGCATATTGCCCAACCAGTTATTATTCCTAATGCCTGAAAAAGAGGTATAAACTATAGCATGTTACCTTCATGTAGCCATGTTACAACATTTTAATATATAGCAGATCCATAGGTTATCTACTACTTGAAATCGGTTCACAGGACTAGGAGAATGGGACCCCTTCTCAACCCCCATTTTAATATAGGATTTCAAAGGGGGGGGGGGGGAGAGCAAATCCCAACTGATTTAGGTAGGTCCTACACTATTATGGAAAGGCTAGAATGGAAATAACAATTTAAAAAAGGTGGCGGTGTGCTAGTTGGCCTGTTGACCTAGCAAAAAAATGTACCTTAATTTTACCGCGGTAAACTTTGGTAAATTTGTGGTAAATAGGGTAAATGTGTGGTACAATTGTGGTAAAATCAACCGCGGTACATTTACCGCAGTTTTACCATGGTATTACCGCGGTAAAAGTGCGGTACATTTACTACGGTAAATTTACCACAGTTTTACATTGGTATTACCGCGGTAAAAGTAGGGTAAAAGTGTGGTACATTTACTGCGGTAAATTTACCGCAGTTTTACCATGATATTACCGCGGTAAAAGTAGGTAAAAGTGTGGTACATTTACTACGGTAAATTTACCATAGTTTTACCGTGGTATATTACCGCGGTAAAAGTAGGGTAAAAGTGTGGTACATTTACTGCGGTAAATTGACCGCAGTTTTACCATGATATTACCGCGGTATAAGTAGGGTAAAAGTGCGGTACATTTACTACGGTAAATTCACCTCAGTTTTACATGGTATTACCCCCGTAAAAGTGTGGTACATTTACTACGGTAAATTTACCACAGTTTTACCATGTTATTACCGCAGTAAAAGTAGGGTAAAAGTGTGGTACATTTACTACAGTAAATTTACCATAGTTTTACCATGATATTACTGTAGTAATAGTAGGGTAAGTTTATATGGTACATAAACTACATGTGAAATTCCTACAATTACAAGTGTCATGATTAACCACAGTAAAAATAGGGTAAAACTATACGGTGCAATTATACTATGGTAAATTTACCATAATTGTCCCATGATTTTACCACAGTAGAACATATACGGGTCACACTATGAAACATGATGGTACATTTACAGCAATTTTTCCATGATTTTGTCCCATATTTTTGCAATACTGATATGACAAACCTTTTGTTCTACTCATATCTTAATGTTGGCAATATAAATTACCTGTGGATATGAGTTGAATAAAGAAGAGAGACAAACTGCTATTCTTAAATGTTATAGTATGCATCTCTTTTCCTAAAAAAAACAAGCAGAGGATAGATACATAGAGAATTCCTTCATGGAATCCCTGATATATTTGAGAGGAGACAACAATTAATTCTTTTTTCATTATTAGGGAGAACCTAAAAGCCTTTAAAATGAAAAAAAGAACTATATAAACTAGCACACACAAGGCATAGCTTCTGTTCCTCAACACTGTGGCACACAAAAATTGACCAATCAGTGTCCTCAGATTTGGGTATTCTCTGTCAGGTCCATTAAATAACTAGACAAGTCTATGTATCTATAATCAGATGACTCTTTCCATTTAAAACAAGTCTTTGAGGACAATGAGAGATCAAAAGTCCAATCTGGACTACCAATTAAGTCAAAAGAAGAGAGTTAGGAATCACACCAGCTAGGGTAATTGAAATTCAACAAAGCTTTCTCATGTGTGAAACCTCCATGGATTTGATGAATTAAAAACTGTTGCATTCTACAACTGAGGACTTACATGTCAGGCATACAACCATTACAATAGGGGTAAACGCATATAGCCATATTATGATAGAGTACACTGATGGGTGAAATTCAAAGAAATATATGGTGTACATGCTGATTGAATTTAGGACAAAATCATGCTCAATATGCGGTAAAACTGTTCTACAATTAGTGTAAAATCATGGTAAACTGAGGTAAAACTAAGGTAAAAGCGTGGTAAATCTACGGTAAAAGCGTGGTAAAAGCGTGGTAAATTGAGGTAAAACTAAGGTAAAAGCGTTGTAAATCTACGGTAAAATTTGGGTAAAAGCGTGGTAAAAGTATGGTAAATTGAGGTAAAACTAAGGAAAAAGCATGGTTAATATACTGTAAAACTGGGGTAATAGAACGGTAAAACTGTGGTAAATTTAGGGTAAACGTGTAGTAAATGCGTGGTCAATCTAGGGTAAAAATGGGGTAAAAGAACGGTAAACTGTGGTAAAAGCGTGGTAAAATATGGTAAATTGAGGTAAAACTAAGGAAAAAACGTGGTAAGTATATGGTAAAATTGGGGTAAAAGAACGGTAAAACTGTGGTAAATTTGGGGTTAAAGCGTAGTAAAAGTGTAGTAAAAGCGCGGTAAAAGTATGGTAACACGGTGGTAAATTGCGGTAAAAGTGAGGTAAAACCATGGTAAATTTGTGGTAATTTACTGCGGTAAACCGCGGTTTACCGCGTCCATAGGGCCAAAACACCGCGATAATGTACAACAAATTTACCGCGTTTTTACCCCGGTTTTACCGGGGTAAAAGTGTGGTTTGTTACCGCGGTAAATTTAAGGTAAATTGTTTCCTGGGGAAGGCAAATCTCATGCAGATCCGCCCCCTGAAATTGCTTTGAAAATATACGTTAAATGGTGCACTCTGAGGCATAATTAGACTAGAGTTAGGTCTTAAATTGGCTCCATACACCATTTTTGCCAATCAATACTTTTTTGTAAATTCGGAGGGGGGGGGGTGGGGACGGGTGTACACCCGTAGAAGTGGCCATCTTATCAGCTAAATGTAACATTGCCAATCCCCCCCCCTTCGACTTCCATATCCTAGTGTACAACTTATAACTTTTCTGATTAATGTTGAAATACCCTAAATCTTTCATCCCGTCATTTCAAAAGTTTATAGAAATAATAAAGTATTGACCTTTTTTCCAAGCTTGAAGTTAATCAATAGCCTATCCGGGCTGAAGAAAATGTCTCAAACATGTTTATCTTGCTGTCTTGATGGCAATTTCAAGCTGCTGTACAGGATTCTATGAACGCAACATTAGCAGAAAAATGTCAAGGTGCAAATGATAAAATGACATTTTTCGGCATATTGTTGAAGTCCTGACTTATTAGATCTAAGGAATTTGCCATTTTGCGGTAAATTGCTATTATTTCAATTGGAAGATTAACCATTTATCTGAAAAATAGGGGAATTTCCCTCGTAGCCACGGAAAACGACTTGAACAAGTCTCATTTTCAAAATCTAAACAAACCAACGCCACAGTGTAAACAGCGTTTGAAGAATGGTTGTACTTCCCTGTTTGTTTGACATGATTCCCCGAAGCTACAGTACTGGCTTACGAAATATGAAGATAATGCAACACATTCCAGATGGTGAACATGATACTGAAAGAAACAGACGGAGTATAATACAATTGTCAAAGAAGAAATCCCACGTATCAGTTGAGTTCCTTTCATAGCGTTAGGCTATGCACGTACAAGGACATGCTCACAGGCCATCATAACGTTCAACGTTATGGCTTAGGTCTTCTCTAGTCATATAACCTAAGTGCAGCCTAATTTAGGCCTAGTCTAACGATTTTAGTTACAATATTCAATAGTATGCAATGCCAGCATAGAGCGTGTCCTATGCTCAGCACAATCTAGGGCTAGTTGAAGGGGACAAACTAAAACGAATGACAGCGAATGACCGAATGACATATGACTTTGTACAGGGTTATTCATTTGCGAATGACAGCGAATGACAACGAAGGACAGTGTTGAGAAGAGATAGAATGATTAACGGAGTGGAGTAAATGCGGTTATTGGTTTTCTGCGCAAAAATGATTTGAGGAAAATGGCATATTACGTGGTTGCAGGGTGTTGGTGTAATTTACGGATAGAAACCACAGGGAAAGTTTTTGTGGGAGAATGCGCTTGAGTGCTGTGCTTTTTACCTCTGTAGATTTATATAGAAAGATAACTGAAGCCGTTTCAAGATTATAGTATTGTTAGTTCTAACAATTAATATCGGGAAAATGACGTTAAATTTACTTCTTTAAATCAGACTTACAATTTCGCTTACTACTGTATAAGGTGCGTTTTTATCTTGTCCGTACTTTACTAGATCTAGATACCCACGAAGTCTGAACTGTGATATCCTGTTGAAGCAAATGTCTGTGCTGTCATTACTGTCATTCGTTTTAGTCAACGCAATTTTTTAGTGTGTACAACATATTGTCATTCATTATGTGTAACGCAATGGTCATTCGGTTTAGTAACAACCTACTGTAGTTGAAGTATGGTGATGCATGCCTGTTATAGTTGGTTACAAGTTTGAAGGGTACAGTAGGTTTTCGTTCTTCAAATAATTTGATCATATTATTAATTTAAAAGTGTTCTACATAATTCGCAAGATCATCTAACTGTCTGAAAGGTTTTAGCCAAATTAAGTCATAAAAACCTACTCTTAAAGTACTCTGGAGTTGTTTCCTCTCCTGGGATATTGTGGATTTAAGTGCTAACCTGCCAGTGAGTAAAGGTCAAATGAAGCCCAAGGTTTTCCAAAGATTGAGATTCAATATTCCATATCATATACAAGCATTATTGTAGTGTTTTATTGGATCAAAGTGGAACTGCTATCATGAGTTTTTCTTTGTTGTGAGTATCCTTTTGTTTCTGAAGCCTTCTGAAATATCTAAATAACTAATTTGATTTCATGTTAGTGTTTCACTTTTGATTTAGAAGTCACTGAGGCTCTAACGGCTCCATGATGTAATAATTCAACCGTAGGAAGAAACCCTCTAGTAAATATGAAGACGGAGACTGTACTGGAGATCAGGACCTACGAACGTATCAAGCTTCTTTCAGTATCCTACACTTCTTGACGCACAGAGTTCCATAGGAATGGTAAGAATGAAGTAAATCTGGTTGTTGTAACTTTATTCACCAAAACTGCTGGCTACCGCTAGCAAGCATGGTTAAGGAAGTTAATTTCCTGTGCCACTAGTTATCAATATCATGTCATGATAACATTTCTTCCTTGGATATTTGAGAGCTAAATACTGTTTAAAATAAACACATTTAGAGGGCATTCAAACATTTATACAAGCACTGGTATCCATTAGGGTGGTGAGCACTTGCCCCCACCCCCTCCCCATAGGCTCCACTAGGGCTGCAAAATCACTATCAGAGAACATTAAATATCTGAAAAGTGAAAATGCCTCAGTTAAAGTCCGAAAGGGACTCCCACCAGGGCTTAGATTTATACTTCATAGAAATCACATTTTTCTCTCTTACATGTATTTACATGCACTTTAAGCTTAGTAGAAGAGGACAAGAAGTCTCAGAGATGTTACAGAGCTTTTCTGAAGTCCCCTGCTAGGGCTCAGAGTAAAGTCAGATTAAGTATTTCCATTTCTGACATGTCCTCATGCGCTCACAATTGGAAATACTTCCTACTAATCTGAGAATGTACAGAGCTCTGTGAATAAAGAATTGTCATGCTTGTTTAATTTTTAAACATTGCTGAGCCAGTCACTGCAGTTGGTTTTAAGAAATCTATATGGTCTCAAAACTGATCTAACTTCGGCGACTAAGTACGGTGGCTTAAAAAAAAAAGTGTCCCCTAATTTCAAAATTTTGAATTTGCTTTCTCAATATTAGAAATTTTTATCTCAAGATTTTCACCTCAAAAGTCAAAATTTTGACTTTTTCATCTCAAAACTTTTTAACTCAAAATTTTGAGGTTATAAGTGTCTTCATCTGCCAAATTTGTAGAAAGAACTAACCATATTGTATGGCTATTGACCAGCTGAACAAGGTACTTTATAAACCTTTGGTGAACTAAAATCTAGAAAGAGACCCCCCCGAGAGTGGTGTAACTAGGTCAATGTAGCCAATGCAATCTCCGGGGGCCTGGTGCCATTAAATAAAGAAAATTATCATGAAAACACATCCACCAAAGCTGACACACTAACTTAGATACAATTATCTCCTAATGAGTGGAAATTCAAAAGATATTCTGTCCTAAATACGAAAGAGAGGTGCAAAATCTCACACATTTCTCAGTCAGGCCCAAACCATGCATGGTTGGGTTCGTGTGAGGTTGGACTCTCCTTTGGGAACTCATTTATATCACTGCACCACACCTTTATATGCCACTTCCACTAAACAACGGACAATCCGGTTCAAGTTTGATGCTTAACTGGTTAATTGTTTTTACACTTACCTGGTTATTGGAAACTGAAGTGTACTTTCCTTCCTCTGTATTTTTTATCTGTGATTGTCCATGTATACAGGGTAGTTAGCCAGAGACATTCACGTATCTATTTCTGATTGACATTCTCAATGTCTCCTATAATTAGGACTTAAATCTCATTCACATCACTTTCTTTTCTCTTCATTAGGTTAATTATGAAGCGAGCTGTTAGGGGATCACCTATTCCACCTGTAGTTACCAGTTTTTGATGGAAGTGTTCATACTAAGCTGACAAGGACACCGAGTGGTTCATCATCTGATATTTCTTCCATGTAATGGTAATAACATTAATGGTTAGTATAGAACAGTGATAGTAATGTTTCAACAACCTCTGGTAGATTTTTATGGATTAATCTAGTAATTGGTATGTTTGTAGTGAGCTTTCCATGACACAATAGGCCCCCAAACACCCTCTGGTACGTTTTAACCATTTGCCAGACTGAAATAAAAATTGCCTCCCGAGACTCAAATGAATACAGTCTTCTAGAACTCCTGACTCTCCCAGAATGGTAAGACTAGAAGACAACTTGTTGGTTCTGTAAGAAAGTAGCTTGGGTTACCTACAAATATGTCTTCTGTTTAGGTAATCATTTTCTTCAGATTAAAACCGAAAACTTGTAATACCATTTTAGATATTCCATAATGCTGTAGAAACATTAAAGAAGTCAACTCAGTCTGTATCGCTGAGCTTTGAGTTAGAGGTATTTGTAATGAACACTTGATCAAACAAAAACAAGAAACCTTGATTAATTTAGGTAGGTCACACAAAGGTCACACAACTATGGATATAATCTTGAACTTTAATGTAATTTGTTTGTTTATTCTGTTTATTTACTGTAGTAAAGTAGAGATGACTGTATTACGCATTTGCTTACATATTGGAAATATGATTTCAAATGTAATTGGACAGTAAAATGCAAATCACCTCCACCTTTGATATTCATCTCAAAGATGTCTATCATATCAGCTGAAGATTATGGTTGGGTTTGTATCTCCTTTACTTCTTTGTTATTTTTCTCCAAACTCCTGAAAATCTGTCGCACACCAGTTCTAAGATTCATAATCATATCCTGTGAGGCTAAATAAGCATTATTTAAGTAAGGTGTTCTCAAAACTAGTGACATTGAGAGCCAGGCACAGTTCCATGCACAATTGTGTCACCAGATTCTCTTTATTGAAGACTTTGTTTATCGAAAGTTAAAAGTAGTAAAAGTTCTTTATCACATATTTCACTCGGCACTTAGCTGACGTACAACTGTAGCCTCCACCTAACCTCCACCCTCTCACAACAGGACTGCACCGAACAACATGTTATGAAATAACAGTATATGTCAAAGTCTGCAGATAGAAAAATATGTTTTATAGTACAATGTCATCATTTCAGAAATCCTACAAATTCATCAACTTCTAGACAGTACAGTGAACCAATGGTTCCTAAATTATGTGACCAGAATCCTTCATCTTGTTTTCTTCAGGCTCCATTCTATTTCAGGGTTGCATTGTTATAACTTTTGTTTTTCAATTGAATATAAACCAGTCTGGATTGCTAGTGGTATTGCTTAAAGTTTGTATTGAAGATTCAATGCTTGTCTCAATTTCAAGTTAATGTTTCTTGATATTCCAATTAGTTTGGTATTAGGTGAGCTGTATATACACTGTGGGAAGCAGTATGAGACCTTGAACTCATCTTGTACTGTACAGTCTATATATTTGTATTCTAGTTGCATTAGTTTCTTTACATTGTTATTATAATTAGAACTGAGTAATTTATTTTGAAACTACAGTAGCATACCATATTTTTTATAGTAGCTGTGTTCTGTGTTTGACAATGTTACATGGTAGAATGTAGCTACTTGCAGACCGAGTGAAGACAATTTACATGAATAACATTATAACTGATGACCAAATGCATTTTGTTTTTTCTCATCATCAGGTAAACTGGTATTATTCAGTCCTGAGATAGACCGTTTTAGGGATTTACGAGTTTCATATCCGGGTTACAGCTCTTGGAAGAATATGTACAGTTTACATGAGCAGTGTAATGATTGCATGGCCCACTACCTGATTCTTACCACATCCACCCATCCCCCTCCTCCATGAGAATGCACTTGTTTAACTGGATATATTTACTCCATGACATATCAGATGATCCCTCAAGGAAAATTTCCACATTGGAAAGTCTATCATCCAGCACCCCCCCCCCCAAGCCCCATCAATTCCAATCACTGCAAGACATAAGATATGAACAATCTAGTTAGAATACTGCTAAAGGTTGTGTCTTAAACTCAGGGATTCTGTGAGACCTCTTTTGTTCAGTATTTCTCTAAATTGTAACATCATCTCTACAAATTGTACCATAATTGTAGGTTTCATGAGGATGGCATTCTGATGCCAAGTACATCTCCATTGTCCATTGTTTCATAATGTAACAGCTTCATTCCTGTGTGAGCATATAATGCTAATGAAGGCTTCATGTTCACACTGTCTCCAGGTTGATTGGTTATTATGTAATTTAAGACAAGGTCCACCCATTCCATCATACTGTATTAAATAGTTGTCATGGATAATGATAGGTATTGAATATTGCACTATGACAAGCAACTGTGTATGATTCTATCACAGAAGATCGTACAACACAATATGACAAGTTCTTGTAGGATTCAGCATGTTATGTCATCTGAAATTCTTAATGCATTTGTATTATTTTTCTGTTCTCAAAGTTATTGTGTAATTCAGTAATTATGTTATAAGAGTGTGTTTGGGTAGGGAGGGGGAGGGGTGCATCATGTTGCTGTATATTGGCAAAGTTGGAAATGAAGTTACTGGGAAAGTTGTGAAAGCAAAAACACTAACATTTATGTAATAGAGCAGCCTCTGCTTCACACTACAGATAGTTTGAAAAAAAAGCAATAACAAGGGATTTTATTGTTTACATTAAAATATATCTAGTTCAGATATTCTCAATATATACAATAAGTGACAACTAATTCTTATTGCTTTTGTCTTTGTCTCCTCATCAGGTAAAAGTGGATTAATCAGTCTTGAGACGATCTTTGGGGATCACATGATGCGGATCTTGCACAGAATGGTTTACAATATGCTGATGGTATGATAAGTGTATAATTAGTGTATAGCAGGACTGGTAGGCTGGGTGGTAGTGATAATTAGTTTTGGGTCTGGGTAGAAAGTGACTGAAGACTGAAGGCCGGCCTGGGGGAGGGGTCTCATTTCCAGGTGGCCTCAGATGCAATTTGGTGCAATATAGCACACTTCAACACTTACTCCATTTTGTAAATAATTTTGCATTTTCACCTGGCCTTAGATGCAATTTGGTGCTCCAAATGAGATCTTTTTTCTCATTTGGAAATGAAAAAGGGGTTTACTGACTTGCGAAGCGGGGGGGGGGGGGGCGGAATGATACTTCCGCCCCTCCATATATTTCACCGGGGGGGGGCTGGCGCCCCCAGCCCCCCTGGTTCCTACGCCCTTGACCAATTATATTGTGTGGTCTGACTGAATGACGTCATGTCGGCCTACTTTGTATGTAATGGGTCAAAATGTAATGGGTCAAAATGGGCCAAAATGGAAATTGAGAAAAACACGTGCTAACCTTAAAATTTAATGACTTCTCACATCACTTTGCAATACATATCTTAAAAAGAACGGTTGTATATTCTGAATGAAATATCACCTTCTCTTCCACTGTCTATAGGTAGGGATTACACATGTAGGCAAAAATCACCAAAATCAAATCGAGTAAACAAACTTAATGTTCCAGTTTATTATCATTTTCTAAGAAGAGGAAGCCTGGGTGCTTTGTGGAGTTTATATCAGTTATGGAAATTTTAGGGATTTGAGGTTTGTTTAACCTAATATGTCAAAATTGTCTACAACAATGACACCAATAATGTTGAAACGAGACAAGCACAGAATGGTTTACAATATGCTGATGGTATGATAAGTGTATAATTAGTGTATAGCAGGACTGGTAGGCTGGGTGGTAGTGATAATTAATTTTGGGTCTGGGTAGAAAGTGACTTTGTAACTGCCTAATCCTGGTGGAACAGTAATTGTTTTGAACTGCCTTAGGGAAGAAAAAGGCCTCAATATGACATTCATACACCATATATTAGACACTGCATGCCATATATGTCTTAACCTGTATTTTGATGTTTTGTATATTGTTATATTTTTATCCTATTTATAAATTTCTCTGTAAATTTATACTGGAATAAAGAAATGAAATGAATGAAAAATACATTGTATTGCTTACCAATGTGTAAATAAACACAACTTTGTGTATATATGTTTAATTAACAATTTTTCAGTGTGTCATAGTGTTGGGTGGCGGGTAAGGGTAGTAATCAGTCTTACCAGCGCAGCCAGACTCCTCTGGATTGTCAGCCAAACTTCACAAATAATAGCCAATAAAATGTATGGCAGGCTCATAAACAATCAATTTAATTCATAACTGCATGTGCCCTAGCAATTAAATAGAGTCACTGCACACAAAATGAGACCCATACACACACTAAGTTAGAACCAAACCCACACTAAGTTAGAACAATGTAGAATGACTAACAGGAACCATTTCTACTTTTCCATCCTAACCTTTCTTACCCTTCCCCTCTCAGTACATCTAAAACCCAATAAAATTGATGTCAAATTTAAATCTGAAGATAATCTAGGTTTTATGTCATTTGTCAATGAGCTATATACTAAGGGATTACAAATGGAAGTCTTTAGTGGGTTTACTGCAATGTGTGGATATGTTGTTGTCAGTCAGTAATGCAAGACATGCATGTAGCTTCTTGATCCTATGCATGTCCTCAGATTAAAAACCAAAGTAATTCAGAATTCCATTCTTAGCCATTGGTAAATAGTGTTGAATGATTTTCTTAATGTGTTGTCTTAGATGTACATTACTTGCACTTCATCTATATTACTGGCCATTTAAGAGATATTTCCAGCAAACTCCAGCAGATGTGTTGTCTACATTTATTTTTTGTTGCAATACTATAAAAGATAGCTCACAAAGCTGGTAGAAAATTTCCAGCAATTGTCAAGAGATGTTATTTATCGGGGGAGGGGGGGGGGTGGCTACACAATTCTTGGGAGGTAACATGGAGTTGATCAGTTACCACTACAAGTGTTGTAATTGCTTACATCAGATGCAAAACATATTCCTAAAAACAATATATTTGATACCCTGAGATTACAGCTCTATACTATTCATATATACTTATCAATAAGACACAAGGGAAGACGTTGATGTATGTTACAAAAATGATCCAAACCTGATGAATTTTCACCTTGATAAATCTAGTGAATGGAAAGTTGAGTTATTGTGTATTTTCTCTTTAACCTCCAGGTGTTACAGTTTTCAACATTTCTTCTGTACATTTCCTCCAAGAAAGTGAAAGAAAAAGTCAAGCTGGAACACATCACTGATGACATAACTTCCTTTGTGGATGTGAGTCTTCACATGATAATTTCTCAATATTCAGTTTGTGAAATGGTAATGGGCTGTGTTGGATACCATTGATCAAATCTACAGGACATAGATGAAGACAGATTGCCTAATTAGCTCTATAAATAACATCAAATGACATTTTTAAGATTCCACTTGTTTAATTGTGTAGAGCTAACAAACTTGACTATACACAACTACTATATTGTAGTATGCAGTGGTGCATGGAAGATTTCTCTAAAGTGGAGACAGCTACTGATAGATACCTAAATTAACAGTTCATCAGAAAACTACAACTTCTGTAGAAAATAAAGATTGCCCAAATGCCAGGCAAGCTAAGTTTTTTTTGTAGTATGTACCTTGGTCTGATTATTATTATTATTAGTTTTACAGTCTTGTACAGGGCCGAGGCCCTTTCAAATGGCTTTTACAACTTGACCCTGGTCATTGGTAAGTTGTCACACCTACACACCAAAATGTGCACAATTCATTCAATCTCTCCTTAGGCACCACAATCACATGTCCTCGGGGGGACTTCCCATAGGGTGCAGCCACAAACTGGCGCACACAACTATATTTACAAGTCCCCATTTATACACCTGGGTGAAGAGAGGCAATGGAGATAAAGCGCCTTGCCCAAGGACACAACACAATGATCTGGCCAGGGATCGAACCTGTAATCCTTAGATCAAACCACTGCCTTAACCACTTGACCACAACGCCCTCCCAGGGATGTGTTTGAAATTAAGAAACTATAAAGTCTTTGAATTTATATGTGCATTGTCACCTGTGGGATACTCCCAAGATTATCTGGCATGCTGTAACATATCAACCCGAACTTATTATCAGCATGTTGAGTTACCATGCAGGTACATAGACAGTCACAGGTTGTTGGGTACTCAGGACTAAACTGATGAATGCTGAATTCCATATTTCTAAAATGAAATACTCTTGTTGAAATCAATCAGTTACATAGAAATGTGTTATACATATAGTGAGTTCATATGTGAGAAACATTGTGTAGTGTAGGCAGCAATTTGACAGTCATCAGATACCAATGGCTTTAAATTTGCTACCATTTCTAATACATAAATAAAGAGATGTTGCCATACGTCTTTCTTAGGATTCTAATTGCTGTCCACAACTTAAAGTAAGCTGTGGTCAGTCAACAATATTGTTTTGCCATGTTTTAACATTAATTTATGTTATGTTTTCAGTGTCGAGAGAGAGAGGAGTAGCAGAACCTGTTCAGTTGCTGTCCAATCCACAATATTACTCTTGTGAAATGTTCCTTAAATATTATTGTAACTGAAGCTCTCTGATGCTTGCCATACACCAGACCGGCATCACTTTACAAACTTAAGAGAATTCTTATGCGTTGAATCTTAGCCATTTATTTCTGTTAGCCCTACATCTATATTATGATATATTCTATGTACAGTATCTGTTTATTCTGTTCTATGTTCTTTTCTGGTCACATTCCACCCTCATGTTTCTGCATTACTATATATGGTTATATTTATTATTCTGTCAATACTGCTGTTATACAATGTTGGTCTTCGTAATAAATAGAAAGAATGGCGGTTGTGTTATAAACAATACTTCCTCAAGCTGCTGAGTGATAAATATATTAACATACTTTTATATGGTGTATAAGGCCAGAGACTGTATACTTCGCTTCTGTCCATGATGTAGGCCCAACCATTCATAATTCATGTTCGCCTCTATGTGGACCGAACATTAGCTTGAAAGGTAATGTTACACCTAATTAATTAGAACGTAATGAATTCCAATGATGGCTAGTTATAATGATGTAATAAAACCCTCTCATGTTTATGTATATGGTTGATGATTATTCATGAGATGCTGATTATTGTGTTTACTGTTGAACTTTAATTCCTCTTTTCTTGTTTATTATTCCCAGAAAGCTTTCCGTTGTTCATTTATACTTGTATAATTATACTTTACGTATAATATAATGAATTGTTAGAGGAGTGGAGAGAGAGAGGGGAGATGGGGAGGGTGGGGGATGGAGAGGGTGTGATGGAGGGGTTTGATGGAGATGGAGGGGTTTGATAGAGATGGAGGGGTTTGATGGATATGGAGGGGGTTGGGAGATGGAGAGGGTGGGGATGGAGGGGTTTGATGGAGATGGAGGGGTTTGATGGAGATGGAGGGGTTTGATGGATATTGAGGGGGTTGGGAAGATGGAGAGGGTGGGGGATGGAGGGGGTTGGGGAGTTGGAGGGGTTTGATGGAGATGGGGGGTGGGGAGAGTGGGGGATGGAGGGGTTTAAGGGAGATGGAGGGGTTTGATGGAGGGGGTTGGGGAGTTGGAGAGGGTGGGGGATGGAGGGGTGTGAGGGAGATGGAGCGGGTTGGGGAATTGGAGAGGGTGGGGATGGAGGGAGATGGAGGGGAGTTGGAGAGGGTGGGGGATGGAGGGGTTGGGGAGATGGATGAGGTGGGGATGGAGGGGGTGGGGATGGAGGGTTTTTAGGGAGATGGAGGGGTTTGGGAGATGGAGGGGGTTGGGGAGATGGAGGGGTTTGAGAGATATGGAGGGGTTGGGGAGATAGAGGGGTGTGAGGGAGATGGTGGGGGTTGGAGAGATGGAGGTGGTAAGGAAGATGGAGGGGATGATGGTTAAAAACGTTATTTTTTTCTATCTTTCCCAACAGGGTCAGTGCATTGCTCTTTACACGCAGTAGTTTAGTATGCAGGGCCGTAGCCTGCGCATGGGTAGCTGCCCCCTGAGATTTACACTTTCCAAATGAAAGTAGGCCTACGATAAATGTTCATATCATTTCTTCTGATTTAATTAGTCTGTAGTGTGCAAACTCTGAGATTCTAGGAACGCATTGTAGGAATGGCGGTCAAGTAACATAAGGTTTACTTTAAATGCTCATCACGTATATGCACGATCTCTGATGCGACTACTGTTTCTGGTGGTTTTCAGAGGGGGGGGGGGGCGGGCTGGGGCAGAGGGGGATTAGAATAACAATAAAGGTAGAGAGCTCCAAAGATTTAACCTGCATGAACAGTGTAGCAGTCTAACGGGAACCTACGGTTCATAAATATAGTTATTTCGTATATGTTTCACTGTTATCCCCTATATTACTGCTACAATGTTTTTACTAAGAATAATAAGGCACCGTCCCCTACACGGTCTACTCACTCAGTTCATTCCCCCTCCCCTACCCACAGTAGGTCCTTAGATAGTGTCATGACGGTCCCTTTTTGGAAATGACCAACCCAGTCAAATTTCTTGAAAAAGTGCTTGGTACCGTATATCCGCACATCAAAGCATCGCTATGTAACATTTGGACGATACATTTTTTCTCGATGTTCCTTAACTGCTGCTTGGAATTCTACCCAGGCTACGGCCCTGATGTTTATCTTTATTTTTATGATTTGTTGTTTCCGATGAAATGAATGTACCTGAATACCAAATAGTGCTTTTCAAATGTACTTATAATACCATATGTGTGCATGTTGTAGATGTCTGGATAACTAGATAACCTTGTGTTCAAAGTTTAGATGCTTCCTTTTGGGTTTAAGTTTAAATCTGAATAATCATAATTAAGGCCTTAAGTTACACCAGGATGTGAAATAGATAAGTCTTTTTAATTCAAGGCTAATCTTGTCAAATGCGACTTTTATAAAATATATTTATGAATGACATATCAATCCAGGCACCAAACAGAAGTAAACCTGAAGATTTGTATAGTCCGACCCCTGGACCCCTGGCGGGGGTTCGCCCCTGGACCCCACACGAAAAGGCTTTGCGCTAAGTCGCTTGCCGACTCCTTCAGTGTTATTCATGTTCCCTTATTTTGCCCCCACCCAACTCTCAATTCGGATTGACGCTCCAGATCAGAGCATGATCGATTTTAGCTTAACGCAGCTGGTTCTGTTTGTAGCTTTATCTCATACGCCTATATACTGGTGAACTAACACTGTCTACTGTTAATTTGTAGTAATAACTGATTAGTGAAACAATATGTTCACAAACTCGAGTCTGTCACATCTCAAAACAAAGGAAGAAACTTTAAGCAGTATTATCCTAACCAGGGGCGTATCCAGGATTTTCTAACCCGGGGGGTGCGAATTACTATCTAAGCGGAGCGCCACTATCGGTTGGCGCGCAGCGTACAAGAAAATTTCTGGTTTTGATACCACCCAGATCACCGGAAATGGCACCTCTCGGGCTTGAAAATGACCAACTAGATGTACACTTTTTGCCTGAGAACCTCGCAAGTATTTCCCGATAGTTTTTTTTCCATCCATAACCTTTTTGAAGATTGTCACCAGTCACAAATCATGTTCGACCTCATCTCATGTCCTGTGGATCATTGCTTTTTATAGGTGATTCTACGTCGCGGCCCACAATATCCGTCAGGCCCACTTTTCAAGGCTCCAAGCCCATTATTTGTTCAGAATTTGAAAATTCACATTTCTCGTGAATAAACTCACTTCAAAACATACCCATAATGTTGCACAAAATTTCATCTACGGACAACCAATATAGAAAAACCTCCTTCAACCCCTAACAGACCGGTCAAAATTGCTCGAGTAGAGGGAAGTGTGATAAAGAATGTTGGTCAGAAATTTTCGAAAATTCAGACACAGTTAATTTATTGGTGTACAAATATTAAAACCCATGGGCGGCGATCCTGGGGGGAAGGGGGGATATATCCCCCCCATGAAAATGGGTGGAGGGGATGTAATACACCATATTCCCCCACCAAATGCCAGGGATAAGAATATTTTCATATCCTACTTTTATGCATCATCGTTATTGTCCGGCTCTCTTTTAGCTTCATTTCTCGCCTAACATGGTGGTTTTGGCTTCGCGCCAAAACATGGTGGCGCTACGCTTAGATAGTCAACAGAGCCGTATATAGCTCTGATAGTCAACAAGGTCATATCCCCCCACTCGGAAGTACGGATCGCCGCCCATGTTAAAACCTCTTATAACGGCTATTATAAAACTTGGTTGAAGGAAATGAAAAAAATAGCAGATATTTCCGAAACCGAACACTACACACATAGGCGGGGTGGGGGGGGGGGGGAGGGGGCTGCAGCCCCTAATTCACCATTTCTAATGTAAAAGAGAGCTTTGACATAATTGGACCTCCATGCCTTTTTCTCCATCTACATAAGACATTTCGTTGTTTACATTAGCATCCCGCGGTACACTGCGCAACTTTCACGGACCGTACGGTACACGATGGCATGCGATGTAGGGTAAATAACCGATGCTTGTTTATATGATATTGACCATAACATGTTGAACGCGGGCAGAGCGCGCAAAAAATTTTGGTTATTTTTTTTTCGGGCAAGTCGGACAGTTTTGAGGCTGTTCATCCTGGAACGCCATTTTCATGCTCACTGATATGATGTGATATCTGCTGCGGTTGCTTTACAAATTCGAACAGGCGCGTAGCGAGGAATTTGCCAAGGGAGAGGCGAAGCCTGTAGGCAAATTATCTAAGCGTAGCGCCACCATAAGTTGGCGCGAAGCGTTCAAGAAAATTTTGGCTGAACATGCCTCCCAGATCACTGGAAATGGCACTACCTAGGACCATTTGTTGGCGCGAAGCGTACAAGTAAATTTTGGACGAAAATGCCTCCCAGATCGCTGGAAACGACACTTCCCGGGCCTTGTAAGTTGCATCTAAGCATTTTCTATTTTGAAATTACTGGCGATATCATAAAAAAAAAAAATATGCTGAAGGGGGGGGGGCGGTCGCCCCTTCCCGAAATGCGTCATGTTCCCCAACGACACGGTCGAGTTCGAGACCAGCCACAGTTGGTTTCATAGCACAATTCTACAATTGTTTAAGGCGTATATACACACACACGCGTTATGATAGACCATATATAGTATATAGATCATGAGTGAGAGAGGAAAAATGGAAACGTCCAAAACGGAGTTGTCGGTGTGAGGGGTAGGGTGAGGCAAACGCCCCTTCCGAAATCCTTGATCCGTCACTGGCTACCCTGTGTATATAATAGGGACCAGCGCTGTAATGATGTCACTGTTCCTCTTTCTCTTCCCGGTGTCTTGGCGTTTTTCTTCTACTCCCTCTTTTTCTCCTTTTTCTCTCTTTTTTCTTTTTCTTTTCCCTTCCTTCCTGTTCTCCTCTTCTTTTTTCCCCTCTTTTTTCCTTTTTCTTCTCCTTTTTCTCTCCTCCTTTTCTTACCCGGGGGGCGCGCGCCCCCACAGCCCCCTGGATACGCGCCTGCTAACAATCCGGTTTTACCACCCGCCACTATATCGGTTAGTAGCGTTCGGGGGTGTATGGAACGCGAAAAGGGAAACCATATTACGCTGTCTAAACTAAAGTTGTTGCTGCTGTTTTATCATGTTGTTGCTCAAACTTACGTTGTTGTCTAAACTTACGTTGTTGTCTAAACTTACGTTGTTGTCTAAACTTACGTTGTTGTCTAAACCTACGTTGCCGTCTGAAGTTGGTTCCGTTGTCTACTTACGTTATTGCCCAATCACGTGATATAAAAATATGGGCTATTCGCGCGAAATTCAACTTGCGCTGTATATACATACACGTCGTTAATTTGCTGACCAATTACGAAATAGTCAGTAAGATTGACATGTATCCCAACCCAATTACAAACCGGAAAACGCTCTCCACCATGCTACATACATGAGCTGACCCCGCCCACTTTGCTCCTCTAGAAACTTCCCGTATATGCGAAGAACAAAGGCGGCCTTGTCCACGGGACTGTTTTCCTAAACCCAGGCAGCAAGAACCAACCCCCTGCGTACAGTAATCATATGAAGCTCATGTGGTAAAGCAATTGTTGAACAGCGCCGATGGCAACAACGTAAGCGCGAAAAGGGCAAACTGATTTCGTTGTCTAATCTTGTTGTTGCCTAAACTAAAGTTGTTGCTGCTGTTTCATCATGCTGTTGCTCAAACTCACGTTGATGTCTAAAATTCCGTTGTCTAAACTTACGTCGTTGTCTAAACTTACGTTAAACTTAGCAACGACATAAGTTTGCCCTTTTCGCGTTCCATAGACAAATGCATTAAAATCCCCACTCCCACCCCTATGGAACGCGAAAAGTTTAGACAACAACGTAAGTTTAGACAACAACGTAAGTTTAGACAACAACGTAAGTTTGAGCAACAACATGATAAAACAGCAGCAACAACTTTAGTTTAGACAACGAAATATGGTTTCCCTTTTCGCGTTCCATATTTGTCCACCAGGAATGTTGAAATTAGACAAGAAGTTGGCGGATTTGATATGAGAGAATGGAGTATTACATTTATGTAATTAAGAGCGGAGACACGATTGAGGTGTTTGTTATGATATGTAATATTTCATGACTCGGTCTGAACATGACACAGAGGTACACAATGTATAAATTAGCACCTTTATCTTGCTTTATCTGCCTCGATTTATTTTAATTCATCTCCTGACTCGCGAACAGCAAGAATATAGTATCGTGCTGAAAATGAAGCTTGAATACGAAGATAATGCCCAGATTAGTGAAACTATCTTTCACACCCCCCCCCCCCACGTCTCCCATATCTATTTTATACGCTCATTTCAAAGAAAGTGAAGGACTTGTATATTTGAGGCCCAAGTTAGCGCTGAGGAAGTATCGTACTTGGAATGTGTATCATTCGTTCATTTTGCTCTGTTCTGAGTCACTTTGCACCTGCAGTGATAGAGTACACTTGAGTCAATGCAAACAGATATGCAATCATCGTGTAATGTTTACTTATAACGGCCATCAAAATCGGAATATTTATCACGCTACTCACGTTATTTATTAGCCTTCCGTCACTCGATATTTACATAACAAACAAACAGTTTACTATATCACTGATATAGTTATCTGTCGATACTTTGATCCTGTATGCATATACAGTGGCGTAGCCAGGATTTTGTGTATGGGGGGGGGGGGCAATATACAGGACTATCTAAGCGGAGCGCCACCATCGGTTGGCGTGGAGCGTACAAGAAAATTTGGGGTTTTCAAAGTCCCGGATGGCAGGAAATAGCACTTCCAGGGCTTTGTTAGCCCTGTCAATATCATCATCATTATGTGTTTTGGGGGTTTTCAGGGGCGATTTCTTTTATTCCACATGTACCCACAATTGTAAATTGCAACAAGGCTAATCCCACCATGAAAGGGATAAGTCCAGCTAAGCCCTTCCTGAGGACACTAACCCGAGGGCTGCCAACTCTCCAACCTATAGAGCTGGGGGACTTCCGTTGCAAAACCGTCAGTTCAGCCGCGCCGTGCTGTGCCTGTCTAGTCTTTACTGTAGCGTTAGTGATATGAGTGTATCCTACGAAGTCTAATATTGTTAGCGTCTGTGTGGTAGCCTAGTGAATGAGTGTATCGAATCTGCTGGTCCAGGGCCGGGCTATGGCACGGGTCTGTGCCCAGCCTGTGGGCTGCACCTTGGCCAGCTGACTGTTGCCAGTTAAGGACCTCGCATTGGCAGAAACTTAAACATTTTCCGACATCCGTGAAGGGGGGGGGGGCATGGCCCGATGGCCTCCCCCCTAAATACGCCCATGTGCATATACGTATGCAAACACGAAAACTCTATGAAATAACAAGGAGGCTCTCTAATTATAATAGGTGCTCCCTCGAAGACAGCTGTCTAATTACAGTACTGAGCTCTCTATGTACCAGCTCCCTAATTATAGCAGGGAGACATCTCATTGACAGCTCCCTAATTATAGCAGGGAGCTCTTCTCAGTGACAGCTTCCTAATTATAGCAGAGAGCTCTATATGTAAGAGCTCCCTACTTATAGCAGGAAGCTCTATATGTAAGAGCTCCCTAATTATGACTAATTAATTACAATTATGATTTACACTCATTATATATTATGACAGATCAAGTTACTGCAAAGAACTCAGTGACAGCTCCCTTTCTCTTCATTGCGTGACAGTTTCTTGCAAGGTATGGAGCAACACAGACACTTCATTTTATGGCCCGATAGTCAGGTACTACAGCTCTTTGCAGGAGCCATAGACAGGCATAGGCGTACGGGACCATTTCATTTTGGGGGGCAGAAACTTTTGTGCCCGAAAGTTCCCGTGACACTATCTAAGCGGAGCGCCACCATCGGTTGGCGCGTATCGTACAAGAATTTTTTTTTTGTCAAGAAATGCCTCTCAGATTGCGGGAAATGGCACTTCTGGGGCCTTGCAAGTTGCATCTAAACATTCTTTATTTTATATCTCACGTTTCAGAAATTTACACTTCCCCAAAAATTTGGTAAATTAGAAGAAGAAAAACTGGTAACATCACTTTGAAGGGGAAAAATAGGACAGTTTATTTCTCCTGTTAATAATTTTGGGCGATATTGCAAAAAGCTTGGTAGCCCTGATGAGCTGCGCTTACGGTGGTGTTACGCGGAAATATTCGGGCATCATGATGCTAAATAAAGAAAATCATTAGGCCTATATTAATATTAATGTCACAAAACAAATAACACAAAACGCTCTCCACGGAATTGTTGGGAAAAAATTTGAAAAAAAATCGGGCAAGTTAGGCCTACTGCATATTTATATATATATATATATATATATATATATATATATATATATATATATATATATATATATATATATATATATATATATATATATATATATATATATATATATATATAACTCTAAATGATACCTTAGGTCGACATTTACATTGACTTACACACTAAATTGTATCTAACCAGTGGCGGCGGAACCGGGGGGGCTTGGGGGGGGCTCAGCCCCACCAATAAAAAAGTTGAGGGGGCAAATGCATGATAAGCCCCCCCAATATTTACCAAGGCTCCGAAACGTGCATCTGCCCATTTTTCAATGCATACTTGTCGATCTGTCCGATGCACACGTATACTCTATAGGTGTAATAATTTTAGTAATTGCTGGGGGACCCTCGGCCCGTCCCCTGGCTATAGACCACATTGTCACCCCAACCGCGTCTTCACGCCCCGTGAAAAGTGGAAGCAGTGAGTGTGAGTACCGGTAAGCGTAACACAACTTCGTCTTAGGCCAATGACTTGCCTCATTTCAGCCAGTTCTCCAACATCCCCTTACTTAGGATGCCCCCCCCCCCTGACGGACTCAAATGGACTGCTGGCGCCCTTTTCAGCTTTTCACTACTTTTTACTTATTCGCGATTTTTGACTATTTTATTGCGCTCTCATATACCTATTGACATTTGTCATATTCTGTTGGTGTAATTTTCCGACACAATGGCGACGACACCTATTTATTCTCCGTTTATCTGCAACTTAGCAAGGCCCCTGAAAGGGTCATTTCCTGCAATCTAGGGAGTATCTTTACTCAAAAATTTTCTGTACGCTCCGCGCCAACCTGTGGTGGCGCTCCGCTTAGATAGTGTCGAAAGCGCCCCTACAGACCATTCTTGCCCTCCCTGACCAATACTCTAGCTCCGCCACTGCCCTTACTACACTCAAAAACATCTTTGCGAGTACACTACGAGTAATAGCTACTCTCTTAAAAAAACCATCGAATATACAAATTACAATGTTTTTACAGACTTTTACGTGCAATCTGAGAAATTGCAGGCTTGAGACCCATATTTTAGGGCTAGGTATTCGCAGCATTAAACACTCGGAAAGTGCCGTTTCCGGCCATCTGGGGGTTTGAAAAAACCCAAAATTTTCTCGTACGCTCCGCGCCGATGGTGGCGCTCCGCTTAGATAGTCTCCACACATTAGCCCCCCCAATAATTTTTCCGTTCCGCCGCGCCTGTATCTAACCCTAACCCTGAACCGACCCTAACCAAACCTTGTAAATGAACGTTTTAGAGGACGGAGAACATTATAAAGCTATTTGCGACAATAAAAAAGTGTCTTAAAATGGTAGCAAAAACATTAGGTGTACACTGAAATGTCGACCTAAGGTACACTGTCGACCTAAGGTCGCTTTTTTTACCATACACTGTCGACCTAAGGTATCAAAAAAAAAAAAAAAAAATATATATATATATATATATATATATATATTTTTTTTTTTTTTTTTTTTTTTTTTTTTTTTTTCTCCTCTTAGGCTGCCCGAATTTTCAGGACTTTTGCCCGAATTTCTTGTCCTCTGGAAATTTGGGGGGCAGTCTGCCCCCCTGCCTCCGCCTCGTACGCCTATGTAGACAGATGCGTGCGCAGGATTTCAAAAGTGGAGGACACATTCAAACTTGTCCATGGATGGATTTAGTTAGGAACCTGAACCTTTGCAGAAGGACTAGAGGGGAACCAAAGATTTCATAAATGAAAGGGGGGTTACCTGTTGTCATTCAAGCAGACTATCACGTAGCGGGTCTTCCCCCCCCTCCTACCCCCCATAAAAGTTCAGACGTCAATTGGTGCTTTTTGAGGCGTATTTAGAATATAAATGCCATCCATATAAGTAGTTCTAAGCGCAAGGCTTTGCTAATAAATATTTCTTAAGGTTGAAAAAGAGTGAGGGAATACCCCGTAGTAGTGGTCTAATTATTCACCGGCTGAACGCCATAACAATTCCGTGAAGGACGATGGGCTGTCGATCACCCTTCCCCCTCCCCCTACCCCTTTGGCTTGCCATTGTTTGTAGAGTATATACCATACACAATTAGGGTTATCGTTAACTGTCGTTACTTAATACATTATAATAATAATGAACCGTACTTATATTGTTGACAATTGTTTACGACAGGTTTCCTTAGTTAGTACATTGCTTGCCTATACAAGCTATATTATGTGGTCTGACCGAATGACGTCATATTTGCCTACTGTGTATGCTGACTGGAAATTGAAGAAAACAATCGTCCCAACCTTAAACTTAAATGACTTCTCACATCACTTTACAATAGCAAGCCTAAAAAGAGTCTATAGGTAGGGATTGCTAGGGTGTAATGGACCTTCCTAATTCAGAAGCAATCATTCGATTTCTAAAGAAATCTTAATGATTGTCTTGGTGTTGTCTTACAAATATGTACTGCTATGGTTAAATATTTATGTTCTCCTGATTAACAACAAAGTTTACATGACTCTGCAGATCAAGTTTCCTTTTTTAAAGGCTTCCTCAAGCGGCTGAGTGACCAATATATTAGTGAACTGTGATGGTGTATAGGGCATACAGAACATTAACGTGAAAGGTAATTTAAACCATAATTCACTGAAAATTGCGTATTAATACTCTCCCATGTTCATGTATATGGTTGATGATAATTCATGATGGGCTGAGTATATTGTTTACTGTTTAAAACTTGAAATCCTCCCTTTCTTTGTTTATCATTCCCAATCATTTTTTCGTTGTTCATTTATACTTGTATAATTATACTTTATGTAGCCTATAATATAATAAATTGTTAGACTCTAGCTGAACTTAAACGTGTGAGATATTGTTGTTTTGTTAGTACATTTCATTTATACTTACACTATTTAACTAAGTAAGGATGTTGTACTACTACTCCGTATGTAAAGTACCGGTTAGAATTGAAATATAAACCACGTTACATATGAGTTAGGTATCTTGGTACATTTTATCACCAAACAGTGCTTTGCTCCTCGGCCTTTTGGCTAAGATCATGAGTAGTATGTGTTCCCTTTCGAAGGGAATGTTGATACACACCCGACGATGATCACACAGTCACAGTCGATCTATGGGGAATGGGGTTGAGAGCGGATCAGTCGTTCGGTAGTTTGGTTTTCGTGCCCATGGTTCTTTCTGGGCGACTTTTTCTTAAAAAGTTACAGTGTTTTGCTCCCGAATGTCTCAAAAAAGAGGGAAGTGTGTGTTATTCAAAAGTTAACTAAGAGACACCCCCCCCCCTCCCTTCGGTCTGGAACGACTTGTCTGTTTGTTTGATGTTGTTATAGTATTTACATACAATATGCTATAATTGTACACAATTTCCATAGTACAAAGTAAACTTAGATTTCACTCGATATACGATGAAAAACGTGACCCACTGCATGGAGACATGTCACGTGCTCTTTAACATCACAGCACATAACAACACAATTAAAGGTGATACTCGTAGTACCAAATGACTGACTACCTGGTGTGTCAAAAGGAGGTGCGTGAGTCGGAAGGGGAGGCTGGAGGGAAGAAAAGGGTGGGGTGCATCATCACATCTTCCTTAGTTCACTTGTTAGATCAAGAAATTCAGTTTGTGACATTCTCCAGTGTCGATGACATCAGCTCCACTCATCTGCGATTGTACTTTAAGGCATTACTGGTCATTCGGCTGGATCCTTTGTTAGCCAAACAATGCGAGGTAATCAAATGATCGATTTTTACTTAAATTCATATTCTCAGTCTACGTTTGGTGTCGAAATTTCTAGATAAATGTCAAAACTTCCCGAGAAACGTTACAATTTCGATAAAGCGTCGAAAGTTTGCGATAGACTATAAGTCTATATTGTTAATTAAAAATCAAACATCAGAAATAACACCACAACATTTCAACATGTAACGTGATTTTCATTTCGGGAATAATAGTTTAAAGTCGAGGTAAGCAGAGTAAATTCGACAAAGCATCTGTTAACATAACTTGATGTGATCTATGTTCCTTCTGAGCCACCGTAATATACCCTCAAATATTATATTGCGTACTTAGTAATAACAGTCGGAGCGGATATTGCACCTGGTACAGCTAAAACCAACAAAAAACAGGAAAAAAGGAAACCTAGACAAGAATGGTTCATACTATAATGTATACCTCTATCATTACAGTTTAGACCTTTCAGAGGGGGGGGGGGAAGAAAACTATTTGAGGGCCTACTCCCCTCCTGTAGCTACAGTACCCTTCTACTCCTCCCCTGCCCTCCATTATGATCCAAGATTATTCTCTGTACAGAATAAGTCAATCTTATGATGTTGTATTAACGTCATATTTGCGTATTGAGAGAGAGAATAAAGGTATACCTGTTTTACACTGAACTTCAGTTGCTGCCCAGTGTATATGACTGGGGTGTTAAAAAATTATTTGAGGGCCCAGCCCCCCTCCCCTAGCTACCCCTCTACACCTCCCTTGCCTTCATTATGGTACAAGATTAGTTCAGTTGCTGCCCAGTGTATATGACTACTCTTGTAGAAAAGAGTTGACTCCATAGCATTGTAACAAGAGCTCACTGAAACACGTTTTTTCAGGACCCGCAACACTTGACTTGAGCGAAACACTTGTAACTTGACTTGACAAACATTGGCTTGGTGAAGACACTGTGATAAACTCGGCTCAAAGTTCAGCTTACAGTAACATTTAAATCAATAATGTGTCATCTATTGTCATTTGATGATAAACTATTAAAGGAATAGATGATTTTTAGTCGTATAAACCAGTGATTTACATTAAAAAAAAACGAAACGTGTTTCACAAGTTACATATCAGAACATGAGAAAAGGGGACTTTTCAAATAACAGGGCTTCCCGTTCTTTAAATGTTGTTTGTTTTTGCTTCTTAATATGAATAAACTTATGTTCGTATCTATCTTTCGTTATCATAACTTACTATATTAATATGAACATATATTTTAACATCCAACCGACCTCTCGTAATCAGGAACTTGCTTGCCTATTGTTATCGCTATTTACTTAGCCTGCACCACAAACTAAATTTGTAACGTACTCTGCTACCGTTGTATGACAGTCACTGTTTACACAACAAACAACAAATATAAAGATCTTAAGAAATTTTGCCCATGGCATCGTATAATTGTTTCATAGTTAGTTGATATTATCCTTATTACGATATATGACTATACTGTATATCTTTATAGATTGAAGATAAGATGATTCAATTCCATTGCGTATTAAATCAGTGTTTCCCTAACTTTATCCCCCCCCCCCCCCCCCCCCCACAAACCTCCTGTGGATTTCAGAGTTGTCCACGAACCTCCAACTTTTTGAGACACGATCTGATTCATTATTATACTATGATACGCATCATAGTGCTTCGTAAAAGAACAAGTTAAAGTTCAGCTCTCTATCTTCAAGACGTACTGTCATGCGTACACCAACTTCACCAAAGTCATGCGGCCTGTTTCTGTTTCATAATTCAGTTATTCATCACACTACTATTGCAATATATGCGTATAGTACGAGAAAAGAGTTTGTCGGTAGGTACGATTTTTGTACATTTACTAAATTATATGATATATCAGATTTTAGTTCAACAAAAAGTAATCTAGTTTTGACTTTCAGAGATATCTCACGAACCCCCTGGGATGGACTCAAGCACCCCAGTTAGGGAACCCCTGTATTAAATCATCTGGTTTAAAAAAGATGGATAACGAAGCTGCTTTTTTTTCTCACTGTGAAAGGAGGAACATATTCTAGATGCGTCCCGATGATTTTTTAGGGCAGCTTTAAATGGCCATCAAGATAAACAAAAATTCCCTAATAAATTGGCCTTTTCTAAAACAGATAGGCTAACAAAATATAATTCCGGAGCTAACAGCACCGATTAGTTTCATTCTGGTCATCTAAACGGCATATGTTACAGACTTGATACACCCAAGCAGCAAAAGCCACACACAAAGATGTCGTGTAAGGAAGGTAAATGTTACAGCCAGTCTGCATATGTGATAAAATCTACAAATAACTAGAACAACTGTTTACAAATACGTTTCATTGTAGTGCGCGGTGAAGGTGAAATTTAGTTAGTTGTAATTGATATTCAAAGGAGGGTTCTTTGTTACAGCAACCCTTTTGAAGTTATTTCGGTCACGGATAAGCCAGTTTGGCGCTTGGTCCTTTAACGTACAGTAGACCAATGGTAGGCTATATTTATGAACAGAATTCTAGCTAGTATGCGCCTGCAATAAAAGCGAAGAAGTTATGACTAAAACCATCACAGATTAATCGGACAACCAAGCTCATTAACGGTTGTCATTAACAACATATATGCATGTTCCGGACGTCACAAAGAATACCCAGTCCTGGACACTGATTGGTCAACTTGAACACAATGTTAACGTTACTGTATCCTCGTCATAGAAATTGAACTGAGGAAGAATGCTGACACAGTTTATCGCCGCTTGTTTAAGCAGTGAAGCCTTGAAAAAAGTGAGGGCGCTTTGAAGTGTTCGGAAAGAAGCCAGATAATTTGTAAGTCTTTCACATATGCATTGTGCATTCGACTTTGTAACTGAATTTTATTTTACCCATTTTTGGAAAGAGTAGGTGTATTTTGAACAACAGAGACATGTTATGGCGACCAGAATAGTATGTATTATACTCCTGATTTAAGAACCAACTTTGACACCTTTTTTTGATCTCCTCTAATGACTCGAGTAAGTAGAGTGTCTGTGCAACTTTTAATGTCTGAACAGTGTCAATTTCGGTATCTGAGAGACATATGGCAAACATTTTTCTTGCTTGTATTATTTTAGTGATCCACTCAAATAGTGTCATAGTTGTCCTGAAAAATGCCGTGAACAAGCATTCCTCCGTCCTCCCCACTCCCTTTCCACACACAGTACGCTATTCTGGCATGTGGATAGAGATCCAGTCTTAATGTTAATGAGGTGTAAACATTTTTGTCATTAGGCTCTAGTCATATCGCATCCGAAAGGACAGCCGCGGCCGGTCTAGGGCCTAGGCTAATTATATCCAGGGTCCAGTGAATAACAACATCAGCTGAGAAGACGATACTAGTAAAGTAATTATATTCCTATGTAATTGCTTCTACTATCGCTTCCTAAGAATTACCCATGAAACTATGAAATACCACATATTTGTCACCCAAATGCGGCACAACGATATCACCATTTTGAATGAATTATGTCAACTTTATCACTTTAGTTATGTCAAAGACGTAGTTTTGGTATTACGTGCCGGTACTGTCTTCCCGTGCAAGCAAAACGCCACCAGTTGGGTGGGTGGCTTCAGTATATGTCGCATGACGTCATTCTCACTACTTCAATTTCTATATGATCCTTGCCTAGTTAGCGAAATTGTACGAAATATACGGTGATTTACACCGAAGGCCTAATGTCAGATTAATCTAACAAATACAATGTAGAATTAGTCTACCATTGAACAAATGAAACACCTTCCAGTGTATTAAAATATCCTTAGTCGATTTCCTGACCCTGGTTCATCATCATCCAAAACAAGTAATATACGCCATATAGGCCTACGTACAGAGCAGCCAGCTGTAGAAACTAACTACAGGTATGACTGTGTAATATATACTACCAAGCCACTACGGGCTACCACTCTGCCTATAGATAATCACTCTGTAGTGATTACAATGGTAAAATGGACCTTCTGTCAGCTACAGTATTTCTGGGCAGGTTCAAGCTTTTGTATCCCTAGAAGCCAAATGTCAAATTTTACTGGAGCACCCTAAATTTGGTGTCATGTCAAAGCTGAATTTTTGAAGTTTCAGATTTTCATATTTTTTTTGAAATTTTTTGCCTATTCAAACAATTACAGCCTGCTAATTTGCATAAATTCAAATTGCAGTGTGACGTACGGGACATTTGGAATCCTATTTCCCTGCCAGCAATATGAAGTAATTGAATATGAGTTATGTGGGACATGATGCACCATTCCTTCCAATAATTTTGACATATTATGTTCATCAATTAAATATGCTAATTAGCTAGTGTCCAAATATCGATATCCTGTACGTCACAATTTTCACCCGTTTTTTTCAAATTTTTATATGGAGGAACAATTTTTTTTGGGTGATATTCTCTAAAGTTAAGTGAAATAATATTCACTGCAAATCTAATTATCAAAATTAAAAATGTGACGTACGGGACAAAATGTGTACGGGACATAGTGTGGGGGAAACCCTGTATATTTATATATAGTAAACATGCATGGGCTTCAATGGGAACCAAGTAGTTGGTTAGGCAGTTGGTTAGGCCTCATCTGGAGTATGCTGTGCAGGCTTGGAACCCATATTTTGCTAAGGATAAGGAAGTACTTGAAAAGGTCCAGAGGAGGGGCTACTAGGATGATTAGTTCCTTAAAGAGTGTTCCTTATAATAGGCGGTTACAACTGTTAAGTCTCACCACACTGGAGTTTAGGAGGTTAAATGGGGACTTGATCCAGGTTTTCAAGATTGTGTATGGTTTCGACAATTTATCCTTTACCGACTTTTTCATGTTTGCTAACAGTAGTTGTACCAGAGGTCATTGCCTTAGACTCCAAAAGTCACATAGTAGGATTAATATTCGGCATAACTTTTTTTCTAATAGGGTTGTGAATAAGTGTAATGGTTTGCCTGAGAAAGTTGTACTTGCAAGTAGTGTCAATGGGGTTAAGAATGCTTAGGACAAGCACTTTAAGCATTGTTATCGGGTCTGAGTGTTTGTGTCTTCAGTTTTTTTCTCTCTCTATAGGGTCCTTGATGGGGACTTTTAGTGTCCCTCCTGATCCCTTTTTTCTACTAAACTAAACTGTACTGGAAACCTTCCAATGCTTACAAATTTATCTTGTTGAAAGGTGGTAGTTGCAACTTATAATCCCTGCATGCCTGAAGAGCACATCATGGCACCATATGAATTATTGACTGAGTGATGACCACCAACAGCCCAGGTGTTGTTCAATAAACTATCGGGAAGTCAATTGTGTGTGTGTTGGGATACACAATCATCTACAATGCTATTCAACATTGACATTGAATGTGGACGACTTTAAGAATGTGGAGTCGTAGGCCTACTGTATTGTGAAGTGTGACTTTCATGACCGTGCAACAATGTTCTTGTGTCCTGAACTTAGCTAATAGACATTGAGATTTTTAGTTACAAGTGTAGAGTTTCGCTTGCCCAAGTTTTGCAGAGGACAATCACTCATAAGTTTGTTCAATAACCAGTATTAGGTCTAGTTTTCTTTGTTGTACTAGTTTAATAGATGGACATTACGTTGCATTGTTATGTGGATGTTACTGTGGACATTTTGGTATGTTTTGAATGGGATGGATCATATTTCATCTTCAGGGTCAATAGTAGGGAGTATGATACAGTGTTGTACAGTATATATACCAAAACAATTTTGCACCAAAACTTTTCATCTTGAATGATTTGTGGTCTACCAAAGCTAGAATTGATGTTGTGAGTATTGATGTATGTGTAGAGTAGATTAATACTTTACACATTCTATGTTTTATGTAGTGGAATGATCGCACAAGTACAGTCACTGCTCTTTTCGATCCCAGAAAGAAGGAAATATGGCATGAAATTACCAATGACATTGTTCTGGCATATCCAAATTAATGTTTTTATGTAGAAATCAGCTTGTTATGGTATATTCAGGAATAAAAATATGAGTTTTCATAGTCAATTTGTATATGGACAAATTGTCACGTACGTCACAGGACAATTTTCATTTGTGTAATCACTGAACTGGAAAGAATTCATATTTTTTTTCTAATATGTTACAGTTTAGCTCTTGGAAGGTTAGGCTATTCACTACTTATAACAGCTTGATCTCTGCCCTCCTAATTTCAGAGGGTTTTCAGCTTTGCTCTTTAGTAAAAAAAACACAAAATTCTCTGGTCCCGTGCGTCACACTGCATATTAATTAAGATGGGACCTAATTAAAGCAAGTGTAGAAAATCTTCATGAGCTTGTAATAAAGTATCAGCAATAACAAGTGTGAAAACCTGAAAAAGTTTCTGGAAAATAGATTTTTTATAACTTTTAGACACATTTAAGTCTCTGAAATGTCCCGTACGTCACAGTGCAAATAGCTTGGACCTGCCCTTCTAACAATCCAGTGTTACCATCCTCCACTTTATAGGAAAACACAAATTTAACCTAATATGTCACAATTGTCAACAACAATGACACCAATAATGTTGAAACCAGACAAGCACTTTGAGGATCAGCAATTAGTAGAATAAAACATTACATAATTATAATTAAGAGCGGAGCAACGATTGAGGAGTATGCAAAAATGAGTGATATCCCTAGATTTGGTCTCTGCAAATGCAACCTGTGTACGAAATAGAAGCATTTCTTTTGTACCTGCAGAGGTACACCTCAGTACACCTAAGCCAATACAGCATGACAAGTTGTCAACTTGGGGAGGGGGGGGGGAGCAAGGAAGGGACTGATTGAAATTATTAACATATTTCACTTGTAACGGCGATACACATCTGAATATTGATGTTAAACTCAAACGATTTTCACATTTTGTTTAATCGTGAAATTAAACTCACTTATATCACACAATTCACGGTATTTATTTAGCCTTCAAGAACCATATCAATCGATATTTACATAACAAACAAACACTTTACAATATCACTGATCAGCTGATATTGTTATCTGTTAATACTTTGATCCTGTACAATGCTATATTCGCGTCTTCTATACTTCTACGCAGCAAAAACGAAACATTGGTAATGACGGGGGGCTTTGTGTAACACCAATGACCTCTCTCCGTGACAGCTGCCTAATTATACCAGTGTGCACCCTTTGTGACGGCTGCCCAATTAATACAAGGGAACCCTTTTTGTGACATCTACTATTAATACCAGCTTCAGGGGTATACCAGGGAGCTCTATTTGTGACTGCTCATATTAATACTAAGGGGCTCTGTTTGTGACAGCTCCATAAGGGACTTCTCTCTGTGACAGCTGGCTACTAATACCATGTAGCCCTCTCTGTGACCGTTCCCTAATAATACAAAGGAGCACTCTCTCCCCTTCTGTGACAGCTGTATATTAATATACGCATGATGAAATGTTCCACATGTACCTAAGTATTTGCTCAAATATCAATCATACTAAATACTGCTAGTAATACTGTTGAGAAGAAAACAGGCTACATATTTCATTACAAAGAATACACTTCGATCATTCACCTCTCTCAACATTTCCTGATATGTATTACCATACCATACCATGTATTAACATACGATTCTTTTTCAATTTGAATTAGTAATGTCAGACGACCAGGAATGATGATGATGTGTTACTATATCGGTGACATCACTAATACGTCATCAACAACATATTTTAATGAATGCGTTACCATGCAATGTGTGAAATTATACTTTCTTAATTGGTGTACTTTTTTGGCCTTTTTAGTTCAATTATACAGTTTTATTTTGATAGAAGAACTGCCAAATGACTGTTTCGATCACCACATTGTAAATTATCGGTTACCGACCATGTATTGGTATTAATGATAACTGATGTTACATTTTGTTAATGGGGTAACCTAAATGATTAGACAATTTCCTCCAACATATATGGGTCTGTTCACGTTAAAGCGCCCAATTTGGTTGCCTGGGGTACCACATTTTCAATTTACAGTAAAGAACTTCTATTCTAAGTAAATAACATAACTAATATCTGCAATTTATGAATCAGAATTGACCAGAGCTTAAACTATTCTGGAAATTATATTCAAGATGGTTGAAAGTGTGACAATCTATAAATTTTCCAAAATTTGTTCTTTTTTTTAATGGTGGTGTGTCATTCCATTGCTGCTACATTTGGGAATTCTGTTTTTATTTTCTTTATTAACACAAAATTTGCTATTGTTAGACAAGTTTTCAATGATATCGATGATGTTTTTTAAAAAATATTAAAGTATCGTTAGAAAATATTCAATTTTTCCTGAAATCAAGTTTAAAAAGTTTTTCTTTAAAGAACAAAATTGAAATTAATAGTAACAATTATACCATAAAATTAAACCACAACTTAAGCACATATATTAACCAAAAGCTGAAAATTCTGGGTCATGTCCTCTCAGAATTTTTTTTTCTTGACTCTTGTTTCGGACATCACCCCTCCAAAATGATCTTGTTTCGGACATCACCCACCAATGGTTTACCTAATATATTAAACCTAATATTTAGTAATAAACCAAATGATGTTCATTTAATGGCAATAATAATGAATAGAAAAGCATTTCAGTAAGTTAATACCCGTACCAAAAGAGATCTATGGACCCTTCCTAGGTTCCAAGTTCAACACAAAGAAAAGGGATACAAGTGATCCAAGTGATTAACAAGACAATTATTAAACGAAGGCCATGCTTGTTAATACTTAGCAATATATATCAGTACATCACGATATGTGATGTTAACAAACAGCGTCAAATTTATTTGAAATAATGAAAAATGCAAACACTTGTTTTATAGATTTGCATAAGACTGTCTTGGACTTTGTTTCGGACATCACCACAAAGGTGTTAGGACATCACCGTAATGTTTTCTACACAACGCATATCACATCAAAAGTTAAATTTGTAACAAAGGGGTCTTTGTTGTTGACAAGCTACCTACAAGGTATAATGACAGTTTTGAACTTATTATAGTTCAAATCCTCAGTGTTCATTAAAAGTTACTTTATGAGCGTTTCGGACATCACTGAATGTTTCGGACATCACCTTGGAAAAATGTTCACAAAGCTGCATAGCAATAATACATATTTCAGCAGGTAACAACAATATAATTTAATATTTTTGCTATTCAAACTTGTTCAAGCAACAAAAGTCTGCTTCAAAATATACACAACAGTCAGACAGTAGCAGATTTACACTAGATATTATGAATTTTTGAGGGAATGCAGTTTATTAAAACACCATAGACTGGGAAATCAACAAGGTGTACTGAAAAATAATGGCACTGTAAATTCTTGGGAAAACAAATGCCCTGAGGCACATATTTCAAATTTAACATCTGGACAGAACCGATAGGTGAAAAGATAGGTGATAAGTGAAAATCTGAAGGCTTGGTGTAAATGATAACCCCATTTAATGTTAATGAATTATCACTGTTTACTACATACTCAATTCAAACATATCCAGAATACACACATGTAGTTTAGATTCTCCTGCAAGCAGGAACTCGCGAAGAAGCCATCATTGGCTTATCAAAGCCGCAAGCTGACCGAAGTCAGTCTCTTAGATTCATATTTAACGACCATTATTATGAATTGTCAATTGTCAACAACTCTGTAACTTGACGACATACATTAATCTTGGAGTGACACAAACTCGGAACCTTATGATTGAAAGGCACCGGCGTTAACCACTGAGCTACAGTAACACTCCATCACACTCCACATAGTGACCATTCGTTGATCACCATTTGCATAAAGTTAATCTCTGCTTCACCACATTCGTTACCTGTCCAGCATACCATTTGCAGTGGCCAGCATTCACCAACACTTCCCAGAAACATCAACTTATACATTATTTTGCAGAAAATGGTATTATTATTATTGACTGAAAAGAAATTTTTCCCCCAAAAGGGTTATAGAATTCTTTTTAACTTTTACGGTTTCCACATTTCCATCATTACCTAGATGAAGTCTGCAATAATTGAAACAAACAGCAAATATTTACCATTTAATAAATATACAGATGTACACAGGAGACATCCCTACATAGCTAATTTAGCACCCACCTGTTGTAGCTGGTATCATTGAGTCTACTATTTAAACAATTTTCGGAGGGGAGGTATCATATCCTAAACTCCACTAGAATGCTTGGTCCTATTCTGTAATGTCAGCAATAACAACTATTTTGCACCCCTTCAAATGGTACCCACCCGCTCCCACCCCCTCCCCATGCACCTTTGAGCTGGATCTGCCAATGTTGAAGATTGCTTCCACTGGCCGAGCTAAGCAACAGTAGTAGCCTATACTAGTAGTACTATAAGTACTGGTTTAAATATCCTTCTTTATTGAGATTCATCATTATGCCTTGACTATTATAATGTGAAAAACAAGTATTCATGGTTTGTACAAATACTCCTTGTCACATATGAATTAAATGATTTACTTTGTAAGATTGTTATGATTTAAGCTTATGGCCTAAACTTACATTTAAGTATAAGGCCTAGATGTTATGGTATACAGCAGCTCAGCAAATTGTTCAGCTTTATCCTTAAGTTTCATAATGATAAATATCTGTATACATATCACTAAAGCTCTGAAGTCTGAAGCAACTCGGAATGAAAACATGGTCATGCATGATGCACCACTCTGTGTATATTAATACTGTTGACACCATCGAGTAAACCTGGAGGTTTCATCACACAGTAAATCCGCGTACCAGTCAAAGAGGGTCGTGTACTGTAATGTATTCCAGGGTGGTACTAATAATCTGATATACTGCATTAATCTCCACATTGCCCATTGTGATTTACTAACTAGTACAGTAAATGTATATTTGGGCTTAGAGCAGCAGACAACACACAGTTACCTAGCAATGTCTGTACCTTAACATTATAGTTATAGTCGTTGACCAACATTTATAGGTTAGATCACCAGACACGTTCCACGGTCCTACTACTTAGCTAACATCTTCCCAAAGTACTGGTAGCTTTTCTTGACAACCATCAAGTTCCCATCAACAGTTAAACTGCTCTGACATAGGGTGTTATAGATGCACACTGATTCCATACATATAGAGCGACAGACGACACTGAACAGTGTTCAGTTTTTCAAAGTGACGTTGACATACTATGCTGTAGACCGATGTGATAGAAACATGAGCTACTGTGCTACAAAACTCTTCTAGGCCTATTCCAATTGTGTGTAATTAACTTTACAATTCTCAATATGATATTGGGAAATATCAAATTGGTACCGCCATGGAAGCTGGAACACATCACATGACAGTCCATGCATGGTACCCACGTGCCCTTTGATGTAGTTCTTCTAGCCTATAAATAGGCTTTCTATGGTTGTGACAAATAGCTTGATTCAAGCTATAGCAGACAATTACAGCATTACTTTCAAATGTACTGTATACTGTGATGGCATCCTGATACATGTTATATCAGAAAAAAATTCACTTAACGTTTTTTTTTACTTCTTCAGTACTAAAGGATGGAAAATTGTAGTGTTAATGATGTCAGTTCTAGAAAAATCCAAGTAATTTGATGTTCCCAGTAACATTCATACCCAAATATGTAGAATATCATTTTAGACTTGTCATAAGTCATCAACAGATGAATACATGTTGGTCAAATGACACCAAAAGTTAGGAAGCATTCTTTTGTAGGATCTTAGTGTATTCTAGCACACTGAAATCAACCAATTGAATCATCCAGTTGAAACAAGTGCTGTTTTACAATATGTTGGATTCACAAAAGTGATGTCCGAAACACATGGTGATGTCCGAAACATACTTTTAAGGTTATTTTGCTATAATATTTGGTAAAGATGGAAAAAGTTTTGAGTAGTGCATTATGTATGTTTGTAACAATAGAACTTGTCATAATATATGAAGTGCTCATCTATTGTGTCTTTTTTTTCAAGCAACATAAAGCAATATTAATTAAAACTTGTTTCGGACATCACTGGTGTTTCGGACATCACACACATGGACGGAAATATTGAAATGGTTATAAAATCAAAACGGATGAGTGGAAATGTGTCATGTACATACTGTAGTTGAGGGAGTACTTATGCTTTAATTAGAGTAACAAAACAGTCTTGTGGGTTTTAACATACTTCATGTATTAGTTGCTTCATGACGTTTCGGACATCACCAAAATGTGGACGGAAACATTTTGCATGTTGTTTAACTTTATCGTGCAGTAAAATGTGGCTGAATGGACATGCATCTGATATATATTTTATTTGATACAACTATGACAGTATTGAAAAGGCACACCACTTTCAACATTTGTTATTTAACCCCAAACTATGCCACTCATAAATTGGTGTATAAATGTGGACGGAAAAAGTGATGTCCGAAACACTGGTCCAGTTTCGCAATAATTCGCAAATTCATCGATGAAATTTTCTGAAATATTTATGAGAGGGAACCTATAGCCACAAAGTTCAATCATGACAAAATTTGGAGTAATCCTCTTTTGGAGTTGAGAATAGACCAAAGTACAAATTGTGCAGTTTGAAAATGGCAACATTTTCCGTCCACATTTCGGCACTTCTGGGAGTATAGCATACCATATGCATATCTCAGGAAGTTGTCTATGCTATGGTAGGTACAGCTAGGTGGACTCTCTCCAAGGGGATAATATTTATATCTCTAGAATCTCTAATTATTTTGTCACAATGCTCCAAATGCCATTTATGCTAATTTGGGCGCTTTAACGTGAACAGACCCATATGGCTTGCTGTTCCAGGTTCAATTCAATCATTCGAAGCGTTTAACATCTATTTAAAGTCTTGGAAGACTAGCTGTTTATTCTTAACGGAAGAATCTGAAATTCCAAACATTAACAATACATGTGTTTATGTCGAAGTATATGTTTAATATTCTCAACACATCATCAGTTTGATTAGAGTTTTAGCGCAATTTGGCACATGCAGAGATTATTCTGATCGGTTTAAATATATGACATCCTTTGCAATTATTCTCAATACACCACTGTATATTCATTAGCTAGGAAAAGCATCCTTCTTCTTTAAACCTAAATGTTTATGATTTAAAGTGGCTGAAATAATAAGTTTTCAATGACAGTCAATGGAAAACAAAACTATTATGAAAAAGTAAACGGTTCCTAATTTAGGTGTAGGTAAAAAAATGTAAATGCTGTTTATTTATTAGCTAACTTACATTATTTTTAGATGCAATCTCCAGCAACTGTGTCGTCGATCTTTGAAGCAGAGCGCTGTTGCCTCTCTGTATCTCAACCGTACGCGAGCAGAGCTCTTTCACCGAATCCATGATGTCATTGACGTCACCAGTTTGTTCCAGGATACAGAGGATGGCAAACTTATCCCCGTCTGGTAAGCTCTTCAAATGGTTAATGAGTTTCATTCCAGCATTGGGATTCAGACCACAGGCGAATCTAAACAGGTACTGAAGATCAAATGGATCTAAGAACCTGAGAATATCGGAGAGATTGTGTGCGTTCTTTACAAGAGTGACAAGGTGGTGGGCTGCATACCATTCACAGAATAGTTTATGATAAAAACGGACCATCGTTGTAAACAACATATTGTCTCCAGTAGAATCATCGTTCACTTCATCTTCTTCAACCAAAATGCCAATTGAAATATACTGGTCATATAATTCTTGCCCGACTCTTTGACGAAATCTAGTCTTAATCCATGACAATTGTTGGTTTTCCTTGTTTAATCCTTCGAAAGCTATTTTGTCTAGCTCATGATGTTCCATTTCATGAAGATATAACTTGTGGCTTCTATTGTCGCCATATTTCTGTTTCAGATGGTCGTAAAAACATCTAATCATGTGTTTGAAGAACTGTGTGACAGACTTGAACTTCATGAGGTCTCTCTGATCATGAGCCATGTGGGCAAACATCACGAATATGAGAGGCACCTGGCAAAGATCAGCAAGGATGGAGTTTTCATTGAGCCGTTGTTTTATTTCTTCCACTGCCTCATCGTTGTTACTAACTACAGCCTTACGAATATACTCATTCCTAGCTTTGTCATCGAACCCTGTTAGTTTGGCCCTCTTAGTTTCTTTTCTAAGATATTCTGGAAGATATCTTGTCGTTAAGCTGACATCAAAGTCTGCAAACAGCTCCATCTTGATGATCTTGTGTACATCGTCATTATCATTGCTGTCCCTGCCAGGATACTCATCATATCCATCCAAAATAATGTGGACGGACGAGCAACTGTGAATTATCTTTTCAATCTCATGTTTGCTAACACGGGGTTCGTGGAAGAGAAGAAATGACTTAATCGCCCTGTAGAGAGACTTTACACTTCCAAGTTGTCTTAACCGAAGAAGAATTAGTATCTCTACATCGTTCATTGGGGAATCCGATACGCCATTGCACCAATCGTAGGCCAGCTGAAGGGTTAACGTCGACTTACCATACCCGGGCTCTCCTTGTATAATGCGTCTTTTGGATTTAAACCGAAAGTCAGTATAAATACTTTTGTAAGATTCCAAACGCTCCCATGATCCTCTGGTGCCTGGCGTTGGCTCTGGTGCCAGACAAACTTCAACGCCCCCTTCTACAAAGACCTTGTCCACACAATAAAGTCTATCTTTTATATATGGTAGGGGTTGAATCGCATCATATTGGCTTTTATATGTCTTTTTGAGACCATCTATCAGAAATTGTTTCTTCTCTAAACAAAAAAACAGAAACAATATGTGTAAATGTTACCACGTATGACTTCATGTGACGAACAATAAATTAGTGACACACATGGAAACACCTAAATCTTAATTGTTTATTCGTTATTGATATTACAATTTTGTTACTGTTCTCTGTGTTATTAAGACGACACAGGGGAGGGGGTTACATTTTTTACCAAAGAAAATAAAGATACGCAAATGGCAAAGTCAGAGTTAAAACTACCTTGAAGATCAGGATTCAGCTCCATCATCACGTGAGCTACTTCAGACAGTCTACGAAGCGTAAATGGGTCGTGTGAGTACAGCCCCTGACCGTCGTTTCCGAGAATCTATTTGTCTTTTTTTTTTAAATAATGAGCAAAATAGGGAATCTGAATAATTACATCATTACGTTAACCGTCAATATATGTACTGCATTGTTTTGATGTTGCATAAGGTTTGTTCAATATGTTGTTAATGAAAATGTGTTGGGAAAGAATATTTTATTCCTAGGAGGTGCAATGATTAGTACATGACAAGAGAAACCAAGACAATTTTCAGACCAACACCCCTATAATGCCTAACTCTATGCTACGTGTTACAATCATTAAAATTACTTAAGCGCAAATAATTTCATATTCCAAACAGTAATATCCATCAACCGAAATATTTCTTACAAGAAGGTTAACGAAGGTAACAAGGGTTAATCTTATGTTGAATTACCAATTCGTTGAACCTAAAGAGAAAAGTAAATCAACAGAAACTGACTTACGATTTGCCCTTCATGTCTTCATTGATCGTGTTGTTACGAGTCCATATGCAGATTTGTCCACCTGTCAATTGAATAGGAAAATTCCTGTAAATAGCCTTGTGTTAAAGGTCAAGTGACATGTAACAGATTCCTTTCAAACTTGCACACATTGAGAAGCTATATATCAAAACCCTATACTCCAAATTTGGAGTTCCACGATTGTTTCTTTGCTGTTTTAATTAAGTTTATAACCAAGCTCATACCGTAAGATAATGACGTCACGAGGGGAACTGCCAATGTTGACAAAACTAAATAGGCCTAATATGCTAACCGAGATCCAAGACGTAAACAATACGTCACGGACAGTAAACAAAATATCATATGAGAATGGGTGCACAACAGTACAAGAAAGTTTCGTGTTCGTCAAACACTGGATACAGCGATAGCTTAGTACCAGTGCACTCAGCCAGCCTAGCTGCCTAAGTAAAGATTGGCTTGGACCTTCGAGCGAATCTTATGTGTGCAGTGCGCAGTTCACTAGTTTAAGTTTCGTTTCCTATCGCCTATCCGCGCAACTTGGACTTGGAACACCAACAGCTCGCGGTCTAAAAGACAATGCCGTTCCTTCTCTATTTGGAGAAAGTATCTTCAAATCTCGAGGAGAGATAGAAACAAGTAGACCAGTAACTGCGAAGATGGATCGGAAAAGAGTAAGTTTATTTTCTGGCCTAGGCCTACTACAAGGACTAACTTAGTATTATTACTAACTTAGGCTTATTCTTATAATTTCGTTCAGTTAGTTAGGCCCTATATTAGGTATGGCGACGATATAGTTAGGCGTAGGCTAGGGCTAACTAAAGCATTTGATCAGTGGTACATCATGAAAAATCCAGAATAACAAGCATCACATGTTTACATGTCATTTTGCCCAATAATGTACTCCCACCTATCTTCATACTCAGAGTCAAGGCTCATATGTTGCACAGTAAATGACATCCTTATATTTTGCCATTTTTGGTGGTAGGGCTGCAATTTTTGTTACAAGAGAAAACACTTGTGACAGATGCTGCTTTCTTAAATGAACTTACATAACTTCCTTGTTATTTTCTTTCCCGATTTTCACTACTTAGATTAATCTAGAAGCTGTTCCCCAACCAACTGCAGTGAAAATACAAAGGCAGGATTCTGCAGAATGTACATCTCCATCTAAAGGTAGCATGATCTTATATACATGTGCTTGTAATTACCGAAAAACAGTTGGGAAATGGGGGAGGGGAGGGTGGTCACAGCCATTAAAGATTTAAGTAGTCAGTTTTGAGCGGGATACAAGGAATCTCCACCAGTAAACATCGAGGCATATATATATGGGGGGGGGGGGGCAAGCTACCCGACAAAAGGGAGGCAGCAGTATGACTCCCGAAAGGTCCCCATAAATAGGCATAAATAGAGTGACTGATGGGGGGGGGGGGGTGGGGGAGGAAATGTGGTGGAGAAATGTAAGCTAGGGTAATACAAGGAAGAATGGAAAACTTTCATACATCTATAGAGTATTCTACAGCAGAATTGAGTACAAGGGCCAACATTTTAGAAACAGTACTCGTTGAAAGCAAAATAGCAAATAAAACTGCACATCGGGGCCTGCTGACTAGGGGATAACATACATTGTATTTTATCCATCATATCCGCCTGCCTGACGAGAGTGCATGAGGAGGCTATACCTGATGGCTTCACAGGTAAATATATAGGCAACATCTATAGTTATGAGAGACGGGAGATAACATTGTAGTTATACTATATGAAACCAAGCTGAAGTCATTTGCAATGCTCATGGTGGAGGATATGCTCTCCTTGAGAAAAGATAAGTGAACCATCTAGGTGGCTGACCCCTGTCCAAGAGCAGCCTACTGTATGTATGTGGTATAATAATCGTTTATTCTAATTTTCAGTGAATGTAACACATGTAGAAGTTGCTGACTGGACCAACAGAGACAAGAACACCATCAAAGCAACCAGGGCCATCTCACAGTGGCGATGGTGGTCCGTCTGCTGCTGTGGCATCCTCATCGGGATACACCGAAAAAACCGCCAGGTAGTCCGGGCTACACTCCATCAGTTCACTCATCTGATGAATCTGAACATGACAAAGATGACGCTTCAAGGTAATTTTCAAGATTGATAGTAGATTAGTCTGGAAAATCAATGGAAGCTATCACTTTCTGGAAAGAGGACCATTATTAATTTTGACACCAACACTGTGGGGCAGTCTGGAATGTGTAGTGAGGCCATCAGTCTTTACTTCAATTAGCGTATAGATACTGTATCTGGTAGAGTTGTCACAGCGGTATGTGAACAAGAAATAAAGGCACAAACAAGTAGTTGGATTTAACAGAGTATATTATATCTTCACTTGGCTGGATATCTGCTACTGAATACAAATGATGAAAGTTGCATCTTATACACTCTTTTACCATGGATTACAAGGGGATGGGACAGGATGTTACTCTGTCCACATGTTTACTTTACTACATAAACAGTGGTTAAGCTACTGAGACAACGACCACACATCCTGCTGAAGATTACATAATCCATAATATTAGGTGCACATACAGGTGTAGGGTTTCTGTTGTAATCAATAAAAAAATATATTGGTATTGTTCAGGCACAAGTTGTCAGGTAAAATCTGACCCATGTATCCACACCAATCGAGGTGTATCAGCTGTGGCCTTAGTTGGGCATCCAAAGACTTGACTGACAAATGTGCATTGTGCCATGACTATTGACCGAAATGGAGTGATTGGAGTGCCTCTATCTAAATGGTATGTTTTTATGAACTATTATTATATGATTCTTCATATCTTTACTGTTCTACAGATTACGTATGGGAACTTTTTGACTGCTTGCACAACTTCTGCAGAAGTGGAACTCTGGGAGAGGAGTCTCCTGTTCCTGTCAGTGAAGAGCCACCACCACTTGCAAGCTCCTATGTTCATCCGAACAATGAGGATGCCATAAAACAACACCGAAGCAGATTTCAAAAGCTTTGCTGAAGTGGTTGATGGCCTCCCAATTTCTAATTTTGTTTCATTGTAGTGGGGAGCAGTCAACTCTGTGAATCGTCTGTTAACTGGATGTTTTGGCACAACTGCAGAGCAGTGTTAATTAACAGGTCGCTACCAGCCTTTAGGGAAGTTGCTAGTCTTACATTAAAGTTTTACTTACATCTGGTTTCCATTGTAACTAACTAAATAATAACATTGTATTTAAACAAAAGTTCCAATGACAAGTATTCCTCTCTAGAGAGCTTAGACTTCATAAATTTCAATTTCATGCTGACTTAATATTTGTTTGCGAATTTGGTGTTTCAAACATGTTGCCAATTTTTTGTTTTTCTTGGAATGAATTGACAGAAATTTGCTGTTTGTTCCCCGCAATGGGATAAAATGTATTTTTTTCACATCTATTATCAAGTAACCTTGATATTCCATGGATTAATGAAAAATTTCAGATTTATTTTCATTACACTTTTATTAAAATGAAAGCCTAAGCTCTCCAGATCCCATTGTGGTTTAGGCTACTTTATTCAAACTGTTCTTCTATTTTAGGCTAGTATATTTGACATTTCAATCATCCAGATTTTGTTAACAGGCTACTAGAAGTGACAGCTTTGCTTACAAGAGAGAACACATAAAAAAATAACTTGAGTTTTCATATTTATAACTGTTATGTACTTCCCAAACTTGAAGGGGTACTGAAGGCTTTTGAAAACTTCTGAACAGATATTGTATAATCATCGAGGTCAATCGAACAATGTAAAATTTCATCCAAGATTGTACCATGAACCACAAAAATGTATGCTGGAATTCCAAAATGTTCACCATTCAGCCACAAAACAGACAGGACTGTACCCTGTTTCTATAAAACTTTGCAGAAATGATACTTTGACTTGGCATACACAGTCCACATTCTCACAGTCTCGGTAATTTAAACCCTTTATGATGTTCAGATGGAAAAGCTTCTCGAATCCTCCTTACCGCATAGGATGGGAGAACAACACAAACCTCCTTCCCTTAAAACTGCCAGCACATCCGTACAAGTTGTCTGTATGCTGTGTGTCTGTATTTCCTGTAAAATAATCATATGAAAACCAGCTATGAAATATGAAGACACACAAAAGCTTGGTAGCCATCTGGGGACGTCAATTTTAAAATAAATCTTCATATGATTTCCAGAATTTTGCTTGGCCCCTAAATCTGCCTCCCCTAAAGTTAGCCTAGCTATGCCATTTATACAAACTGATCATTGTATCTCGGGGACTAAAATTTGTAAATGGATCATGCACAAGCACGGTGGACATTTTTTGTGTGGCATTTGGTTCCATGGCTCAGTGTAAATGACTACTATGTCAGTCAGCATGATAAGGGTTAACCTCAAGGACATTACACCAGTTTTTGTTTTTGGACAAAATGTCCTAATCAGAAGCAGGTTTTGAACATGGTGCACAAATTTTCTTGATCTAATCTATATCTTATTGTAATTCCCTTTCACAACGAAACAAAACTAAACTATGAATACAAGCACACCCTCTGTATTGTTACATCTTTCAACAGCAGGTCGGAGCAATGAATAAAGGTAAACAACATAAATAATGTATTCTCTACTTACTCTTGGATGCTGTTTTCCTGTGCACGTCCACCATACTGTTGACGGTACACGTAGTAGGCTGTCTGTAGCACCCATGAGTTCAGGCACACAGCTTCAAAACCTGGGTGTAAGGTGATGCATGCAGCACCTTCTTCATCCATCACAGTCCTTACTTGATCTATTTCGCTGCAGCATCTACACTCCCTTGCTGTAGGCATCACAGCACACTGGCCACAATGACACCTGTAAACAATACAAACCAGTTCAAATTATAAAGAGCCAATTTTCAATGACTTCATACCGGCCTCAATTATTTGGGCATACTAACAAGTCAAAATAGGAAAGGGGCACAACCTCTGAAGGGCAATTTACAAAATAAAACAGGCTGATGTTGCCTCGTTTCAAACTCTTTTTCCCACTTCTGAATCCATTCCCTAGATTCAGAAAATCTGGTTATGCCACTAGCTTAAGCGGAAATGACGAAAAGCTGGTGAGAGGTGCCACCCCCCCCTTTCCCTGATTTGTGGTAACTTTACTAATGTGCCACTACAGCTAGGAAGATTAATAATGGACCAACTCTGAATTTGTTGTGCACTCTTTCAATTGGCTCCTTCAATCTACTAACCAAATGATTTATGTCTGTGTGACATGTTCATGAGGCAGGTTCTGCCACAGCTTTTAAGGAAAATAGTAACTTCCTTAACGTAACTCGACCACACTCTCATGTTATTTTGCTGCCCCAGCAACAAATTTGGCTAGCTGAGAGTATGAGCAAAGTTAGGAAACATTTATCGGTTCTAGGCCTAACTAGTGACACAAGTCGCACAGCTATCCTATCTACTATATTACGCTGGGATTAACGTTACCATTGTGTTCCGTCAAGACGATCAATTTCGACATCGCTGTCCGATCCCGCTTCCATCTTTGCTGGTCTCCGGTTCGAACATGTAGGGAAAAACTTCCCACGATTGTCGACCATGTCCTCCATTTCCCGGCCTTCTTCGCTATTGCTATCTGAATACAATGCCACCGGCATCCATTTCGCGATATGTATAAGCTATGCTGTGTATGCGGTGCTGTGTATATATATATATATGTGCGTACTACAGTGCGTCTGTACCAACTGTATGTGGTAGCAATAAGCAGTTCCCTGCCACGATATCATGCACTTTCGACTTGGTAAATAAATGACGTCATTTGTTTTCGACTTTCCCTGAACGAGTCAATTTGACCGATTTTTGCGGAGTTTATGTTGCTTGATAGGAAGAAAATGCAAGGAATTTTTGAAAAAAGAAGTCATTAAATGTTTTGTACGATGTCTTATGTATCAATTTGTGATTTTTCATCTAAATCTCAATCTTAACTTTCTTGTAACAGACTGCTGAAAAAGGTAATATTTTTGAGAATTTTGAGATTTCTACATACTCAATACACTGCGCAGAATATATACATGTTGGCACTCTTCTGCGCTTCCCCCCGTGACGTCACTGAATCTATTACGTAATCGTACTTTTTACCGATTTCTACCCCTTTGGAGAAGGAAAATGATCGCGTTGTTGGGTTTTTCTTAACATAAGAATTGTTAAGTTTTAAATTATGTAAAGTCAAGTCTACGTGTCACTTGACCTTTAAGCAATGAGCTTCAACCACATAATAAAATTCCTTTGATTGTGTGCCGTATAAAGAAGTTGAAATTCTATGGTCAGTACACTTGCGACTGACATATATGCGAAAATGCTTATCACAATGCCAAACATCATCATGATAGTAATTGTGAAAACTAATTTAGTACAGCAACATGCCCGATATCATATGTACATGTACACTATAAAGGGTCATGTATGGGTCAATCCATGCCAAATCAACAGAGGCCTCCACCTCGACCCTCTCAGAATCGCTAGAAATTGAAATGGTGTCTTGCCATACTGTATGTCTCAAGAGGATGAAGTTGGGCCAAAAAAATGTTGAAGACCATTTGGTTGCTAGGATACGGCCCCGCCTAGCAACCAAATCCAGATTGCATTTTAAGAGCCCTAAATTCTTGTCATGTACCCCCCCCCCCTCCACAATTACACACACACGCATCCTCAACCCAACATCTAATACAGAGTCCAGATTTGGATCACAGTTGATGTTTGTGCTATGTGAAATACATGTTAAATGAGAGAAAAATTACAGACAATCTTCACAAATATAACATCATCAGTCATCTCCTCCTTGCCACTCAAATTGATAACCAACTTTCCAATTCAGTACAAAATACTGTAGGTCTCCTGTACAGATTTGATAAACTTTCTTGTTTATTCTCTACATCCAGTTCTGACTACTCTGTTGTACCTTTGCCAACCATACTTGTCTGTTGACACATCGATTACTCCATGATCGGGTGTTTTGTCATTAGCAGAGATTCATTTCAGTTGTAATTGATTCTTTTCTCTGAATCTCTTACGGTTGGCAGTCATTTTACTAAGAATTTCAGTCTGAAGAGTATACAATCTTCCACTTGCTGTGATTGGTGCAATAGAACATGGGAGTATAGAATCCACCAAACATCATCGCTTGATGGGCGAAACACAGGCCCTTTCTGTTCTGAATTGTGCATGAATTTAACCTTGGTGTCATTAAATGAATCAGAATTGTCTAAAATTATTCTAACCCACCAGTGGCCATCATAGACACAAGACACAGACTGTCCAAGCCTCAAATCATGAATTTCTTTTGGCGATACAGCTTCATTTTGCTCAGCTAATATATTTTATGTTGTTGTTTTTTTTCTTTGTATAAAGTGTCATGTACCATCAATGCTTGATTTAAACAATGCCCCACTTCATTGTGTATATACAGTAGTGATCTTACTTAACTAGTATTTGTGAAGTCTTTGATAAACAACAAGTAGCAAGATGAGATGTTGAAGTTAATCCTCTGGTGATATCTATTTTGCTTACAAAAAGTATACTCATTGCATGATGTTGCACAGATCGAATGAACGATTCAGTACTGTATCACACTTGATATCTATGAAGCAGTTAAAGGAGATTTCCTTACATAACTTTAAGCATTGCGGAGCATGGTATCATCAAAATGATAAAACAGCACAAGGAGAGACAGGGACTATTCACCCGGGGAAGTGGTGGGGAATGGGAACCCAAACCAATGTGTGGGGAGGAGGGGGGGGGCTACATACATGAGGACAATTTGAAGCAGAACATTACCATCCCAAATAATTTAGTATGTCCTGAATGTATGTGTTATGCAGTCTCTTTCAAGTAAAATTCAGTCACATACTGTATGTATACAAATCTGCATAGTGAACTATGGCCAGGAAGGGTGTCAGATTGAGGACAGTGTGTATTTATTTAGTGCCTCCTGTAAAATAACACTGTACTGATCATGTACACATGTACAGTACACACTGTTCATGTATGGACTGGTTCACATTCATTTTCTATTCTGATATAGGGGTGGGTAGAGGATGTGGGTGGGGAGGGGTGTGGCGGTTACATGCATACATACAATTTGAAGCAGATGTTTACCATACCAAATAATTCAGTATACCTTGAATGCATGTGTTATGCAGTCTCTTTGCATTAAAGGTCAATCACATACTGTATGTATACAAATCTGCATAGTGCACTATGGCCAGGAAGGGTGTCAGATTGTGGACAGTGTATATTTATTTAGTGCCTCCTGTAAAATAACACTATACTGACCATGTACACATGTACAGTATACACTGTACCTCTATGAACTGTTTCACATTCAATTTATATGCTGATAAAGGGTTAGTAGAGGATGTGGGTGTGTCGGTTACATACTGTACATACCGTAGTTTGAAGCAGATGTTTACCATACCAAATAATTCAGTAGGCTATGCCATGAATGAATGTGTTATGCAGTCTCTTTGCAGTAAAAGTCATCCACATACTGTATGTATATACAAATCTGCATAGTGCACTATGGGGAGGGTGCCATGGGGGGAGGGAGTCAGAGAGTATTAGACAGAACAGTTTTAATAATTACATTTCAATATTTTCTTATGTTGTTTAATATGGTCTCTTTGAAAGAAGATACAACGTTTCCACTGTTTTCCCTCGCAAGCATGTTTCTGTAGAGCTGATGTCACTCAAATACTTCCCTTACACTATTTAACTAAGTAAGGATGTTGCCCTTCTCCGTATGTAAAGTACTGATCAGAATTGAAATCTTAACCACGCTACATATTTGTTTGGTATCTCAGTACATTTCATTATCAAACTGTGTTTTGCTCTCACATGTCTCAAAAAACAATGTGTGCGTTTTAAATGTTAACTAACACCCCCTCCCTCCATTAGGTCTGGAACGTCTTGTATGTTTGCTTGATGATGTTAGTATTTACATACAATGCACTATGTAGGTGAGTACATGTCGTTTCCATAGTACAAAGTAAGCATATATTTCTCGATTGTGTTCTATTCAATTCCTTTATAGTTAAGATATGCTTTAACTTGAACTTTTCTGATAATCCTTAAACAACAAGGCTAAGATCTTTATTATTTATAACTTAAATTTGCTAAGCATGTCTTTTTGCTAAAAGTAGTAATTCTAGCTTTTCGCAGGTGATGATTGAGATTTCTAACATAGACTAACTTTATTACTAGTCTAGCATATAGCCTAAGTTTGGCCTTGCCTCACCCAGTTGGGACAAGTCGGTAACGGTAGTTAACACGACAAACGGTACGCAAAAGCCATGCATCAAAGCGTTCGTTAGGTTCGAACGAACAGTAGTGAATGACGTAGAAGTGTGACGTAGAATATGATCTAATCGCGGGAAAGCAGGCGGTACGTTAAATCCGCCGGCTGCTTCATCGTATTCGTAACAATCCGGTACAGTTTAATACCACGAATATATGCTCCAAGAAAGATTGTTAACGAATCACAGAAAATTCATCTACGTGATCAACTTGCGAAAATTGAACTCTCCATGGAAGGAACACTAGTAAGATGAACAGATCTGATTTGATTCTTTTCTAGCATTGCCTAACTCTAAGCTAGTAAATAAATGGGTTTCAATTTTAGGCCTAACAGGCGTAAGCCTAGTCAAATTTAGGCACGCCGTACAAACTCAATCTAGACCTAGCCCAGGCCAAACTTAGCAAAGGGTACACCAACGTCGTTACATGATAGGTCGGCTAGGTTTAAAACAATTAAGTGATCAAGTGCTTGCGAATTAAAATCAAGACCTGCTGTATACTGTAACAAAATAAGCCTGTTACAACCCTGCTTTCTTTTCAGTTATAGCTGTCAGTGTCAGTAGAAGGCATCCTGGATCCCCTGAATCCCATATATACATTTTGAAATTGGTGACAGAGGATATTTTCACAACCAAGTTCCCATGTTCTTTTAAATTTACACCATTTGTTTTTACACCACAAACCATTCAATAAACATTTATTTAGGTTCTTTTCCCTTGTAGGCATTGACAACTAATTACCCAGTATTGTCTGAACCAGCAGAGCTCTTTCATTTTAAAAATGATGTTTGTCACATCCTGCACATTGTAAGTGCTTCTTGCAATATTACTAAGATCAAGTATATTGTACACATATCGTCAAAATCATACAAAAAATACTCATGTACTGTACATCATTGAAACTACAGTGAATTTTGTATTCAAGTTAAAGAAAAAGGCCTGGTCAGTTCATGGCTCTTGCTGTATAGGCTATAGGATCAAGGGGTGCATAATAGGAATTTTACTTATATATTCATTACAAGGTTAGTTCCATAAAGTTTTATAGCATTTCAAATTCACTTGTTTCATATCAGTTTACATATTCCTTAATAGAAAAAATCGAGACGTTTAACAAAGGTTGAACTGGTTGGACGTCGAGTTGTAAGCACCCCAAGAAGGAGGAGACGCAGACCCAAGCCTTTCCATAATGTCTTTGGGACAGGGCATTTGAAAGCTGTTAGCTCTGAACCAGCTACCTCATCCCACCAAGACGACCTGCCTCGTCCCAGATACAGCCAGACTGGAAGGTACAGGGCTAAGAGGAAGTCCACGGAGAGTGCATGGGCCAGGGGCAGGGAAAGCATCCTAGATGCAATATTCAGGAACTATGAGATGCCAAATGGAGTAACCTGTACCTCTCGCGAATGCAGCAATCCTGTCACCTACAGATGCTTAGACTGTGGTCACAACACATACCTGTGCACAGAACATTGTATTGAGACTCATCAGCAAAAGCTTCATGTGCCTGAAATGTGGAAGGTGTGTATTCCAACATATATATGCTTCATTGTTGTTTAAAGAATAAGCAAGGTTAGAGAAACTTTTTGTCTTGCCTGATGTGATGTTAACACCATTGTTTTCATTTTTCATGGCATTTTGTACTATTTTCATGTTGTGGTTTCTTTCTATATTTTACGACCACGAAGTTAAGAATTGTTAAAGCAATATTCTAGTGGTTGGGTATAAACCACATCTTAATCGCATGCTTATTCTTAAAAATATGTACTTGTAGACTATTGTGAAGTATTGTCAATGCATCGGGTGGAGTGAGTTATGTTATTCGGGCATTTAACATCTGCCACAAACAATTCACTGATCAATGACCATATCTAGATATATATATATATATACATATATATATTTATTGTAGAAGATATTGAGATGACAGTCTCACCTATCAATGTGGAACATGTTTTTGAAAAGTGCAATTTTTTTGTGCATGGCAAATGTTTCTCCGAACTTCCACAAGAATGTTGTTCGTTGGTCAAACCCATCCATCCAACTGAAGTTCGGGCATGACTTTAAAATCAACAGTCTCAGAAATAAAATGTTAAGTAATTTTGTTTGTGTCATTGCAGGATGGTTGTTTCCACAGCACCTTCATTGAGCAGGATGTATGGAAAAGCCATCAGTGCAGCAGTGGAAATTTTAGGAATGTGTCAGTAGTTGATTCCAAAGGTAATTCTCCTCCATAACAGTGTATTAATTTTAATGAGATGAGTGAGCTCTACAAAGCAAATCATACTATTTTTGTTTGTCGTGATGACACAATTTATCCATATCAGATCATATCAAATTTGTACAGTTTTCTGTTCAAATATTTGGAAGAAATTTAGAAACAATTATATGGGAAAACTTTAATACGTTATTTTCTACCCTCACAGGGAGGCAACATACAGTTCCTGTGCTGTTTTGTTCATGTGAGAGCAATGCTGTCACACTAGTTCGACTCCACCTTTGGCCAGCTAGTCCAGTACGACCGATTGTGGCATTTTCCTGGGATTTGATGAAGTGGTTTTTACTTTATGTTTGTGGAGTGCCACGTTCCTGTAAGAAACCTGTGTCAAGCGCTTTCATGGCTATCTCCTCGTGGGTTGCAAAAACAAGGTTTGAAGTTACAAAGCAGTCCATCCTTTACTAATTGCTTTATTCTAAGTTTTGAAGTATGATTTCTTACCCTCAATCTGTTCTCTGTAATGTAGGTTTGCTGATGCTGTGTTCTTCATATGCCTCTCTTATATTTCATTTTATATAGAAGTTCATTCCAGTTTAATGGTTTGTGTTCCAATTTTGCTCACCAATTTCATAAATCTTTGATACGTTCATTATTTCCTCCTATTTGTTGATGTTGGTAATGTTTTTTTTAATTTTCAGGTGAAAGGCCTGTATACCATCATGGCCATGGACACTTTCTCTGAATTCCGGTTCATACAAGAACAAGTGGACAAGTTTTTAACACCTCGTAGTTCATGTCCTGCTTGTCCAATGGTGAGCAATCTGTAAGATGAATCTGTTTTTGCATGCTTGGTGAAAGATGCTAAAGTGTGCTAGGTATATATCATTTATATTACCATAACAGTTTTCTGAATGAATTTTCACAGAAGTTGGCACAGTTTAGTTAGTATGATTCACATGGGTAAACAAGCAGTCAATGTCCTCTTACTCCAATAAACTGTAACAGGTGATTTTATTTGCTTCCTTTATATGTCAAGCCTTCCACGAGGAGGTTTTATTAATGAATGAGTGCAGTCAGTGATTTGGTCACTTACTGTCTTGATTTTTACAGGTCAAAGGTAAATTGATTTTCAGCCTAGATGGTATATTTGGGCTGAAAAGATGGAAAAAGTCCGGGACAAGTGCCAATCCTCCACGCCATGGGACTGAGTTTTTCCTTAACCAAGTTGATGTTGACAACTTTGTGGAAAATCATGGAGTGAAGACTGGCAATAAGTCTCATGTATGTACTAATTTTACCTGCCATTTAATAGGTTTCATGTACGGAGGAATGTGTCACTGCGAGGGGCTGTAACTGCATCAATTAAAGTCATCACCTTACGAATATTTAAATTCCTCATTTGGTCAATTAGTATTTTTCTTCATTCATGGAAGCGAGATAACTTCATCTAAATTGTGATAATTGGAAGTTTTTATATGTTCCTGAGGAAACTATGCTTTATTTATTCAAGCAAATCCATCCAGGGGTCGCAACCACCTCCTATGATAGGAGTGGCAAATTCTGTAATGAATCTGTGGCCTGGTTGGTGTCATATAGGCAAAGGGCCCAATTTGTCGAGGGTCCAGATCTCTACTGTGCCCATAAAATCTGTCATCGTCATTTAAAAATGTTTAGCTCTTTTCCCCATGATAGTGCGGTGAAAACCCAAAGAAGGTGGTTGTCTACCTTCTCACCACAGATGTGCCCCTAGATGGATGAGTTCATTTGTGTGTATAGAATTAAAAACTAAATATTAAATGCAAATCCTTTCTTCGCAGGAATGCAGTTCATTTCAGGCAGGGGACCTTCTCCGCTCTAAGGTCAAGACTGCCCTTGTGGACGAGACAGGAGTTTTTGGAGCTGTCTGCAGGCATGAGGTCCCTCTGAAATTTTTCAGCTTAAAGTCTGGCGAGAAGTAAGCATCAAATTGACCTTGGTTTCATGTACTTTGGTTTTTCTACTTTTTATATTTGGCTATCCATATATATTCTTAGATTAAGTAAATTTCTTGAAAGAGTGCCAACTTCATAGTACAGTATATATTTGACATCACCAAACAACGGGTAAACAAATAGCAGGATGGATTATAAAATCTACTAAGCATACTGCAACAATACATCTGCTCAGTATATTGTATTGCCCTAAGAAATATTTACTTCCAGACCAGAAAGCAACAAAGTTTAATTATTTTCATTTTCCAGACTAGGAAATGCTGTGTTTCTCTTGAAGCATATCCTGAGCATGGTGGAGAAGGAGGTCAAACTCTTTGTCCTCTATGATATCGCCTGCAAGCTAGAGTCTCATCTCAAGGTATACCTTCCATCATTTCAATTTTACAAATGATTAAAACCAACCTGAACCGGCAAGTGCATTAAAGAAAGCCTACATTTGGTGTCACTACTGTACTTCTGGATGTTTTCCACCTTGGTGGTACATTTCTTTACACAAATTCTGGAAAATTGGGAAGCATGCAATAGTGTCATTTCTTTTTCTTCTTTTTTCAAAATCTAGATTGTCGATAACTCTGTTGCTGCAGATGACGAGCCAATACTGCCGAGAGTGACATTAGCAGTCCCAGCATTCCATGTTTACGGTCCCAAACCATCTTGCCAGGTAAAATTACTTCATGAAATTATAAATAATACTTACATGTGGAGCATCGTTAACATGCATTCATATGGGATGTTGAAACTGCAATCTTGACTACTGAGAATAATCTTCTTACATTATTACAGATGAAATACAGTCCAAGAAGAGTGAGTGGATTTGCCCTTAGTGATGGGGAGCAGGTAGAAAGGCTCTGGTCTTTCCTGAGAAGGTTTGCCTCCATTACTAAGGAAATGACCCCTTCAAACAGAGTTGATGCTCTGACTGATGCTCTCATACACTACAGACGCAGAATCATCCGCAACCTTCGTAAGTGCTGCATATCTTACGTATATCGTTTTGGTAATATTTCCAGTTCTGTACCAATTAGATAGCATTGCTGGTCTGGTATCATTTACACAACAAAGATAAATTACACATATAAGTAAATAGGTATGGTACACTTACCAAACTGATCACAACTATATATCTAAATAATATTTGCTAAGGGCAGGTGTATACAGGGGGTGGGGTTTCAGTTGAACCACCCCAGAGAGCCCAATGAGCCCTCTTTTTTTGCCAATAATCACAAACAAATACAGTCCCACACACACAAGCTAATTGTGTAAAAAAATTAAAAACGTGCACCAAATGCATATTTATGTTAAAACTCACTCTTCCATATTATGTCCAGGAACTTTTTTTGATATTTTCTTTTGATCACTTCCACAAGGCAGTACTAAGATTCACTTTGAAAACATTCTCCCATACCCACCTTCCTAAAAATATCCCATATATGCCATGGGTTAAATGAATGATGTTTTTCTTTGTTATAACTATTAGCTGACCTTCTTGTACACCGTTACAATAGAGCTGTCACTTCTTTAGAGGCGTCTGAGCAGGAGTTGAAGGATGCCACAAAATCCTGCCAGAAAGGTATGTCTTTTACATTTCTTCTTTAATTCATTCTCTATAAGTCTCTTTGGGGTTATTAGTGCAAAATACAATAATTCCATAGCACTATCAATGTAAGTTAAGCAATACTGTTTCACAGATCTATTTCTATACTGTCATATACCATCCTTCTATCATACTTGCATTCTCTTACCTCTTAGGGCAAAATGCCATCTCAGTCGAAGAGATACAACAATGGTCTTTGCAACAAGAATCTGAAAGACTTCCTCCAAGCTCCGGTAAGTCATGCATGGTTGTATGTGCATTTCATTATTGACACTACATCATTGGACCATAACAATGCCCCCCCCCCCCAACAACCAAAAATAACAAGGTAAGTATTGATATGGTAAAAGTGTATGTGTGTCTCACCCGATGAATGATTAAAGCCTATTAGTAACCTTCCCTTTATTTCCTTACATATACAGCTTCAGGTGTAGATCTATCAACTGGAGAGCAGTACGTTCACCCAATGAATGATTAAAGCCTATTAGTAACCTTCCCTTTATTTCCTTACACATACAGCTTCAGGTGTAGATCTTTCAACTGAGGAGCAGTACGTTCTGAAGCTGAAGGCTTTCTATGAAATGAGGTAAGAGAGACTCTACACTTGGCTTCAGATAAACAAAACTCTCAAATCTGATTTAAGTTTTATGCTAATCTGTAAGAAACCCCCTCCCCAACACCCACACACATGAAAAATTTACAATACATCACAATTGTAACTAACAATTGCACTTTTTATCTCCAATCTTCATACATCTGTTTTGACAGTAAATCATTGTAGACATAATCAATTGAAGTATTCAATATTTTGGTTTTTAATGTACCAGTTCGCAACTGCTCAAACAGGTTCAAATAATAATAATTAACAACATTTTGCATCATATACCCACTAATCAGCTGAAATGAAAATTTTGCAACAATACAGATGATCTATGAATAAAAGAAGATCAGAAAAGTGTTTCAGCACTGAAAACTCCTTCTTTTTTTTGTATTCACAGCAAAGAGATGGGGAACAGTGCATCACAGAATGGGATGTTGTTCCAGACACAGCTGCTCTTTCGAAGAATTAAACGGTGTGTGGATGTTTCATCAATGCTACAATTTATTTCAGCCAAATTTTCTTATATTTATGTTAGTGTTAGTATATTTCATTACAAAACCAGTGATACTTTAATTGTAGTCTGTATTACCCCAAATTATAGCACACTATAATTGCTTACAGTTTTCAAAAGTACTTTCCTGGAGGTCTTTATCTCCAAATTATTCTCAGAGACTCAGACATTCTAAACAAACACACAAGATGGCATTGTACATGAATATGTCATAACAAAACTTTTTAATTCTATTTGTTTTAGACTTGACGTGGAACTGCAAGTTTTTGAAGGGCAAAGGGGCCAACGATGGGGAGAAGGGTCACTTGAGTTCCTGAAAGCCCTTCAAACAATAGAAGATAGGAGCAGGAAAAGTGCTCTTTCCAAAATTCATACCATGTCAGTGGATCGGTGGTTCCTCATACAACTGAAGAAACGTTATGCAGGTAAAATGCTTATTAAAGCTTTGGTTAATATCTGATGAAATCTTATATCAGTATATAAGTATGACAAAATTCAGAAGCATAAAACCAGATAAATTGACAGTGACTTGCTTCAAACCAAACCTTATTATAAGGATCAAGTTTGATTTGCACGTGCAAAATATCTTAAACAAAAGACCTGCATGACTTGAACTTGGGGCCCTGAATACTGTAATGAATACTCACTTAAAATGGTTGCATGAAATTGAGATTCTATCCAAACAATACTAACTTGATAGTGAGTCACATACAATACATAGTTCAAACAGCATTTTAGCCAAACCTACATTTCATAAATGTCTGACAAAAAATAAATGAATTACGTTATTCCATCAATTTTTGGTTCCTTTTTCCTGGTTTGTTTTTTATATCAGTATCTCTGGCAACCTCACTGTTCCATAGAAAAACCAAATTTGTCAATGAATACACAAAAAAGAAAGGAACTGTCAAAAATGCAACTAATGAAAAACACAATGTACATTTGTTTTGTTTGTTAATGGTTGCTTCATTTTCTTACTTTCCATTTGCTTCTACAGATGGGCAAACAATTGCACAAAGGCTCTGCAAACAGATCTCAAGTGTTGGGAAAAAACTGAAAAGGGAGGTAGAGAAGTTCAATGCTGACATGGTTCACTTGGTGACCTCATCAAGCCATTTTCCTTCTGAGGTCACATTTCAGCAGGTGTGTGATGTGACATCATCTCTGTGGAACTGCCTGAGTGTTGATGCAGTTCAACAGTGTCATGTTCCCAGGCATGTTCGTAATCAGTTGGTTGACATTGTACACAAAGTCAACCACAGCAAAGATGAACTGAACCTGCTGAAGGAAGAAATGCTCCGCATGGTTACATTCTTCCAAGAAGAGCTTAGGCAAGTTCATGACAGGCTGAAGGAATTTGCGATTGGCACCGGTCAGCATTGTCTTCTGAAGCAGAAGTGCTCCATAACTTATACAAGCTTGGAGTACTGTCGAAAAAGTTTTGGTAGCATTATTGACTTGCCTCCATTGGACACCACTTTCAGTCCACTCAGCGAAGTGTATAGAATTAGGCAAGCCCAAATTATTGAAGAGCCGTTATTTGTTGACTTCGCTGTCAATGGTGTAGGAGGAATGGAAGAGGATATTAATATTTCAGATATAGAAGAAGGACAGGAAGGTGAGGGGGGAGAGGGGGCAGTAATGGTGTAGGGGAGGGGTTGGAAGGGGTTTTAGTAGAAGATATGACAGAACGAGTCCTAGTAGATGCTTTGGTTGACCTGTTAGGTGAAGTTCCATCATCAGATGAGGAGTTAAACACGTACGTTTTTTTTTTAACATGTTAATTTTTTTTTTTGACAAAAGAACATATTCCTTAAATGAAATTTCATTTTAATTCAGAATCATTTCAATGTCAACTGTGCTACAACTCATGAACAAGCAAATTGAACATTTTGAAGGACATCTGTCATGACTCATCAAAGACCACTGACCACTTACTGTCATAACAATCATATATCTTGTTGTAACAACCACAACTAGTTTTAACAAGATGATATTGAAATGGCATTTCCATCTATATGGATATGTGGACTTTTATTGTCTTTAGTATTAGTGTAATACCATCAGCATATCCATTTAAGATAACAGAGATTATGATGATAATTTTAAAGATTCGGCTTTTTTTTTAATGATATGTATCCGGGATTTTTCAATGAGATGGATGGGGAACTGGATGGTCAGTTAAGGTAACAATTATTTATCATGTGTTCACTTAATTTGACAAAATAATAGATATATATATATATATATAAACACACATATATATATATATATATAAACACACACACACACATATATATATATAAACACATATATATATATATATAAACACATATATATATATATATATATACACACATGTATATTCATATTGTTTTAGTTTGTATTTCTCCAACACCGTAAAACAAGGTGTATGAAGGGCAAATTCATTGCAGCTGAATTGTAAGGACATAAATATTTGGAAATCAGTTGTGCCACAGGTTTGACATTCCTTTCTTAATAGAAAACTACCATATATTGTTACTGCAATCAAGCTAAACCTATATATCAAACTTAACGGAAGCGGAGCCACAAGAACCTTTTACCAATTATATGTCAAACCGAAAGTTATGTCTGCTTAGGAGAAGTGCAATTGTGTTTGAAATTAACATGTTAGTTAACATACCTTAAGTTCCATGTTGTGCTTATTAAAAATAATGCTACCATTATTTTTGTTTAAGATAAATCGCCCAGGAAAGAACCTAGGCACGAAAACCAAACTACCAAAAAACTGATCCGCTATCAGCACAGTCCCCTTGCATCGGGACTTTGACTGTGTGATCATTGCCAGGTGTGCATCACCATTCCCCTCTAAAGGGAACATATACTACACATGATCTTAGCCGAGAGTGGCCGAGAAGCGATTTTATCATTATCTACCATTATCTTAGGCACTTATTTAAGAGAGTTATAAAACTTAAAGAATTCTACAGTCAATGAGGAATAGAAGGGCATCAAGTCTTACTCCCTGTGTCATATTACATGTTGAATAAAAGTAATACAATAAAGGATGACCTTGCTTTCAACACACGTATAAAGAGGGTTTTCTGCTGTATTGAGTTGTTGTCTCATCTCCTCTTCTTCTTTATCTTTTTTTTTTTTTTTTTTTTTTGGGGGGGGGGGTTGTATCACTTGAATGCAGACTGATTTTTAATGCACAAATGTGTTTATAGTGGTATATCACATTTTTGGTAGGGGAAGGAAAGCTTTCATAGTGCTTCTTTACATGTTTTCGTGTGAGCTTACATATTTCAATTCAATGCTATTTAAAAAAAATGCACGATTGGCTGAATGGAAAGAAATAGCCTGTGTGCAAAGTGACCACTGCATTGAACAGTGTGGTAAGGTGCTGATTGTGCCCAAGTCATGACAGCAATTTGAAGGTGGGGGAAGTGGTAAAATCACCTTCCACAATCCAATAGGTTCAGGTGGGGTCTCAACTACCACCCCAACTCCAAGTTTTGTTTTGGCAGACTTAACAACAAAACTGAACATTTCATTGCCCTTATTTTAATTGCCAGATTCTCTGATCCCACGAAGTCGCATGTAAGGTATTAATCACATCTCATTTTTTTCCGAGGAAGGGGCCTTCCCCCATCATAGACATCGCATGTTCAGTTACCTTAGGATGTAAGGGCGGGCCACTCACACGAATGAGAACGAGACCCCCCCTTTTCCCCCTCTATATCATGCTCCCACCACGTCTCGGCCCTATCCGGGTGCCCACCACTTCATACACACACACAATTCTGGTATCATAATTTTGTAATCAAAAGTATATCAAGAAAGAAATTTTTCAGAAGGCAGATCGAAACCATATATTTACTAGATACGCGTACTATTGAGGCCAACAAGTTATATTGGAGTGAAAATCCAGTGATAACCATTTTACGCGTAATCACCCAAAGTAATAGTCCGGCGAAGGTAAATTATTGTCACATGTAATCTTCGCAACACTAACAATTAAGCGAAAAGAACATCCCTTGCTTCCCCAGGTGGGTATATGCAGATTTGCAGATACCAAACATGTCAACCGCAAACCAATTATAAGAATTACCACTCACAAAGAAAAGTTATGGTCTTCTGTTTTATGGTCAAGTTGTGTTTGTTTGAACTCACTATTGTTTTCGGAGCCCCCACCCCCTCCTCCTCCCACGTACGTGTTCACCAGGCTGAGAGCTGGATTCATTTGAGACAATGCTACGTGGATGTTCAAAATTTTAATCCTAGCCAGCATCCGCGAACAATTCGGAAAGATCTGATGTGGTAGGCTTCTGTATCTCACTAAATCGCCAAGGGAGGGGGGGGGGATGGGGCTTCGTGGTGTCGGGGTATGGAACTTCATACTCTATTATAAACTCAGGTTGAAGGGTAGCGGTTGGAATATTTGGGGTAACAATTTACCCGATAACACACGACTGTGTGCGGTCCACAAGCAAAGAAAGAGTTTATGTTGCTTAATTGTTTCTGTTTCATGCATATATACACACGGCAAATGTTCAACGTTGATCTTATCCCGCTGTGAAAACGACCATCTGGGGCATCAACTTCACTGGATGTTAAAAGATGTCTATAGTGTATACATATTTATGTGAAATCAATTAACATTAATAAAACGTTGTAATCAAGGCACACTTCAATGGCGAATCGTATCATTGAGATGAACTGCTCGTCTGCTCGATACACAGAAACTTTGACTAATCCATCTAACGACCAACGTTGAACTAATATAGCTAAGGTTAAATGATCTTTGGTAAATACAAAGTCCTTAATGACATTATTTAGGCTATGCATATTTGAGGCAAAGACGCCAATGGTAAAAGCATATAGTGATGTTGCCGTTTAAAACATTTGGAATCGCTCAATGGTTCTGTTGACAATATCCGTCACTTCGTATCCGCGGATCGCCCATGCCAACCTAGTATAGGCCTACATCATATCTGTAATCGTGTCTCAAAGGAATAGGCAGCCATAAATATGTGTACATGCAAAATATTCATTAACTGCTAAAAATGTGAAGCTCTTCCATCATCTTCATTTTTCATTACATACTACGCGAGTGTCCTTAGTACTTGGTTTTACTTCAATTTACGACTTTTATATGGTTAACCGCAGAATTTGTCATGACATGGCAATAAACCAATTAAAATGTCTTCTAAAACTGTACTTGCATGAAAGTAAATGCAGTTTAGGTAATAATCAGATCCTACAGTTTATTATATTAGTTTCATATTGGAGAATCATAACACAGAGTCATTTTCATGGTTAACAACGTTTTAGGATTTGTTCACATAGAAAAATGCTTGCTTTGGGCATCCTTACTATAAGTGAACAGTGATTGCGCCACTTCAGTGTGCAGACATTTCATTGGGTATCATAGCGAGCGTCCAGATATATTGTGGCTACGGTGGAGAAAAATGGTCATCGTATAGAACATCTGGAAATGATTGAACTTCCGTTAGTCGCTTGAATATACAGCCGACTTCCAGCAGTTATTGCGACGTAAATTTCTATAACAAAGAGATGTAACAAGCATCATTGGTGTATTTGTCTTACATTCTTCTGGGCCGATCCATTATATGTGCTTTGTACAGTCGCGTAGGAAGGTACTTTTGAGTGGGGGGAGGGGGGGCTGAAGACTGATGGGAGGGGTCCAAGGATAGGGGGTGTCCCCCTCCCCTTTGGATTTTCTTTTGCATTTCCAGGTGGCCTCAGATGCAATTTGGTGCAATATAGCACACTTCAACACCCACTCCATTTTGTAAATAATTTTGCATTTTCACCTGGCCTTAGATGCAATTTGGTGCTCCAAATGAGATTTTTTTCTCATTTGGAAATGAAAAAGGAGTTTCCTGACTTGCGAAGCGGGGGGGGGGGGCGGAATGATACTTCACCATATATTTCACTGGGGGATGGGGCCCCCGGCCCCCCGGTTCCTACGTCCTTAGCTTTGTATGAGCCAGGGTGTGTGGGCCAACATATTTCCTTACATATTTTGGTGTTTAGTCTTGATAATTCGCATACACGTTTCATAATTAGGCATATCACATAGTGAACATATTTCTATGGTGGGAATTAGAAGCAAAAAACACCCAGTGGTATCGCTTTGGTAATCTTTTAATGTGGGGCAATTATTGGGATGAGTCTTTAAGCTTAGGTAGGCCTATGTGATGAGCGTCCAATAGGTCAGAGGTGTAAGGGGGAGTGTCCCTTCCCGTTTGAGAATTTTTTTTAAATAAGTGTGGGTGTTTACATGCAGTATCTTGCAATAACAAGTTTTCAATGCACAAACTTCATTTGCCGGAGAGGGTGCATTCAGTTTAAGGGAACAGCCCCGAACCCCCTCCTTCTTGATGCTAGTGAAAAATGTACGTATCGGGAATCCGTTTGTCATCTTTTGGTGGCAACTTCACAAATGCCCTGCCACATTATTTTTACACAACTAGTTGCGTTGCATTACAACTGATGTGGGAGGGGAGGGGTTGGCATGAAAAAGAATAAGTAACAGTTTGTGTACTGCAGTGCCAAAAAAAAACATCAGTGGAACATTCAATCCATGTAGAAATTCCTCTTCATTTTCAATATTTGAATTGGGGACTGGGCTGGAGAACGTGGCTAATGGTAACGATTTAGTAAGGATTTAAATGTCATAAGTTGATGTATAATATAAAACACCTGTTCTCATTAGCTAAATAGTGAGGTACTCAAAGGGGCTTGGGAAATCATTGCTTTCTAGCAATATGATAACTAAGTTTACATCACAACATTTTTGCATGCAACTCTCCCCTTTTTCTATTTGCCAAATCATTCCAATGTGTAGAATGTGCAGGGTTGATGAACTCGCTATAAGCATCAGTGTTGGGGCTATGTGTGGCTATAATCACTACCATAGCAACAACATGGAAAATGAACCTTATGATGTTGCACTAAAGGTTACAACATGACTGAAAACACAACAAAGTATGGAAAAATATACAGACACACTGATTGTTAATGTGTATTAAACACCACATACCTGTATTACTGATATTACTTCAAGATTTTTAGCATAAAATCTGATAACCATGTGTAGGTAGCACTGTTGGTTTGTAATAGTAAGTTTAAATATAATTTGTTTGAATACAAAAAGATATATTTCTTTATAACTCTGGACAGGATCTGATGGATGGCAAGAAGATAGATGTGATATGCAAAAATAGCTAAAAGAGCTGAAAATTTGGTTGGCAAGGTGATGGCATGTGAAAAAAAAGATAACATACTGGCAAATGAACCCCAGTTCCCAGTTCAATAGGGTACATACCTTCAAATTGATAATGATACACACACATAGGCCCTTACACAAATGAAAATGGTGAACCCCCCTCCAAAAAAAAACTCTGTTCATCCTTACAGTAGAAATAATGAAGTGGTTTAAAATTTAAAAACTGGTTTAAATCAGTGTTTTGTTTAAAGGCTACTTTAAGCGAAACTTTCCCTTTAATATGTTTTATAGAAGAAATCTAAGCATCCTGGTGGAACTTTCTTTCAATTCCAATGTATCATTTCTCAATTTCAGCATTTGTCTGATTTTAAACCAAAAGTGGATTTGAAGCAAACAAGTGTGATGTAATTGTTGCACTTTGACAAAAAGTACTGTGTTTATCTTTATTTACCACTTAGTACTTTGACCTTCAAATGGATTTAGTGTAGGTGAAACCATTTCATGTTGTGTATTTTAAAATATAAAGAAAAGTAGTAGATTAGAAAAATTGATTCAAATTTTAAAGAAAAAGTAAACATCATCTCCAACTGTGCAACAATGACATCTACCTGTTTGCTTCAAGGTCACTTTAAGTATGAAAAGTGCCAACTTTAATTTTCAGCATCTCATACAAAAAAAAATAGGACTAGAATGCAAATTTCCCAGAATGCACAGCTCATGATCTTTTTTAACCTGTCCAAAAATCTATTTGGCTTGGACTATCCTTTTTAAAGTATTTAAAGTCAAAATTTAAATAAATGATTGAAATCATTCTGATTTAGAGTAGCTGATTATGATCAAGGCATTAAAAGTAAGAGAAGCTAACAATGATGTGCAAAGTTGGACGGTCATCACATCTTACGAAGTGTAAAATCTCATACATAAAGTGAGTAGATAGTATACAGACACAAGCTACATTCTTAAGTTCAAGGTGGTAAAATAGACTGTCAGGCTGAACAAAGATTGACAGTGTTTAACATGTTATATACGAAAGACCTGATAACATGAAGTTAACATAAACTTTATTACTGAAAACATGAATGCTAATGTAGAATAAAATGCCTCTATTTATGCAGAATGGTGTGGCTAGTAAGAATATATTCTCCTAAATAGTATCAGAGAATTTGCATGTCTCATACAGCTGATGGAAACAAAGCTCCTGGAGACTCCATGAAAAGAAGGACTATGCAGCACGAACAGGTCTGTAAAGAAAGAGAGAAGGAGAGGACTGATCGCAGCAGCGTTGAAATGAATGCAAGCTAAGGTTTTATTATTAAATCCAGTGATTTCTATGATCATAGAATAATGCATAGTCAGACAAGGAATTTAAATAACAGACTAATAACCGAAAGATTATCATTTATCAGTTTTATGAAGAGCACTTCTACCCTCTGCTAACAATTATCAAAAAAAGTAGTCACTACTGAATTTTGTTATTTCCCTCTCCACGCAAGAAAAAGTTCTGGGGGGGGGGTTCTGATTGCTTTTCAAAAGAAACGGTATGTAAGAATAATATAAAAGATATTTGGCAGGATTTTATATTTGTACATGTGTGTGGAGTGAAATTTAGATGCATGAGGAAGGTGACATGTAAAAATGGAGAATTATAGATGCAGTTTAATTGAATCAAATGCAAGTTCAAGGAACGGAGAATGACTGATGCAAAACTTGTGCATTTACTGACTGCAGACATGTCTTCCCTTGACCTGCTTTAATTATGTTTTGAAATGTGAAGTATACCATGCTTTTCAATTTTTCAACTCATAGGAAATTGGAATGAAATAGATGGTACCATCCACTTGTGAAACATTTGTTGTGCATGTCACAAATACAGTCGCAGCATATGTGCAGACAGACTGCACATTAACAGACTAATATGTGAAAATGTATCAGTATTTACAGGCTTCTAAAACATTTTTACTGATATTTTGGGTGTGACATGCAGTACAAAATCTCCCATTTGCCACCACTCACCCATTAAAAATATACTATATACCATATACAATATATAGCAATGTATGTTATTTGATAGCCATTGTAGGGTGGAAAGAAAGCCAACATGGGGTTGCGGATAAGGAGAAAACAACAAATGAGATTTGGAGAATAGGCTGGTAAGATGTGAAAAGTATTCCTTGGTGGTATAATCATACAACAACTTCATTCATTCAACAGGTATTCACATATTAGTGAAAAGCAAATGTATTTTGATGAATGAAGCATTGATGAGGTGTAAATGGTGATTTTAATATTTTTAACTAAGAAAAGTAACTAAAATTTACCAAGCCTGCTTCTATGGTAAGCTGTATTTAGTTACTGTTCAATGGAGTATCCCCCCCCCCCCAAAAAAAAAAGTTTACATTACTATCACATACTTTTATTTGTTGGATATTACACATATCAAGTTGTCTTTAACTGCATGGATTGCCCTTCTCTGCTTGCCACCATATCTGGATGGCAGCCTAATGTTCATGCCATCAGGCATGCCCTCCATCTTTATTCCCAGAACTTCGACCTGAGAGTACGGCATTTTAGCATTTGGAATACCAACTGCCTCTGCTGTAAACAAGAGCAAAAAAACAAATTACACTGCAAAACAAAATAGCCACAATGATAAACATCTGCATTTGTTCAATTAAAACTTTAAACTATGTTTTCTTTTTACTGTACTGGCCAGTCAAAGCCTTCATTGCAGTAGTCTTTCTTCAACCAATGGTAATGGAAGAATTGTAGGTGTGATGGAATTGAGGGAAAACTAATAACAAGAAGGCAACATTTTTCACCAGGTTTTATTGGTTTTCATAGTTTGTTTAATATATTGTTAGACAAACTAAAAATGGAGATTGTATGGTTTGACCACATATCAATTGGTTTCACAATTTTAATACAACATTGCAGAGGTGCATTGTAAAATACTTGCCTTACTACTTTAAATGAGTTTTAGGAATTATTGTTGCTGAGGTTAAGAGATACTGATCCTCAATCATTCAACCAGTGGCAACAAACACTGGGCCTTGTACAAGTTGAACACTAACACACATGACCAGAGAGAATAGTACAAACAGTAAATTACAATGTCAGCTTCAAGCAATTTAGGAAAAGAAATTGCTATTGCATTACAGTGGAAAAGGGATTTTGCAGTTATACATATGATTACATATGACAATAGCATGCACTTTAATATGCACCCTACAAATGTCTTCCTACAAGGGTGAGATATTGAGTGGGAACTATAGTTTTGAAAAGTGCAAATAAAAGGAGTCCTATAATTAATAATGAGATTTCTAGTGGTTATCATTTTGGACACATGGTTTTCCAGTATTTGACCTCCGTGACATTAAATAACCACCGAATTGCATGAAAAACAAGTTTATTTTAACTCCATAAGGGCAACAAACATACCATGTATGAAATCTGCAAAGGTCGGAAATTTTTACCAATTATTATGTTTACAACAAAATGCACTGACATACAAACAAATGCACACACATGGATGTCATTGTAGCAACATAGATTCCTTTGCCTTCAGTAATGAATCAAAAAGCAATTTACAGTAACACCTGTTAACCAAAATGTGAGCACACAAAGCACCTCTAGCAAGGTAACATCAAAAAAGATAAGAAATATGCTCACTTATTTGTGTTAAATAGTACATACCATACTTTTCATTGAAGATGTCCTGAATATCCTTTGCAGTAACTTTTTTGTTTGTTCCTGTGTTGTTTGCTGTGACTGTTTAACAAAGCAAAACACACAAAAATGACTGTTCAATCACTTTATTGGTGTCAGAAATACCTGGTCTATTATTACCGATGCAGATCTACCTTGGCATAGATCTATAAACTAGTACGAGGTTTTGCTGAATGTTACATAAAAAAAGGCTATGGGGAAATTCCCACACAGGAGTCTGTTCTGCAAGGAGGAAAACGTCAATTCTCTTCTCACCTTTTACAACGCATTAATGTCTCAAACGTTTCAATAAATCCCACAGTATTTGCAGTAATTACCTCTTCTACTACAGATGCTGCTCAATTGAATTGAAATTACACCCTCACCACCATATCAGTTGTACATCATATACCAAAGGTAGACACAGCATGGATTGAAGATGATGACACCAATGATGAGCTGCCAGCTTGTACAATGTAACAAAATTTATATTATAAATGCAGCTGTGGTCAAATGGTCCTGCTCAATCTGGTTGTGGAGGATGACTATAACACCTTTCAAGGTCTTTACTTTGCAATCCTGTCTGTGATGACATGGTGTGAAAACACATACAGCTGTTCTTCATGTGACTCTTGTTGATGAAAAATTATGCTCAAAAAAATAAATTTCAAGCCATCCTTTAAGATTGTCAGAAAACTCACCCCTCAGATAAACACTAAACATTGATGAGGTTTCCTCTGCATATTCCTCCACAAAGGATACCCCTTCAGAGGAGCCAGTGTAGGAAAGCTCTTCCCCTGACTGATACACCATGTACCAGGCAAAGTCTGGGAGAAGAGCTTTCATTCTGTTGGTCTGAAATGAGTGAAAACAGTTTAACAGCAACTCCATTAAGCAATAAAGGAGGGTCAATATCATAATTTCATAGAGACAGTATTATATCAAAGTAACATGAACAAAAATCATGTTATTAAGTAGAAAAATGTACACTATACAAATATTCGTACTATTACTTTAGTATCCTACTCAGTTGTGCACTATGGTATGTTCATTTCCATATTATCGAATATCTCTGTTCCTCCAATTGGATGCATAGAGCTTCTCCCAGTTTCATATTAAAGCAAAAATGATATACATATGGGCATATGGGGGCAGGTTGGTCAGAAATGGGGCAGCCAGTTGTTGAAGCGTGTAGATCACTTAGTTGTAACTTCAGAAAAAAAATGTGAAAATTTGCTATGACAATGTAAGTTAACAACTTTGATTGTATGATATTATAATGGCAGAATGCTCTAAGTGGCTTTCCATATCAAACTAACACTTGGAAAATTTCATTCAATTGTCTGTTGTACTCTCTGGAATCTTGAGAAAAACATAAAGAAAACCTTGGAACTATAGATACATTATTTCATTCAAAGGAATCAAGAAGAAACAAGAAATAGTTCCAAGCATATCTGCTATAATGACATCACTTTTTTTGTGTTGACAGATACATGAGAAAATAATTCTAGTTTAGCAACCCCATATTTCGCAAACTGTACATTCAACTAGGATGTAGCCTCCCTGGGACACACCTTACTTGTAAGATTGACCAAGGGACCAACATATCCAATTAAAAGTTCCGTACCTCTGCAAGAATCCTTCTTTTGCTTCTCCTCCATTCCTTCAACCTATCATCCTCTGTCATGCTTGTCGGTTCATTCCCTGATGCTCTCCTCCTATACATTTCCTTCTCTTTCCCAGAAGTATTTGCCCATCTCACCGCAAATGACTTAAACTTTTCTTTGTTATTGAGATGTTTCAAATCTAGGTAAAAATTATTAAAACCGTCACATACAAATATGGAACCATTTCACTATGATGCACAATAAGGAAGAATATTCTTACTTTATAACAGCTTAACTAGTGACATTTTTAATTTTTTAATCTGTTTTTTTGCAGTATTTAACACTAAACAGAGACTACTTGAAGATCTATATAATTCTAAGAAATTAGTTGACAAATTCAAATGGGACCAGAAATGGAGAGTTTGCACTACTTAAAACTAATAAAAAAACTCCATCCTCCATCAATAATTTTGTGCCATGTGATGTTAATTCAACTTGGATGATGGTATTTCTCTATGTCAAATAGATATCATGTTCTTCTGCTCTTAAATGCTTTATAAACTGCAAAATAGAATGTAAAATTTGCTATGATCTGCCTCTGAAACCATAATATGATCTTCCTGAAACAGAATAAATAATGCATGGCAACATTTTGTTTCATTTACACTGCTGTAGTGACTATGCCATTTGTTAATTGTTTTAACATATGACATGATATATAAGAAACTACAAGAGAGAAAAGTATTACCTTTGGAAATATCTTGGCAAAATAAATTATATCCAGATGGACCGCTTTTGCTCACATGTGGAGGACAAGCAATTTGCTGTGAAAGGTAAATATTGTTAAAGATTGAGTCTGCAGTAGAAGGTAAATCAGAAGACATGTTGGATGACAAGAACAATATTGTGTCCAGCCGACTTCTACAGTGGTACTGACAGTTTGTCTAATGATAACAAACTGGATCCAACAAAAGAATCCAAATGACAGATTTGTAGTTTTACAATGGAATAAACATGGTAGATGCCTCCATGATCCCTTTGCCAAGAAAGTAGAGTGAATTGGGAAAACACCAGTAGGAACATAATTTTTGGCCACATTAGCTTCATCCATTGCCACCAAAGCAGTGTCCCTCCCAGGAATGCTTTATTCACAAGAACCTTGTTTAATTGAGGGATATGTTATTGAAAAGGACATAATATGGTTTAGTTACTGTAAGCCTTCCATCTCTTCAAAAAACCCTTTAAAAGATTCAATCCCTTGTTTGACAAATCTTTTGTTACTGTAACCTCCTTATCAAGTGTTTCTTTTCACACCTCAAAGAAATTTAAAAAATCACTTCAACCTTACAAAGCTTTAAACTAACTGTATAATTGCATGTGTTACAACTACATTAGAAATTAAAGAAACACAGCTGTTCAAAACCATACGTTGTGCAAGGATTAACTTTTGAATAAAGAATATGAAATAAACTGAAGTTTTGCAATTCCAGTGCAAATTACAGATCACTCTCATCATTTCTCACAATCTTGCAGTAATATTTATGGACAGAAATGGAAAACAATCACTTCCTCACAGTGAATATCACATCAAATCAAGCCCAAAATTGTATGTTGAATATGCAGATTAACCACTGTCAATGTAAGTTGATATCATGCTACCGGTCCGCCAGCTGTTACTTCATAGAAAAACGTAAAATGTCTTGGATATCGGGCCCAAGTCACTGAATTAGTGTGTTTTTGTAGTTGATAAATGATTTTGCTAATATATGATATTTGTCTGAAATTTCTCCAGCCGTACACTGTTGGTCCACTGTTGACATTCTGCTAAGAATTCTGCTAAGTTGGCGGACTACCAGCGTTTAACCGCCAGATGTCTACGCCTGCCGATTGCTAGAGTTATGCAGGCCTACTAATTGTTTTGTAGTAGCGACTCCTTAAGTTTGTATCAAACAACTCAGAGTATTGTTTCTGAATTCATTCGGTCGTGCCAACAATCAATTCTTTGGAACCCCAAAAATGCAAAGACTATTGCTTCTCTAATTATGGACTAAGATCTATCACATGTGATTATGGTGGTGCATTATTACAAACATTATTTTCACTGTATAGAACTCCAGTAAGAAGTTATATACCATACGATACGTAACAGTTGTAAAAGTTTGCAGCAAGCGATCCAAAAATTCTAGTTGTACCTTCATCTCAGAAGTAGCTGGATTCTCTGACATCATCAACTGATGGCTGGTAGTAGTACTGGATAAGATAAGTCTGTAATTGGAAATTGACAGCAGATACATGAATGAATGCATATATATAGAGTAAAGTTACCACTTCAAAATAGCCCTTTCTTTACATAATCTATTCCTTCAATCCTCTCCTCCATCAAAGGTATAATAACTGATAATTAGTGGTGATGGACTGATAAGTTAAGTTTTCCTTGGTGGTTAATATGGTTTCAAGTGGGTTTTGTAGTAAAGTAGCTCAGCATGCACAAGAAAGTGGAATAGCTACAGAAACAGTATGCTGTTAGTAATCGGATATGGTCAGGGTGGGCTGAAAGATACGATCAAACTTTGTAATATAAACACAAGCCCAATGGAATGCAGCAGAAGAATTTATATATAGGATTAGACCTATCAGTACACGCGTTCTGGCCTAATCACTGAAACCAACGACCACTACTGGCTAGGCCTACTGTATAGTAATGACGTTAGTTGTGTACTATTGTAATTAGTGTTGCATTGTATGGTCTTGGCTAGCCATTATACTTGAGACTGTATGTAGGAAATACCACTCCAAATCATTTGTCCATTCAAAAATTAATCGTTATTGATACAACTCATTCGACAGATTATGTTTAGAAAACAAGTTTATCCTACCCTTGTTGAACTGAAATCTTCTCGAAGTCAGGTAAGCCCCTTCTTTGCTGATGTTTTTTAAATCTTTTTAAAGTTTCGCGCGTTAGCTTTCGTCGTCGTATGAGTTTCTGCAGGATATGCGGCGTAAATTGAATGACCTGGTATGGGTATTATTGTACAGTTGTGCGGCCACCATGCACCTTCTGTGCATGCGCGTCACGTCTCTTGCCACTGCTCGTTCTGCTCGAACGAATGCTTTGATGCATGGCTTTTGCGTACCGTTTGCAGTGTTAACTACCGTTACCAAATTGTCCCAACTGGGTGCTTGCCTTGTACAAATCCTAGCCTATGCCTCTATACCATACCGTCACATTATCTCTCTGATCAATTATTACTGTTTAAGCTATTAACAACGGTTCTTCTCCATTAAAAAATCTATCTTCATAACAACAAGTCAATGGTAAGAAACAACTCCCACGAATTTACTACGTCTGCAACTCCACTAATATAGAACTAAACCATTCATTTCCAGTGATATAGACACTAGATGAATACCCGTGTGTGAAGTAAGATACTTTTTCTTCGTTTCTCTTTCGACATTCACGAATAAGTAACTGTAGTACACATGTTTCTTATGCGGTAATGGTTCGATATACAACTGTGAAAGCCGAATGCTTTCGTGTATACGAGATCATCAAGATATTTTTCGTTGAAAAAAAGTACATTTAGTGTATTTTTCCAAAGATAATGAAGTTTTATCTATGATGCAATGGGTCATATAAACTCTGAAGACGATGTAGAACATTACCACAATGCGTCTTCCCCGGTCCAAACAGTGCTTGACCATTCACATGACCACTACATCATCACTCCTTAAATTAATGTTTCGGCACAACGAAAAAGCTTTGTTTCCTAATCCATCAAGCACGTCTTGGAACACCTAGCCAATGGGTCATATGATCTCTAATGACAATGTAGAAGAGTACCATAATGCGCCTTGCCCGGTCCAAAGAGTGCTTGACCAATTAAATGACCACTTTATCATCACTTCTAAAATTAGTGTAACGGGACAACGAAAAAGCATTGGGCCATAATCCATCCAGCACGCCTTTGACCACCCAAACAATGGGTCATATGATCTCTAATGACAATGTAGAAGAGTACCATCATGCGTCTTGCCCGGTCCAAAGTTTGCTTGACCAATTAAACTGACCACTAAATCAGCATTTACTTTAAATGAATGTAACGGGACCTGAACAAAAAACCTTTAGGCCCCAATCACAACTATAGCACGCCTTGGACCACCGAACCATTAAGTCATACGAACTATAATGACAAAGTAGAAAAGTACCATTATGCGTCTTGCCCGGTCCAAAGAGTGCCCTAATTAAGACCAGCACGCCTTGAACCGCCTAACCAATGGTTCATATGAACTCTAATGACAATGTAGAAGAGTACCATAATGCGTCTTGCTTGACCAATTAAAATGACCATTAAATCATCACTTCGTAAATAAATGTAACTTCCTGAAAACCCACTAATGCCCTAATCAAAACCAACACGCCTTGGACCACCCAAACAATGGGTCATATGAACTCTAATGACAATGTAGAAGAATAACATCGTGCGTCTTGCCCAGTCCAAAGTGTGCTTGCTTCGTGTAACCCCCCCCCCCCCCCCCCTCCTTTCTTCTTCCCTTAACTTAGTACCATCCTCATCAAGAAAAAAATATTTTTTGAGATAAAATAGTTGAAATTTATATAAGAAAGAAATCTTGATTTCGAGATATGCAATGGCAATTATAGATATAAAACGCTAACATGTTAATATGATAAGTCGACCTTTTGATATAAACATTTCTAGTAAAAGGCGAACATTTAAAGCAAAAAGTTTCGACATTTTACACGAAGGGAATTAAAAAGAGGTTGAAAATATTCGAAGAATTTTAATTTTAAGATAAAGTAGTCTAATGTTGAGAATTTTGGATAAATTAACGATGGCAATTTAAGAGAAACTTGATTTTCAAGAAAGGGTTTCAATTTGAGAATGGGCTGAAATTCCCAAAAATATTTGAAACTTTCGGGATAAAATATGAAAATTTTGATATGAAAATTAAAAAAATGTTCGGTGTTCCATGTGGGTCACAGTAATAAAAAATGTATATTGATAGCTTAATTGGCATACCTACCCAAGGGCGGCGATCCGTACTTCCGAGTGGGGGGGATATGACCTTGTTGACTATCTAAGCGTAGCGCCACCATAAGTTGGCGCGAAGCGTACAAGAAAATTTTGGGATTTACAAACTCTCTAGATGGCCGGAAACGGCACTTGCCGAGGTTTCCAAGCGGCATATACCCAACTTTAAAATAGGGATTTCATGTCCGAAATATCTCATAAGCAGGATCCAAAATACTTTTTTTTAAATTTCGGGTGTTATTTTGGGAAAATTGCCCCTGTCAATCTTGTTTCAGGCGCTACGTTAGAATGTTCGAGAGCTCTTTATATTATTCGATGAAGAAAATGGCCTCATGCAGGCTATTATAGGCCTATACACATGCAATACACAATTACACATAGTTACATTCCTAGGTACCGATTGCTAGGGCATCCAGGTGAAACGTACGTGTATTAACAGGGGCGTCGGAAGCTATTTGGGATTGGTACGGAAGATCAGAGTGTGGCCATCTACCATAATTATCGGGGGGTGGGGGACGTTTGGAAGGTCAAACTACGCTACGCGCCACCATTGGTTGGCGCGTAGCGTAATGGAGAAAATTTTGAAAAAATGCCTCCCAGATTGCAGGAAATGGCACTTCCCGAGCTTTTCGTCTGTGCATTCTCCCTTGTCTGTTTTTGTACCCGATTAATCTTCTGAAACACATTTTGAAGTATGTTTTCATTTTGGTTCTTTATTTTTTGCCTTTTTTTCTTCTTAGTGCTACTTTTTTCTCCTTTTTTTTTTTTGCGCCGTGAATATTGGTCCGGCGAACCGTTCCGACGCCCCTAATTAAGCATTACCCTGGTAACATGAGACTCTCAGCTGTTCGAGGGAACATGTACGTGTGTAGGCCTACTATAGGGCCTATATGAATACTATGAGGGTGCATATATGTACTATATCAATACCGTGGGCGCAATAATACATTTTGTTGTTATAGGGCCAATGAAGCCTACAGTCAACTATTCTTGCTTTATAAAGACGGTTTATTTGAAAAGATCGCACTGCGTTTATGGTATAGGCGAGAAATGAAGCTAAAAAGAGCCGTACATTCGCGATGATGCATAAATGAAGGCATGAAAATATTCTTATTCCTGGCATTTGGTGGGAGGGATATGGTGTATTACATCCCCTCCACACATTTTCATGGGGGGGATATATCCCCCATCCCCCCCAGGATCGCCGCCCATGTACCTACCCCATCCCACCCCATCACCATCGCCAACCCATTCAGTTGTTGATCTCTTCCTACGCCAATCATGTGATTTGTCACATGTCAACATAGATATGGGGAAAGGTGTAGAACATATAGGAGGAGGTACATATTTTGGCTAATTCATGTATCCATCCAATCCATCCATCCTATCCATCCATCATATACATCCTAGCCATCCATCATATACATCCTATCCATCCAATTTTATCTATCCATCCAATTGTATATCCATCGTATCCAATCATCCTATCTGTCTATCCTTTCCATCCTATATATCCATCCTATTAATCCATCGTATCCATCATATACATCCTATCAATTCATTCTATCATCCTATCCATTAATCCAATCCATCCTGTTCTCCCAATCATTCTATCTATCCATCCTTTCCATCCTATCAATACATCGTATCCATCTATCCTATACATCCTATCCATTCATTCTATCATCCTATCCATTAATCACATTCATCCATCTTATCCATCCATCCTATCCATCTACCGTATTCATCTATTCTATACATCCTATCCATTCATTCTATCATCCTATCCATTTATCGTATCCATTTATCCTATCCATCCTACACATCCATCCTATCAATCAATCGTATCCATCTATTCTATACTTGGTATCCATCCATCCTATCCATCCATCATATCCATCGATCATATACTTCCATCCTATACATCCTATCCATCCAATTATATCTCTCTATCATATACATCCATCCTATCCATCCATCCTACCCATCCATTTATATCTGTCATACCACTTGCTACACATTCAATTCTTATTTACGGCTTGGCTTGCCTATAAGGTGGCATACTCCTATTAGAGTCTATATCAATCCGCTCGATTGTTCTCCTTCAGGAAAAGTGCCAAAAAGCAGCGGGAGAACATCTTTTGTGACCTGTTATCAATCATAATCTAGTTTTTTGTGGCTTGCATGTTGAAGAGCATGAATGGAAGTACATGTGGTGAGAAAATTGGGTCAATTGAGGCAATTTTAGACCCCTTTAGGCCTCCCGGGAGCAGCGTAGGTTATTTGTTTACCACTGAGTGAAGAGGTTTGTTTACAAGTGACGAAAACTTCCGGCTCGGATAGCAAAAAATCTACATGGTCATGGTACAAAAAATTGATGGTGCCATGAAAAGCCAACTTGTCAGCTATCCGGTGATGGGAAGCGTTTAGCTAGTGAAAACTTCTATCTAGACTTAGAGACCACATTACTTTTGTGATTTAGTGTGTAAGTCAATGGGGCTTTTAATGGGCGTATGCTACCATAAAGAGTGGTTTGTCTGTGTAAAAATTGTGTAAAAAAATTGCAGATTCAAAGCGCCAGGGGTGCACTCTGTACAATCACAATACTTGGGTAATACGCCCGTAATGACAGTTAGTCAAAGCCAATTTACACGCTTTAACACACCAGTAGAATCACTGTGGGCGAGTGGTACGGGCTTAGGTTCGTGACACGAAGATCCGGGGTTCGATTCCTACCTTCGCCTAATAAGTCCTTAAAGGACGAAACCGGTTGTGAAGTGGAATTTTTCTGGTGTGTTATTGTTTATTGATATATATATATATATATATATATATATATATTCCTTATTATTAGAAAATATTATTAATTTGGTGTTTTGGGAATATTCTCTATTTATTTGGAAACGACATTTGCTTTTCTTTTGAAGACTTCCTTTCCGACATGGATTTTCGTGGAAAAATTACGGTGCTAATGGACAGTTTTTAATAGCAGGAATCAGTAGATGTGGGCAAAAACCACAACATAAGACACATCATAACATAACTACATAGCAGGAAAAAAAAAACGTTTCCATAAGTGTGGTTAATTTACTAAATGCATGTTCTACTATAGCATTAAGTGCTTCACTTACGAGTTAGATATTTCTGCCAGATACTTTCAATAAGACTGGGGTGATCAACACTTTTCCCATAACCGATGGAATCTGTAAACGATAGAAAAATTGAAATGATTCCATAAAGAAAGTAGCGTCAACCTACATTGGTGAAAAACCAAACGTAGTTCTTATGTTATTTAACAATATTGAAGTTGTAAACAGTATAACGATTTACTTTATGGTGATATCTTGTTCGTATTTGTGTTCGTTCAGCCGTTGAAAGTTTGTCACCCAGGCTTTAGTATTGACGCAACCAACATAAAAAGACATTAAACTAGTTTCTAGCAATTTAAGCATTCCGTACCATATCTTGCAGTAGAAAAGCTGCCACTTGTCAGTAAAACGCACCTAGGTACACGTAAGGCTCTATTACCACGACTATCCCGGATATCATCAGGCAAAACCGAGTCGATCGGAAAATATAGTGACAAAGATATGTTAGGAATGTATAAAGTTTGAATGTGCTGAGAATTTGATAGAAAGGTTCATGTCTTGCTTCACTAATTTTTATAACGTTAAATGGTAGCAAACTGATTTTATTTTTTTTAAATGTACTTTGGTGTGAAAAGGTAATGATGGTTCCCGGGAGAACAGGGTGGGGGGGGGGGGGTTGTTATACAGGGGTAAAAATGTCAGATGTGGTTCCATCAATTGAAGGACACAATCACTTTGTTTTCCTTTTTGCAGGGGAGACTCATGGAGGTAGAGAGGGGGGTGGGGGTTGGCGATGGAGGTGATTGAAGTTCGAAGAAATGTGAACAAACTTGGTGTTATAGCATCCGCATTATTCAATGTTGTGCGTTTTAAAATGACAGATACTAGATACGGTATCACATTTGCAAGACGCTTGGCCTTGACGCTTGTGATTCGAGTGTGTCTAGCATAAAACGTGATATGTATAGAGTAGCCAAAATAGCGAAAGACACACCACTCTAAAGATTAATGAACGATACATTGGTTGTATGCATGACTACAAACAGATTTTCGTAGGATTGTGTACGGATTGCCGTATTGTTAAAACAAGAGCAGCAAGGCTGCATAAGCTCGTGAAACCTTTCATTTGAGAAATTTGTTATTTCTTGCGCAAGATAACGGTGTTAATTCCTTTCCTCCCATTTCCTAACCCCTTGCCTTTATGCTCCTTCCTAGCAGCCATATTTTTTGTTTTCATACCACTGTAAATATAAATGAATCATACATTGGCTGTATGCATGACTAAATAAAGATGTATGTATAGGATTGTGTACAGATTGTTGTATTGTTAAAACAAAAGCAGCAACGCTGCAGAAACTTAATTAACCTGTTATATGAGAAATGTGTTATTTCTTGTGCATAAGACACACGCTATAGATAACGGTGTTATTTCCTTTCCTCCCATCTCCTCACCCAATTACCCTTATGCTCCTTCTTAGCAGCCATAATTTTGTTTAAATACTAGAAGGTTGTTTAATTTCGCCCTCTCAATTAGTACCTACTATATAAAAGTATGTTAGTTATTACTCTAACGTACTGCTTGAATGTTACGTTAAACTAGTTTTGTCTCTTGAATACAATATATTCGTCGTCTGAACCACATGTAAATGTTCCTTGCTATATCAATAAAGTGAACAGCCAATATGGCTATATGGTCAACAACATCGATTATGGTCGTATCACCGTATTTACAGCTTCTACGCATGCTCACATGTACGTCAGAATGTAAACTATATTTTACATGCGGATCGTAGCAATGTGCCATTCAACCTTTATATTTGTCGCAGGTACTTAGGAATAACCTGCATAATTAGTAAGGTAATGATTTTCTACTTAATGCGAATCAATCCTCTAAACATCAATTCAAAATGCAGCTTTGTGAGGTCGGCTACACCGAAATAGAACTTGAGGACATGCACTTAGGTATAGGTTTTCACAGAAGCTTTACAGTGCAAATGCAGTGCATGTCTGTATTTATTTCATTTCTAACTCTCGAAATTTTCCATTCAATTCTAATAATTACCTCAATCAAAAACAAGTGCATTCTAGAAAACTCGAACAACATATGAAAATCATGTTACTACAAGAACATGCTACACGAAGGAAGATTTCGAGAACGAAACATGTGTAAAAGTAAGTGGGCCTGACGTTTCGATCCTAGCAAAATCCTCTTCAGAAGCTGTATGACAAATAACAGTAACAGAATGCACAAATACACGCACAGAATACAGACAGGTCAATGAGCATGGTGAACACAAAAGAGAGGCTCCACTACCAAAAGTATTATCAGGGGATGTTATACCCCGTAATACGTCACGCTACAATATCATTGGGGAAGTGGTGAGGAACAAACAAGAAAGCAAACACAGAGCTTAGTTGAAACTACCATCCACCTTTCTTAATTCCTTCATTGATTAGTACAATATATTGACTTAATAAACTTTGTAGGTACTTGTGCAAGTATAGGTTTTCTAGTTGAAGATAGCTGTCTCATCCGACTGGTGACACGTGACCTATTTACTGTATGGTGGGGCGGATACGTTAACTGACCTTCATTCATACTTAGTAAAGATTCCTAAATCCTATTGGTCCATTCAGGTCAGCTGACCGTGGTTAATCCTGTGAGTAACGCACGGTAAAATTGATGGGCATCACTTTAAAAAATCTTTTGTTATATGTAACCAAAAATGTTTTATTTCATGATTTTTCCCCCACACAAATGGTAGTGTATGAATGAACGGGGTTAATCAACGGTCTAGCGTGCGTTACTCACATGATTAATGCACTCCGGGTGTTAATGCTATCGCTGGATGCACTCGGGCTACGCTCTCGTGCATCGCTTGCATTACCCCCGATCGTGCATTAATCCTGTGAGTAACGCACGATAGACCGTTGATGAACCCCTTATTTCTAAATTCCTTTATTGATTAGTACAATCTATTAACTTCATATACTTTCTAGATACTTGTGCAAGTAAAGGTTTTTTAGTTGTAGATTGCTGTCTCATCCGACGTGTGACAAGTGACCCGTTTACTGTAGTGAGGGGCGAGTACGTTAACTAACATTTTTCAGTTCCTTCATTGATTAGTACAATATATTAACTATTAAACAAAGAAGAAAGCAAACTACATAGAAGAGTTCAAAATCAACATCGAATGGAAGTCACACACACACACACACACATGTCACATGCACTCAAAATGGAACAACTTGGATACAAACTGACACTAAATGCGTTCTAGCGTGTCTGTGTGCGTGTGTAAGGGTGAGTAGTGGATCCTTTTTTGTCACCAGGTCCTGCACTATACCCATCTCCCTTAATTCCTTCATTGATTAGTACAATTTGTTAACCGTATTTACTTTCCTAATCAGGGTTCAAGTGGATGTCCTGTTGTATTGGTGTAAATATCATTGACTCAATGACCTCTAGTTTCAATAATATGGAAATCCTTTTTATGTTATATTCAATCCTTGATCATTGGTTCTGGTATCGAATGGTCCTGGAAGTGGGAGGTTGTGTCCAACTATGTTTGTGGAAGTGTTGATGAACATACAATGCCATAGCAATACATCAAGCCTTTGTAAATCTAAGGTAACTGTGACAGTATCGGAATTATATTACACAACCAGTAAATATATCCAAATTGTGCAGACATCAATCCGATATACAAAGATTTTTTGAGAAACACATCCACTACTTCATGTATTACCGTGATCACCGTGTTAAACCTGTCGTATAACTGATGTACCATACGTCCTGATTTGAGTATTTGGGTAACATTTATATACTGTTTACTTTTATTTGTAAAACTTTTTCAAATATGAGTCTTTTCTTTTAGTAAACTTAGCAACATAAACAAATATATTCATAATTATCCAACTGAGGCAGATGCCATACTACATATATTATAGCAGGGAAACGTCAGTTACTAAATGTACGTACTAATGACGGGAAAGCCTTGTTAAAACCTTTTCAAATTCGCCTGTTTTATGTAACGCTTTTTGGTTATGACACGCACTTTGAATATGGGTACTGTTCAAATGAGATTCTCGCTAAATTGAACCTACTATAACGGTTCTCTTTAGACGAAAATCACATAATGTCACGGTACTATGATGTCTTTGCCTAGCTAAGTTTTTAACCTCGGATCAAGTCGTATTTTCTAATTTGTACCCCGCACATAATCTCACCGCTTAGCGACGAGGGTCATGACATTTTAACCATCGGCATATACATTAAGACTGGCACCTAGGGGAGGGGGAGGAGAGGGGAGGAGAGGGGAGGAGAGGGAGAGGGGAGGGCGGAGACGGGGACGGGGAAAAGGGAGGAGTGAGGAGTGAGGAGTGAGGAGGGAGGAGGGAGGTGGGAGGAGGGAGGAGGGAGGAGGGAGGAGGGAGGAGGGAGGAGGGAGGAGGGAGGAGGGAGGAGGGAGGAGGGAGGGAGGGAGGAGGGAGGAAAGGACAGCAATACCCTTTCATGTTTTGTATTTGACATAAGTATATTATTCGAGCAAGAATGGCTGCCATAAATATCTAACTCAGGGAAGATGCTTCTGCATCTTCATTTGTCATATAACTCTCGCTCAATATTGTTCCCCACCAAACGTGAAACGTCTCAATTTGTTGTGCATATTTACAAGTGATATCAGGGTTTTTTTTCAGCAGAACCATTTCACTATCATCCTTAATTTCAAATTTTCGTTAAAGTTTTTACGGTTGTCACACAGTGTGAAACACAGTTTGATTTGCACCTAGTTTCTCATTTCTATAGTTGTAAATAACATTACATTGTATACATACAGCCTTAGCCTATATGTTACTGTAAAGTTCTTAATTAATTGCTGGTAATAATTCACACAAAGAACTGTATTTGAGTAGTGAATCTTACTTATTGTGTATATTCCAATAGCCCACTGGCAGCTGTGTAGTGTATACATATATGATATAACACAGTATGATATAATGCATTGTTTACAGCTATAATATGATGTGATTCAGCATTTGGTAGGATTGTTTAGACTAAGGGGTGAGTAGGTCCTAACTTATTGACCTTTAGGCTGGCCTGGTGGTGGACTGTAGAATGTGTTACTAGGGGGATTACTTAAGAGGTATTTGCTTATATATATATATATATATATATATATATATATATATATATATATATATATATATATATATATATATATATATATATATATATATATATATATATATATATATATATATATATATATATATATATATATATATATATATATATATATATATATATATATATATATATATGTTATGCGCTATCGACCGATTTGCGCCATCGATCGATAGCGCTGCGCTATCTATGGATCCGTCGTTAGCGCAAGCATCGGTAGATCGCGCAGGTATCGCTCGGTGGCGCAGGCAGATCGAAGGATTGTATGTCTATTTTGATAATGACAAAGTTCTTTTCTTAAACTTCAGGATGACGCCAAGTGCTGTTTAATGGACACATTACCGATTTTTCTAAAAATTACCCGTTTAATTACCATTTTCTATGTAAATATTTATGATAAATTCAATAAACTTTTATCAATTGATAGTGATACAATGAGTTCCAATAAATTGGTTATCATGGAGATATATAACCTAAATCCATTGCTGAATCAGGCATATGTATCAGGTTGTATCATATCACTTCAGGCCTTGGTTCTAAGAAATCTGCTAAATTACTGATGTGATTGGGCCAACAGTGACTATCGACCTCATGGATATGGTACCGGTACTGATATATAGTGACGATATTCGTAAACATGGTAAAAGAGCCAGCTTTTCGAGATCACATGCAGGACACCGTCGACCACCAAGCTGCTTCAACAAAGAGCCCAGTCATCAGCGCGGAGAAGTACGATGCCATAAAATCTCATCTTCTTCATCCAAGCATCAAGGTGGACTCGCACTTCCGACATTGGGTCAAAACACGGAATTATCAGATTGTCGACCTTCCTGGCCTTGAGGGAAGCGCCAAGTTCCTGCGAGTTGTCAATGCTGAAAACGTGTTCAATGTCGTAAAGGGTATTCACGTAGACGAACTCAGTCTACGTCAAGGGTATTCACGTAGACGAGGCCTGCAGTTCCCATTTAAATCTCATCCTACAAAACCCACGAACTATCGATTGATAGCGCAGCGCGATCTACCAATGCTTGTGCTAACTACGGATCCATAGATAGCGCAGCGCCGATCGATGGCGCAAATCGGTCGATAGCGCATAACATATATATATATATATATATATATATATATATATATATATATATATATATATATATATATATATATATATATATATCTGCAAAAACCAAACATTGGCTGTTTTACTTCCAATCACTTACCTAATTCAATTATTGTATCTCACTCGAGATCCAGCCTTTCTCTAAATGCAGCATAGTTGTTTAACAGTTTTTCCGTTATTCCTATATATATATATATATATATATATATATATATATATATATATATATATATATATATATATATACATTAGCATAAATACATTACATACCTTAATACTTAAAGTTAACTTAGCGCGCACGCAAGGTACCTTGCTACCGCTGGGCTCTCCGTCGGGTTGTCAAATCCCAGGGTAGTCTGTAACCGTAGTGCGGGTGTGTCTGGAAGCTTCCGGAAGGCGCTTTTCGTATAAATAACAGCTCCGGTATAGAGAACAGGACCATGTAAGGTAAATAATAAGTTCAGAAGAATGGTATCCAAAAGAGAGTTAAGAGTAAGTCACACACAGCGTGGTTGGCATGGTGAAGAAAGGCCGGAACGGAAAAGGTAGGTTTTGTAAGGGCTATGCAGACATCGTTGTTTTACGTGGCGTGACGTACAGGTTGGTGCCACTGGGAGAAGAGACCGAGCCACTCCTTGAAAACTAATTTATATGGCATTCGGTGAGGTTACTCGACCGTAGCTTAGAACTGCACTGATTGTGCTCTACGTTTACAAATAAGCATAATAATACACCATTAAAGAATTACATAACATCAATTAGCGTAGTTAACCTTTAAAGTAACATGCTGCATCATAACAATATATATATATAAATATATAGTTTAGTGAAGAGCGCAAACCCGCCAAAAAATATTGTCCTAACACACGCCATATATATAGATATACATAACATACATTATATCATCATAATATGAGGTCAATAATGTCTACCATGCGCGTGCGGTTGAACTGGCGGAAGGATGCAATAACTATTAATCCAAACATTGCTTATAGATATTTATTAGAAATACTCCTAGCACGATCATTTCCTTTGCCGGAGAAATCCAAACAATATCTAGCCTGATTGAATTCGGTTTCATTTTCTATTTTACCCGCTGTAAGTTTTACAATGTGTTGGAAGGATGGAAAAGTATTAAAAAAAAAAAAAATGGAGTAGAGCTGAAGAGGCCATTCGTATCTTTTCGTGCACATCCAATTCACAGAAATGGTAGCAAACATATAGAAAAGCAATACAAAAAGAGAAGTAGAAAAGATAGGAGTATGTTAATAAATATAAAACAAACAAAAGAATATTTGACAAAGGAAAAGGACAGAAATGCTGTTTATATGTAACTAACTAAAGGGAAATCCTAATATGCTACATTAGTAGTTGCTATAGTTTTGTTCCCCTTTTCCAAGTGTAGCAATCCTTATATGCTACATTAGCAGATGCTATAGTTTTGTTCCCCTGTACCAAGTGTAGCAATCCTAATATATAACATTAGTAGTTGCCATAGTTTTGTTCCCCTGTACCAAGTCTAGCAATCCTTATATGTTACAATAGTAGTAGCTATAGTTCTGTTCCCATGTATCAAGTATAGCAATCCTAATATGCTACATTAGTAGTTGCTATTGCTTTGTTCCCCTGTACTAAGTGTAGCATTTCCTAATATGTTACATTAGTAGTTGCTATTGCTTTGTTCCCATGTACCAAGTATAGCAATCCTAATGTGTTACATTAATAGTTGCTATATTGTTGTTTTCCTGTACCAAGTGTAGCATTTCCTAGTAATATGTTACATTAGTAGTTGCAATAGTTTTGTTCCCCTGTATACCAAGTGTAGCATTTCCTAATATGTTACATTAGTAGTTGCTATTGCTTTTTCCCCTGTACCAAGTGTAGCAATCCTAATATGCTACATTAGTAGTTGCTATAGTTTGTTCCCCTGTATCAAGTGTAGCAATCCTAATATTCTACAATAGTAGTTGCTATATTTTTTTCCCCATGTACCAAGTGTAGCAATTCTAATATTCTATGTAAGTATTTGTAGTTTTGTTCCCCTGTATCAAGTGTAGCAACCCTAATATGTTACATTAGTAGTTGCAATATTTTTGTTCTCTTTTTTTTAAGTGTAACAATCCTCATATTCTACATAAGTAGTTGATATAGTTCTGTTTCCCTGTACGAAGTGTAGCAACCTTTATATTTAATATTATTATTTGCTATATATTTTTCCCCTGTACAAAGTGAAGCAACCCTCATATGCTACATTAATAGTTGCTCTAGTTGTGTTCCTCTGAACCTAATGTAGTAACCCTAACATGCTACATTAGTATTTGCTATAGTTTTGTCCCCCGATATCAAGTACAGCAATCTTTACATGCTATATTAGTAGTTGCTATAGTTTTGTTCCCCTGTATCAAGTGTAGCAACCCTAATATGTTACATTAGTAGTTGCAATATTTTTGTTCTCTTTTTTTTAAGTGTAACAATCCTCATATTCTACATAAGTAGTTGATATAGTTCTGTTTCCCTGTACGAAGTGTAGCAACCTTTATATTTAATATTATTATTTGCTATATATTTTTCCCCTGTACAAAGTGAAGCAACCCTCATATGCTACATTAATAGTTGCTCTAGTTGTGTTCCTCTGAACCTAATGTAGTAACCCTAACATGCTACATTAGTATTTGCTATAGTTTTGTCCCCCAATATCAAGTACAGCAATCTTTACATGCTATATTAGTAGTTGCTATAGTTTTGTTCCCCTGTACCAAGTGTAGCAATCCTAATATATAACATTAGTAGTTGCCATAGTTTTGTTCCCCTGTACCAAGTCTAGCAATCCTTATATGTTACAATAGTAGTAGCTATAGTTCTGTTCCCATGTATCAAGTATAGCAATCCTAATATGCTACATTAGTAGTTGCTATTGCTTTGTTCCCCTGTACTAAGTGTAGCATTTCCTAATATGTTACATTAGTAGTTGCTATTGCTTTGTTCCCATGTACCAAGTATAGCAATCCTAATGTGTTACATTAATAGTTGCTATATTGTTGTTTTCCTGTACCAAGTGTAGCATTTCCTAGTAATATGTTACATTAGTAGTTGCAATAGTTTTGTTCCCCTGTATACCAAGTGTAGCATTTCCTAATATGTTACATTAGTAGTTGCTATTGCTTTTTCCCCTGTACCAAGTGTAGCAATCCTAATATGCTACATTAGTAGTTGCTATAGTTTGTTCCCCTGTATCAAGTGTAGCAATCCTAATATTCTACAATAGTAGTTGCTATATTTTTTCCCCATGTACCAAGTGTAGCAATTCTAATATTCTATGTAAGTATTTGTAGTTTTGTTCCCCTGTATCAAGTGTAGCAACCCTAATATGTTACATTAGTAGTTGCAATATTTTTGTTCTCTTTTTTTTAAGTGTAACAATCCTCATATTCTACATAAGTAGTTGATATAGTTCTGTTTCCCTGTACGAAGTGTAGCAACCTTTATATTTAATATTATTATTTGCTATATATTTTTCCCCTGTACAAAGTGAAGCAACCCTCATATGCTACATTAATAGTTGCTCTAGTTGTGTTCCTCTGAACCTAATGTAGTAACCCTAACATGCTACATTAGTATTTGCTATAGTTTTGTCCCCCGATATCAAGTACAGCAATCTTTACATGCTATATTAGTAGTTGCTATAGTTTTGTTCCCCTGTATCAAGTGTAGCAACCCTAATATGTTACATTAGTAGTTGCAATATTTTTGTTCTCTTTTTTTTAAGTGTAACAATCCTCATATTCTACATAAGTAGTTGATATAGTTCTGTTTCCCTGTACGAAGTGTAGCAACCTTTATATTTAATATTATTATTTGCTATATATTTTTCCCCTGTACAAAGTGAAGCAACCCTCATATGCTACATTAATAGTTGCTCTAGTTGTGTTCCTCTGAACCTAATGTAGTAACCCTAACATGCTACATTAGTATTTGCTATAGTTTTGTCCCCCAATATCAAGTACAGCAATCTTTACATGCTATATTAGTAGTTGCTATAGTTTTGTTCCCCTGTACCAAGTGTAGCAATCCTAATATATAACATTAGTAGTTGCCATAGTTTTGTTCCCCTGTACCAAGTCTAGCAATCCTTATATGTTACAATAGTAGTAGCTATAGTTCTGTTCCCATGTATCAAGTATAGCAATCCTAATATGCTACATTAGTAGTTGCTATTGCTTTGTTCCCCTGTACTAAGTGTAGCATTTCCTAATATGTTACATTAGTAGTTGCTATTGCTTTGTTCCCATGTACCAAGTATAGCAATCCTAATGTGTTACATTAATAGTTGCTATATTGTTGTTTTCCTGTACCAAGTGTAGCATTTCCTAGTAATATGTTACATTAGTAGTTGCAATAGTTTTGTTCCCCTGTATACCAAGTGTAGCATTTCCTAATATGTTACATTAGTAGTTGCTATTGCTTTTTCCCCTGTACCAAGTGTAGCAATCCTAATATGCTACATTAGTAGTTGCTATAGTTTGTTCCCCTGTATCAAGTGTAGCAATCCTAATATTCTACAATAGTAGTTGCTATATTTTTTTCCCCATGTACCAAGTGTAGCAATTCTAATATTCTATGTAAGTATTTGTAGTTTTGTTCCCCTGTATCAAGTGTAGCAACCCTAATATGTTACATTAGTAGTTGCAATATTTTTGTTCTCTTTTTTTTTAAGTGTAACAATCCTCATATTCTACATAAGTAGTTGATATAGTTCTGTTTCCCTGTACGAAGTGTAGCAACCTTTATATTTAATATTATTATTTGCTATATATTTTTCCCCTGTACAAAGTGAAGCAACCCTCATATGCTACATTAATAGTTGCTCTAGTTGTGTTCCTCTGAACCTAATGTAGTAACCCTAACATGCTACATTAGTATTTGCTATAGTTTTGTCCCCCGATATCAAGTACAGCAATCTTTACATGCTATATTAGTAGTTGCTATAGTTTTGTTCCCCTGTATCAAGTGTAGCAACCCTAATATGTTACATTAGTAGTTGCAATATTTTTGTTCTCTTTTTTTAAGTGTAACAATCCTCATATTCTACATAAGTAGTTGATATAGTTCTGTTTCCCTGTACGAAGTGTAGCAACCTTTATATTTAATATTATTATTTGCTATATATTTTTCCCCTGTACAAAGTGAAGCAACCCTCATATGCTACATTAATAGTTGCTCTAGTTGTGTTCCTCTGAACCTAATGTAGTAACCCTAACATGCTACATTAGTATTTGCTATAGTTTTGTCCCCCAATATCAAGTACAGCAATCTTTACATGCTATATTAGTAGTTGCTATAGTTTTGTTCCCCTTTATCAAGTGTAGTAATCCTAATATGCTACAATTGTATTTGTTATAGTTTTGTTCCCCTGAATCAACTGTAGCAATTCTAATATTCGATGTAAGTATTTGTAGTTTTGTACCAAGAGTATAGCAATCCTAATATTTTACATTAGTAGTTGCTATACTTTAGTCTCCCTGTATCATGTGTAGCAATCCTCATATTCTACATTAGTGGTAGCTATAGTTTTGTTCCCATTGTAGCAATCCTCATATTCTACGTTAGTGGTTGCTATATTTTTGTTTCCCTGTACCAAGTGTAGCAACCCTAATATGCTACAGTATTGGAAGTACTTTAGCTTGTTGACGGTATAACATGCACCCACAATTTGATATATGTTCGTGTTACTATGCGTGATGATGCTGTCGAGCACTATTCCCTGTTTACTGTAATTCACGTATATGTGTTAATTGGATGATACTAAGTGTTCCCTTTTCGACCTTCTATCCCATGCATGATGCAAAGTTACACTTAGTAGCAATTGTGACAGCACTAACCAAACTTTCTGTGAAATTCGAGGTTGCTAGAGTTGTAGCTATATGACAATATATATATATATCGACCATAGGAACATCAGCCCATAGGAACATCACAAAATGAAATCTGAGAAAAGAGCAAAGTAAGTTAATGTCTACAACGGGGTTCGAAACAGACCTCTGATCCGAATCCAGCTATCGCTATAAATGTCTTTACTCTTTCCATTGTTTAAAATGTCCAGACATTTTTCGTTATTTGTTTACTTTTTTAAATATTGAATCTTGTCAGCAAGATTTTGATTAATATTAGAGATGTTATCATTGATACACTTTGCAACCTATAGGTCATTTTCAATTCCATTATCATTATATGTAAAAGCTTATAATTATTAACCCGGGCAGAATCCTTTCGTTTTGCCAATGATTTCCTTAATAACATTCCAGTTTTCCTGAGGTCAGTCATTTATTCACAGAATATTGTTTGTAAAGTTAGATTTCTTTGCTACGCGAAAACTGGTTGCCAAATTGTTTTAAAATGGTGTATTTAAGCTTGTTTGAAGGAGTGCAGCTGTAAAGAAATGCTTTTGTAGTTACAGAACGAACACTATCGGAAGTAATCCATGGAACGACTTTCTGAGATCTCTTAATTGTGTGATATTTAAGTGAATAATGTTTACTACAGAAAGAATTAACATATGGTACATAAATTACACTTCCTGTCCTCTAACTATGTATGCCAGTATACTAAATAGGCCTTCACAACATATATCATACAGACACATGATGTCCTCTAATGTTCAAGAATACAAACATTTTAATACCAGTATCTGTCATCTTACTGTATGCAACAGATGCTACATACATTACACTTCCTATCATCTAACTGTATGTGCCAGTATACAAAATAGGCCTACATAAAGTACATTATACAGACACCTGATGTCTTCTAGTGTTAAAGAATACATACATTATAATACCAGTATCTGTCCTCTAACTGTATGAACCATATGCTATATACATTGTACTTCCTGTCCTCTAACTCTTAGTGCCAGTATACTTCATAGGCCTACATAGCTTACATTATACATACACCTGATGTCCACTAATGTTAAAGAATACATACATTATAATACCAGTATCTGTCCTCTAACTGTATGAACCATATGCTATATACATTGTACTTCCTGTCTTCTAACTCTTAGAGCCAGTATACTTCATAGGCCTACATAGCTTACATTATACAGACACCTGATGTCCACTAATGTTAAAGAATACATACATTATAATACCAGTATCTGTCCTCTAACTGTATGAACCATATGCTGTATACACTGTACTTCCTGTCTTCTAACTCTTAGAGCCAGTATACTTCATAGGCCTACATAGCTTACATTATACATACAACTGATGTCCATTAATGTTAAAGAATACATACATTATAATACCAGTATCTGTCCTCTAACTGTATGAATCATATGCTATATACATTGTACTTCCTGTCCTCTAACTCTTAGTGCCAGTATACTTCATAGGCCTACATAGCTTACATTATACAGACACCTGATGTCCACTAATGTTAAAGAATACATACATTATAATACCAGTATCTGTCCTCTAACTGTATGAACCATATGCTATATACATTGTACTTCCTGTCTTCTAACTCTTAGAGCCAGTATACTTCATAGGCCTACATAGCTTACATTATACATACACCTGATGTCCACTAATGTTAAAGAATACATACATTATAATACCAGTATCTGTCCTCTAACTGTGTGCGCCATATGCTATATACACTGTACTTCCTGTCTTCTAACTCTTAGAGCCAGTATACTTCATAGGCCTACATAGCTTACATTATCCATTCACCTGATGTCCACTAATGTTAAAGAATACATACATTATAATACCAGTATCTGTCCTCTAACTGTATGAACCATATGCTATATGCATTACACTTCCTGTCCTCTAAATCTTAGTGCCAGTATACTTCATAGGCCTACATAGCTTACATTATACAGACACCTGATGTCCACTACATAATTTAATATATGTGTATCACGGTACCACGTCTACTCATAATTTACACTGTCAAAGTATTTACAATCATATATATATATATATATATATATATATATATATATATATATATATATATATATATATATATAAAACTGCAGTTTGTGTTGAAAATCCGCTTAACTCTAACTGGTTATAACGTACAATAAAAAGAAGCTAAATAACATCACTAAAATTTGCCAAATAAACGAGGAAATTGGACATTAAAGCGTTTAGTTTATGGAAAAACCAAGATCGTGAACTAGTTGAAAATATTCATTTACCATGTCTGTTTCGGACTTGCTAGATAAAACCTGAACACTGATTGGTTACGAAACATGAATGTGAACGATTCTAGTATAATAACAAAGCCGAAACTTGTTTGTGAAATTTCCGGAATCTGCACTATTTAATGGAGAGTTCATAGTTGCTATGATTCATAAAAAGTGATGTCGTCAGGACCATTTTTTTTCAGGGGGCACTGGTGGGGCACCAATGTCTTCTAGAGAAGGGCAACACAATTAATCACCAATAGAGAAGGTGCATGGTGTTTTAATGCTTTAATGGTGGGACTCGGGGGGGGGGGCATTGTAATTTTGTACGGAGAAGTGCCCCTGCAGCTTGTACTATTGCCTCTAAATGCATGTACCTTAATACAAATTTACATGTCCAGCATATGTTGGTATAGGAACAAGACGAGTGTCTTCAGCAGATGTGGGACAATAGCAAATACAGGACGGACAGTAAGAAAGTCAGGTACATACTGAGTCTAATACTACAGACATGTTTGGTTATCGGATGAAAATAATCCTCTATAACACTATACGAGTTACACTAAACGTGTGTCTAAACACGTAACCGACTGCACTAACGTTCAACTCTTAATTAAAGTATGCTTATTAATTCTCTAATTACAGTACAATGTCACATAGTCACGGGTTGTAGGTACAATGCAATAAATTACAAGCACAAAAGGCCCTATGCAGTAGTTTTCTTGTATAACCCTAACTTAATAAGGTAATATATGTTGTGTTATTCATAGTACAATACAGTTTCTTTACAATATTGTACAGTTTCATATCAGCTTCAGCTTGTATCACGATATAAATATTATAAAACACATGTAAGTATATCATGTATTCATTTCACTATATGGAACAAACTACGTCACGGTCATTTAACATCATTATAGTTAATTGGTCATACGAATCAAACCTACGTTATCTGTAGAAACTAACGTTACCTCGCTCTGCAGTCTAATACTGTGATTTATTTTTATTTTTATAGAATTTGCTAGAAATGGAATTTGTTCTCCTTGATGGTCAATTTAATCTTACCTCTACTCTGATTTTCTCTCCTGGAACTATTTCGTTTGCTTTCCAGACTCTACAATTTGACATTATAAAATGGCGGAACGGTTCATCATGCTTATCCCTGTTACGATGTGGTACAATGTAATCCACAAACACACACAGTATGGAATGAAAAAACATGTCTTCATTACTTCCTGTAGAATCAAAGTATTACGACCCCTGAACAGATAGTTTCCTGTTTTGAGAAGCTTCCATTTATAAATAAATATATATATATATATATATATATATATATATATATATATATATATATATATATATATATATATATATATATATATATAAATATATATATATATATATATATATATATAAATATATATATATATATATATATATATATAAATATATATATATATATATATATATATATATATATATATATATATATATATATATATATATATATATGACCTGTAAAATAGACAATCAAAGACGTGGACTTGAACAAGCAGTAGTGATAAGAATTTAGAAAGTTGTGTATGTAGTATGATATTCCTAGGTATGGTATGATATGGAAGGCTAGACTTAACGAGAATAACATTTGCGATAGTTGCAGCCTTTGTTAATGACTGGAAAGTTCTATACTGCCAGCGTCTTAATCTGAATATTTTCTTTGGGAAGGATTTTAAGTCGACCAGTAAATATATATCCCTCCCAAAATCTCTGTATTCGTAGTTACATTACACAAGGCTAAATAAACAATGTAATGCCTTTCTACGAACTGAATTCGTAACATGTTGTGTTAGGTCCCTCTTTATGATGATCAAGTATATTTTGTTGCAAGTGTACATCAGTAAAGCGACTAAATAGATTTACAATTATGTAGCCTGGAGTCTGCTGTTATTACTGACCTCTAGTCTTACTAAAATTCACGTTATAGGAATAGCTGTGGTGGTAACTTACAAGTCGACTTTTAACAAAATAAAAGTAATATAGCAACCAAGAAATCTTGGTAAACGTACATCTATTAATAAGTCGAGCTTATTGGTACAGTCTTAGAATCCCCGGATCTAGCAACAATTGTAGCAAATGTGTTGATTTTGTTGGGCCGTTGCTTTCAAAATTTTCAAATTGTGGTATCATTTACGATTTGTGCAAACATTTTAAGGATATGTATTATTTAAAGGTGGGCGTTTAAACCCAGTCTTGCAATTACGTGCTGACGAAGTTTCCAAACGTACTGAAAGTTTGGTTTGCCTTTACGACTAATACTCGCAGTGTGATAAAAAAAATAATTCAACGGTTCAGGATTCTTGTTTGCCTGCAACTGAGGACGTCGCTGGGTTTATAGTTCAACGCAGACGATCATTTTCTATGACAAAAATATCTAGCTTTCTGATATCAAAATAAGAATACAAATCATATTAGTTAAACAAACAACAATTTAACAGATTAAGCAAATATGATCTTAAGGTAAATTATTCAAATGCAAATTCTGAAAGTAACATATTGTCGCTATTCTAACGCCAGTGAGCATTTCATTGTGTAACCCGTGATGTTATTTGATAAACGTAATGGAACTGTACTTAATAGGTACTCTCATTTTGAGGTTAATCTGAACGCTTCCCTTCTTGACTTATCACATTGTTTACGTACTCTCGATAAGGAAGTCATTTAGCTACGTAAGTGCTGTCTGAGCGCGATTTCAAAGAAAAGGCGGATATTTAAGGTCAATCGATATAAAGGTTACATTCGTAGTCATATTCAGATTGTGCGCTTGAATCCAGCCAATTCACTTTTATTTTGCATCGACTAAATATTTCATTCATTTCATTTCCTTTTATTTGTTTCTTCACAACTTTATTCACATATTTATATAACATATAACAAGAGAATAGCATTGGTACAGAAAATTTACAATCATATAAATATAAGGAAAATTAGAATGAATAATATTGTGAAAGGAAGTGATGTACAAAAACTCTGGAGAGCTGAACAGGGTACAATACTCCCCGATAGAAATAATGATATAATTAATATATAGACATAGAAACCCCACCCACAAATACATGTTACCTTATTTTCTGCGTATATAATAAGCCGTGTGGATAATAGCATTATTACCATTCTCGGATGGAGTATGGCGTGCTTACCGGAAGTATTAAACACGGAAAGTGACGTTCTTGTGGGGGGTATGACGTGCTTACCGAGAGTGACAACTAGTATTCTTCGATACAGGTGGCAGTTGCCAACAGTGGAATTAAGACCTTCTTTACCGGTTTCGAACCTCTTGCCTTAGAAGCGTAGCTTTACCTACAAACCTGCAGGCGGTGTATTGAACCTGATATCCAGTACTCATTAGTTCTCTGACGGTTGGTTCCAACATGGCCAACGGATTACTATTGTCAGTTTGAGTTAACATTTTTTATTGATAATTGAATGGATGCTAACAACCCTTTTGTTTTATTTCTCTGTTTCTCCAATAATTAACAAAACACTACTTTCACTGAAATATTGTTAGTCAAGCAGCGTCCAAAGTGCATCCTATTAGCTTATCGTAGCTATATTTATTGCAAGTGGTTCGGTCTGAATTACATTTGCAATCCCAGGAATGCATATATACGATTAAGAAAATGAAATTGGTACACATTTGTTTTGCAATACTATATAGATGCACTCCACGATAGTGCTAAACATTTTAACTGAAACACTGCATTTGCAAACACTGTGCCAGGCGATGACTATATGGTCTTTTTCCTTTCCTAAATGGTTTGAATAATAATGACAAAATACTAATACTAACATATAATGGTGAATTCCAGTCACATAATTAGATGCACGTTCCAACTTACATACGTGGCCAAACGTGTATTTTTCTTTTCTTTTCAAGGACCTATTATTTGAAGGATAACTGTTGACGTAATTTCAGTATCTGCACATCTGTCCAAGTCCATCATATCACAATTTCTTCATTAAAGGATTAGATGATAAAGATGAATGTTTTTCTTCTTTTTGGGGGGTCAAATTAAAAGACCTTCATGGCCGGGAAAGAAAATTGATTATGACGATTAGAAACTTTTCCAAAATGAATCAGGGATAATTATTTTTGTCGAAAATATAAATAGTTGTAATTATATATAAGAATTTAAAAGATAAAATCAGTCCATAACTTCCATTAACAAATAATAATATGGCGTAAAACAATTTGTGTATTTATTTGGATATAGAAAAGCAAAGTACTACAAAAACAAAATGTATAATATTCTTATTAACATCTGCGTATCGTTCATAATGTATACGATTGATACTATATCATAGTTAGTAATTTAGACTGATAGTTTGTGACGATTAAATATTTAACGGTTGTCATATTTCATACATTTACGTTGACATTGTAAGTCTATTTCACACTACCACAGACCCTACACATCTAATATAGACAAGTAGTCATATATATTTAATCAGCTGAATGTATCTATTGTATACTTTCTTTAATTTATATCGCGTGACTACTTGACTCTATATCATCGTTAGTAATTTAGACTGAGAGTTTGTGACGATTAAATAGTTAACGTTTGTCATATATCATATATTTACGTTGTTTGACATTGTATGATTATTTCACACTACCACAGACCCTACACATGTAATATTAATATACAGGTAGTCATATTCATATAATCAGCTGAATGTATCTATTGTATACTTTCTTTAATTTATATCACGTGACTACTTAACTCCCTACTACCTTCCTATACCCCCACCAATGACAACACTATCTGAATGCCGTCCACCATTTAATACACTTTCTTTCTTTAACATTCTAACTTTTTTTTAACTATTTCACACCTCCCTTACCTCCCACCCCCCTCCCCAAAAAACAAATAACATGTATAATATAAACAGGCAAATAGTCATATTTAAGTAATGACCTATTCATATCAATGGCTCTTTCTTCAATTGTCACTGAATGAAGTACTTCACCCTACAACTCTCTCCTGATACCACCAACTGTACCCCTCTCTTCTGAGAGTATATATATTTGACATCATTTTTTGAATTTTCTCTTTAAATAACACCCGTCCCGACAACATGTTCTTATTTTTCACATTACTTTTTGAAACAAATGTATAGGCAATTACAAGAAAAATACACTTTACTGAAGAAAAGAAAAAACACCCCAAGTATTTCAACGAAATTTCAACGATATAATATGACTCCAACAAGGCAAACATTACTATAATGTCCATTTGGATGCCAACAAAATCAGTAAGTCATTGCATCGCCGTGTGTTTAAGTAGTGAAGTCTTGAAAATAATGAGGGCGCTTTGCGTTATACTGCAAAAAGCCAGATCATTTGTACGTTTGCATATACATACATTGTGCATTCGACTTTGAAATTGAATTTGATTTTACCCGTTTTTGTGAAAGAGTAGGTGTACTTTGCAAAACAGAGACATGTTATGGCGACCAGACTGGTAAGTACTTTACTCCTGACTTAAGAATCAAGTCTGATTTTTTGTATCGCATCTAATGACTTGAATAAGTCGAGTGTTTTGTGCAACTTTTAATATCCGGAAGTGTAATTTTATCTAAGAGGCACATGGCAAACATTTTTCTTGCTTGCATTATTTTAGTGCTCCACTCAGATATTGTCATAGTTGTCCCTTGAAAATGTAACCCTCCCCACCCCCCCCCCTTCCGCAACTTAATTTGTGTAATACTTCCATATTAGTCTGTGCATGCAGGTCTGAGAAATAATGTTACAAATTGGGTAGTAGTTTATGCAAGATTACATATCCCACCAAGGGGCAAGGCTACGTACATAAACATAAGTTAGGCTACGCCTATTTCCTAGTACTGAAATATTAGTGATACGTCCATGATATCATAACCGTCATCCCATGTTATTGTAGCATGTGGATCTATCGTTAGGTATACATTTTTTAAGTAAAATGAGGTGGTGATAATTTTTTTCACTAGGCTTTTAGTCATATCGCATTCAAAAGGACAGCCGGTCTAGGGGCCTGGGCTAACTATATCCAGGGTCCAGTGAATTACAATACAGCAGCTGGGCAGACGACACTAGTAAAGTAATTATATTCCTATGTAATTGCTTCTACTAGCGCTTCCTAAGAATTACCTGTGAAACTACAATCCACTGCTACATTTTTCACGATTTTGGCACCCAAGTGCAGCACGCGATATCACCATTTCGAGTGATTAATGTCAACTTTATCACTTTAGTTATTTCAAAGACGTAGTGTTTGTATTACGCGCCGTTACTGTCTTGCCGTACAAGCAAAGCGCCACCAGTTAAATGGGTGGCTTCAGTATATGTCGCATGACGTCATTCTCCCTACTTCAATTTCTCTGGGTGATGCATATCTTATGCACCAACAATTGATCACGGCGTCATATATGCTAGTGTGATTAGATTTACAGCCACCCCCCCCCCCCCCCCACACTTCCATTTCCTATTTTGAACTTCGATGTGTGTTCTGTTTTATTTGTTTATTAAATTATTGATTATTATCAGTACTTTGACTAATTAAACACCTAAAACATGGAGCAATCATCTCTTGCTAAGGATGAATTGTCACAATCTGTTAGATGGCGGCATACCGTAAACCGCGGTGTTAATGAGACGATATATCTATTTTACTGCAAGACCACAAAATTACTCTATGAAGGATGAAAGAAGCCATTTATATTACTGCCAGACATCAACATAGGTCAATGTTACGACCTTTAGAAACTGAGTCAACGAGAGTGAAAACAAGAAAGGATTGAAATCTATGTTGAAACAAGTCTATGAAGCAAAACTTCAACTCCACGACATAAAATAAAATAGAATCGGATATCGTCATCGATGTATAATGAACATTCTCAGCAAATTTACAATTTCTTTTGCAGACGGGCGTGACGAAGTGTTACCTAACAAAGGCCGCCAAAACATGTAAACATATATTGATAAGCATTATGACGTTGTCAATACACAGAAACAGTCATACGTGGTATCCAGTCAGTTGAGGACGAACGGGGACTCGGGAAAGGACATTGTACGGGAGAAATGAATTCAGTAAGAATATATAGTGGCCAGGGGTAACGGTATCGGTAGGGAACCCACAAGGAACATACCTCCCCACTCCCACCCCCTGGTTGACGCGTGCAGACACGTCAATGGTCAACACAACCGGATATTGATAAGGAAATATCTTCGCAAGGAGTAAAATTTGATTTCTTTAAGAAAAAAAACAAGGAAAATTTAAAATAGTTTAAAATCCCGCCTGGAGATGATTAATATATTGCCCAAAATACGCTAGAAAATCAGATAATGGTCACATTGAGAAATATATTTGCGATCATTTCATTATACACTCTTGAATATTTTGTAATAAGGTGGAGTTTTAGAATCTTTCAAAAAGCATTGAACTTGAAAAGAAAGTTATAATTAAAGACTTACAGAGCGTTATCAACACTTTTATTAGGACAAGAATATTTGTTATTCCAACCGCAACTATACAAGCCTCACCTGTTTTGAGATTTTCTGTGTAGCCATAACCTTCTATGTGATCTTGATGCAGGACAGAAAAAGAGTAAGAGGTTGATATTACAAGTTAGTATATAGACTACATGATACATAGAGATAACACTGTTGACAATATTTTTCTGATTAGTTTTCTTTAATTGCTTCCATTGATATTACAACATCAATACACATCACTAATCTCATGATAAGAGTCTACGATATGAACTTATGATATAGTAACATATAAATGGGATGAATATGTTGTAATTGTATCACAATGAGAGGCCAGGATCGACTCAAAGGGAACAAGTGTGTTTGGTTGTAAAAATTATTAATTGTACTTACATACAGAAATACGTAAGATACTAAAACAAAAATACAAAATAAAGGGATAATTATTTCCTTGGAAATATCTAATATCATAAACAGATAGTGCAACGCAGTGTTTTATTCCACATTTATATGTTAGTCGGTTTTTGCAGTTTTGTAAACATATTCAGTTATGCAAGGACGGGGCTTGGGTTATATTGGTACACTTTATGACTTCATAATATCCAGTTGCGTTAAAGCAAATACGACAAAAACTGAATTACAATGAAGAGATCATGAATATTCAATAATTGTCAACCAGCATCATTAATTAGAAGAAGCAACATAACGATATAAGAAGATGAAAAATATGTATGGAGAGCCGATCATTGCATTTAAGGTTCATGTTAAATATACAGAACATTATCTTCGTTACTTTCATGTTAAACTCTTACTATAATACGTCAGTCACGTGTTCCTATTGTCTTCAAAGAAACACCATTAGAGATCATACTAATGGAACAAGAACTGTTTTGAAAAAACAAAACATGGCATTGTTAATAATTAATGTCTAAGACATTGTTTTAGTTTGATTTTGAGTAACAGAATCAATGGTATAACGGTAGACAGCAAGTCATTGTTATTATGATAACATTTAACAATATTCTTCTAATATTCGCGTGAGTAATATCAAAGATTAATTCATAATATAGACAAAGGAGGAAAGAAAGAAAGCAATTACATCTTGAAAAAAGTAAAATTAATAAAAGGATGAAGTAGAATGCAACCTAACAATTAATGACTAAATATAACAATAATTAGAGCAAGTATTAGTTTTTAGTATTTTAGTATTTAAAGAAATAAAGAAGATCTGAAATAAAATGAAACCAGTAGAATCATTTATAAGGCGAATTAAAATAACAATGAAAAGAACAGAATGAGAAGTATATACTATACAGAGTCGATCTTTTCATTTAAGAATAACTTGATTTATAAATAAATGATCAACTTTACTACGCCAAAATTATGTTATGATAAAACAATAACTGTTTGGCGTTCTGCTTATAAACCTTATAAAAAGAGACTGTTAATGAAGCAATTATTGAAAATAAAATGAAAAAAGTAAAACTTATTCAAATATACGAGTCTTGTATCTTAACAATAATTCAAGAATCGATACCTCCAAAATCAAATATGTTTTTTTTTTTCATGTGTAAGTGACCTAAGGTGACTTGCTCGTCGATAGCTTACCTATCATATCTTAGTAAATATGATCGATAGCCTACCTATCACGTAATATTAAAATGATCGATAGCTTACGTATCACATACTATTAAAATAATCGATAACTTACCTTTCACATACTATTAAAATGATCGAAAACTTACCTATCACATAATATTAAAATGATCGATATTTAATATGATCGATAGTTTACCTATCACATACTATTAAAATGATCGATAACTTACCTATCACATAATATTACAATGATCGATATTTAATATGATCGATAATTTACGTATCACAAAATTTAAAAATGATCAGTAACTTACATATCACATAATAATAAATATGTTAATTTGTTTACCTATCACATCATATTAAAATGATCGATAGCTAACCTATCAAATAATTTAAAATGATCGATAGCTTACCTATCACATAATATTAAAATGATCGATAGCTAACATATCACATGATATTAACTATGATCAATGCTTACCTATCACATAACATTACAATGATCGATAGCTTACCTATCAGATACTATTAAAAATGAACGATAACTTACCTATCAGATGATGTTACAAAGATCGATAGCTTACCTATCACATAATATTAAATATGATCAATTGCTTACCTATCACATAACATTACAATGATCGTTAGCTTACCTATCATTTAATATTAAATATGATCGATTGCTTTTCTATCACATATTATTAAAATGATCGATAACTTACCTATCAGATGACATTACAAAGATCGATAGCTTACCTATCACATGATAGTGCAATGATCTCTATCTTACCTATCACATGATATCGATAGCTTATCTATCACATGATTATAAAATGATCAATAGCTTACCTATCATGTAATATTAAATATGATCCATAGCTTACCTGTCACATAATTTTAAAATTATCGATAGTTTACCTATTACATACTATGATAGTGATCAATAGCTTAGCTATCACATAATAGTTAGTATGATCGATAGTTTACTTATCACATCATAGTAAATGTGATCAGTAGCTAACCTATCACATAATATTACAATATTCGATAGCTTACCTAACAAATACTATTAAAACGATTGTTGGGTTTGATTCTCCTTTAGTCTCACAAACAAATGGACACTTTAAAAGATTCATTAACATGAAAAAAGGGAAATAATAAAATTTAAAAATGAAACACAGAGAGCATACCATTGTATTAATGTTTACTTAATGTACAGAACATTATCAGCGTTATGATCATATTCAAAATTCTTAAATTTTGTAAGCTCACATGATCGTATGGTCTTAACAGACAAGGCTTTATTGAGGACTATAATAACAACGGAAGGTAAATAAAGACGATAAAATACTAACAAGAGTCCAACGGTCACTATGGTTATTTGAATAGTGGAATAATAAAGTGTAGTAACCAACACCCAAATATCCAACATGTACCCGCTGTTAACCAAAATTATATTCCAAGTTTGGATATGATCTGATTTAAGGTTGTGGAATTATTTGCAAGTTTAAATTATTGGCACCTCCCCAAAAATTGAACCCAACGGAATAGTGCGCTCAAATGGTTCAAAAAATAATGGGCTTCACAAATTCAGGCCCAAAGAATGTACCCCAAAATGCATGTGGGGTGGTGATAAAAGTTGGGCCCTGTCAGCGTAAAAATGTGCCTGAATTTTTTTGGGATTTGTACATGTACCAGCTATTAACCAACAACTGTATACCAAGTCTGGCTACAATCTGAATTCTTGTTGCGGGGTTATTTTTATGTAAAACTCCTTAGGTGTAATCCAATAATCTCATTAATATTCATAAGGTCAACGCCAAAACAATACTCCTTCTCACTATGAAACATCTACATAAAGCAAGTATGAAAAGTATCCATTACTCCGTTGGAAATGTACATCCAATATTTCTTTTTCAAAATGAGGATTTAATAAAATTTTGAATATACTACAGTCATTTGGGTATTAATATCTTCAAATCCCCGAAAACAAAGTTGTTACCCTGTACAATACAATATCATATCAAGAAAATTAAACATAGGAATAAACAGAACATTTGCTATCAGTGTGCTGTAACTATGACGTCACACCTGTTTGCTTCAGGTTCACTTATATTACAAATTGTGACAATTTCAGCTATCGATATCTCGAAAATTCAAGGTAGGAATTGGATGCTTATTATATGATTAGTCAAATAAATTTTCCCCTGAGCTATCCTTTTAAGATTTGTCACGTCATCATATTGTCTTCATGTTAACAACGATAAAACATTGGAACAGAAAGAAATGAAGAAATGCTGGCTTAGAACAAACATATCACAGATATTAATAAATATCACCTCTAAGTTCTCGTAGATCGATTTTAATAACACAATGATATTGTAGATAACCAATGAATGTCATTTACTCTTAACATTGACACAATTAATGTGAATCTACTCGTGTGAGATTTAAGACATTACGTAACCGATACGTCACAGTTTAATTCAAATTAGTAAAAGTAGGAACGAAGAAAACCACAGAAAAGTTGAATCACGCAATCCTAGTTACTGAGTGTATGTGGATACAGTATGTACAGATTTTATCCAAAGCATTCCAAACATGTCTGCTTCAAATTAGTTTATGAGTATTAACAGAATTAGGCGTTTATTTAATGTTCTAAGTAGTAAAGTGCTTGTCGGGGAATGAGGTGGGGGTGGAGATCGAAGATAGGGGTCTGGAGTTGGGATGAATCAAATCATTACACACAATTGGACCAATGAAGGGTGTTACACCCTGCACCGAGGAGTGCATGGAGGCTGAGAACAGGTCACCAGCAATACTTGACTAGGGATACACGAGTAAGTGAAACCTCTTTCTTCAGTTACGCAAGTAACAAAGACTTTGTTACATAATGGGGGAAAAAGAAAATTAAAAGAGAATGCACATTACAGTTTGATTCCCATTATACAATAAGCGTGCTGGCGGTGATGCAAATGACTAATATATACAATTACTTGGTCACCAATGTAGAGGGTACGTCATTTATCCCCTCCTACATCTGCCCCCCCCCCCCCGCCCATCCACATACACACAAATACTAAGATATGGATGTATAGTCTCATATACTGATGACGTAGTGGTTTATGGATGACGTCATTAGAACCTTGATTGGTTCTTAGTAATTTGATGTTGGCTTGAAGAGCAAACACATTTAGAGTAAAAAGAGAAACTAAATGTGAACAGTAATGTAGGTAATAAAACGTAAGGAATGCCTTGTTGTACACTTTACAATACAATGTAGCATGTATGGTCATGCAATGTATCGAATCTTTGATTGGAGTTCTGTGTAGTATTTGGAGTTATCAACACTTTACCAAGTTAACCTAATCTCTTGATAGGATGGAGTAGGAATTTACTAAACACCCCGCTCCCTTCTCCGAATATAAAAAAACCTAGCAATAAATTTAAATTATGTACGCTGCCTGTGGTAAACCCCGTCTGAAAGATGGGTAATATCGTGGACGAGATTATCATAGTTACTCATTCTTTCTAACATGTACTTCGCTTTTATTCTTTTTGTTTTAAATTTTACTGAGCTAAATTCAAAGACATAAGTAGTCAATTTGTTAATTGTTTCTTCAACTTGATAATCAATGAAGTCATCATACTTTTTAATTAGTTGGCGAAAATGAGGGCGCTGTCTCTCAATATAAGATAGATCTTGATCAGTGAAGCATATACATCAGAGTCAGAAATGGTCAAAGGATAACATGTATCTCCCCATCGCCTGCCCCTCTAGTCCTCCGAACGACAGCAACGTGACTTCCAAAACATAAAAGGTAACATTTGTACACTTTAGCGCACAAAACGAAGTTGTTGAATATGAAGCATATTAAAGGATGACTTTAAGCACAACATTAGTGTTGTTATGTCGTAGACCATTGGCTTTCAGTCTAGGCTGCTTTTGCTATAACATTTTGTTGAATTTTGAGACAAGATACTTTGAACAGCTGAGTTAAAGGTAACTGGTCTATATAATATAATACGGAGACAGTTATGTCAGTTCATCAAATACAACACAAAACACAATGGGATGAGAGACTTTTATGTCCTCAAATAACATGTTAACATTGAAGTACAAATTCTACACGGACAAATGTTGTTGAAATCATTTAAATATGATTTGGTGTAAGAACGAAATTACAAAACTTGATTTTGTTGAGTTATTCAAATGTATAAACCACATAATTGACATGAATATTTAGGCCTGTACTAAGGGGTTGACGTCATCATCAATTTAGCATTAAAGGAGTTTCCAGACATTTATCTTACCAAACCAGAAAAGCTGAAGAAACATTAATAACACTCCTTTTTTTTGTACTATAAAATTTAAAGACTGAAATTCCGAATAAAGTAATCCTTTAAACAAAATGTAAATTGAACAGTAATCTTTCAAATTTTACTTATTTCTTGGATATGTATTTATTAATACTATTTTACATTTAATCTCTCTACAAGATCCATTCACAATGAATGTAAAAGTGTTTACGAAGTCACCATGCCATTGTCTTGAGAATATAAGCACAATCATACGAGACTAGTTCGACGTGTATTATACTGGAGCTCTATCTGGCGCTGTTTGTAGTATTTGGGAGATGTTAACAGTTTACAACCTAAATCTTTATTAGATCCTTCCTCACTGAAATTACTGCCATCGTTTTGAGGATTGAGTGAATGACGTCACAGTCCTGCTGATGATTGGCATCGCCAGATGAATATACATCTTGCATTGAGCTTTAATGTAAAACTAAAATGATATATATTAGTTAATATTGTTATCATATTAAATTATTAGTAGAATAATGGGGAAGTGATACCTAATGAACCCCCTTCCCCCGGAAAAAGCGTCAGCAATACCATAACATAACAATTAATTTTACACACCAGCTTAACAAAACACCGTGGCACGGGAAACAAGCGAACAATGTTTCTGATAATGGAAGTAACTTATCACTCATTTCCATACATTTAATCAGGGATCAGCTTTGTTAATGAAATATATAATAAAACCAATTATAGTTGAAGCAAATGATATTAGTGACCATATAAAATTAGATAATCACAGACATAGGAATACAAATTCTGGTTATTGATAGAGATTTATTCTAATAAATTAAGATTTTACAATTAAAAATAGCAGACAATCACTGTTAACAAATACAATGTTAAATACTAAGGTAGAGAGTATTCAGCTGTATTGACTTACAGTTAGTTGGACATTGCCCGGTTGAAGTTCGCCAAGCTACACTGGTAACTCGTGTCATGGAATCCCTAAACAAGAGGACAAGTATAAGTAATGAATATGTATAAGATAACACAGAAACAAAGACAATGCAGTTATAGTTAAATGTTGTAAATCATCACATGCATCCATATTAAAAGTGTTATTTCAGATAAATCGAGTCATGTAACACAACACTTTGCATGATTCAAATGTCTTGGAAATTGTTGTTCCTGTTCACTTTTACTATTTCAGTTATTATTTTAGGGATTCCTAACGAGTACGTCTTGCGAATATTTCGTTACTGAACATAATATACACATGAAGGCTTAATCCATAAAACCATGGTCACCTATGATGTGGTCGCTCTGATTCCATGCTTGAAAGGAATTGTGAAGATTGAATTCGATAAAAAAGTTATACTGTTTGCTTGAAATATTCCAAATAAGTATATAAATAACAAAATGAATATCATATGTCAACCCATATTGACTCATAGCACGAGGATATAATCCTTTCTCAATCTATAAAAAAAAAAGATTTATGTGTAAAACAGTATTACTGTACAAGAATCAGTTCACTTATCGCCACACCCCATCCTCTTCCCTGCCGGTAACCATCAAATGACCCTATCCAGGGGATTTCCCTTGATATCACGATGACTCAATCGATGCATCCCAATGTACTATCACACATTGGTGCGATGCAGGGAAATGTTCCGTCCTGTTTATAAGCTGATCTCGTCTAGCTGAGTAGCCATTTTCAATTATATTGCAAAGTTTAACATTCTCATCATTATGGAAGTTCGACAATCCCTTTCTAACATTAATTTAATCGTTACAGAAACATATCCAGGTCACTCAGCTCTCATTATGTGCTTTTCTTAACAATTCACAAATGTTGGAGACAAATCAAACTGGACATTGACTCACGTGATTTTGCAATAGCAAGGTGAGAGTTCAAGAGATGGTGACGAAGGCAGCATTCTTAGGGTGTTAAAATGACCAGTTTACTCCATTCTGAAGGTAAACTGATCCATAAACGTGGTTTATATATTTCCAGCTGGACCCACCCCTCTCCCTTCTTCCTCTAGGACTTTGAAACCAATCGTAACATTTTTGTAAAAGTTAAGTAAAATGTTGGGTAGGCCGTGTCACTATATGACGTTCCTTTACTAAGAAAATTCCCTGAATTAATCATTTTTGACATATAACGGGATAGTTATTTTAGTTGCTTCTCTTGACCATGCTAGACCGGGTTCTGCTTTATGTTTTGTTCTGACGGAACTTGTGTTATCATAGGCATATTTTATCTTCAGTGGAAAGCTATGAACGCCGGTGCCTTTCAATCATAAGGTCCCGAGTTCGAGTCACACCAAGATTAATGAATGTCGTCCAGTTACAGACAATTCATAATAATGAACGTTAAATATGAATATAAGAGACTGACTTCGGTCAGCTTGCGGCTTTGATAAGCCAATGATGGCTTATTTGCGAGTTCCTGCTTGCAGGAGGATCTAAAATACATATATGAACAGTTTAGGTGTTAATTATTAATGCATATTATAGTGCGAAAGACAGAGTCTTTCTTGCTGGCGTTACTTTATTTTCCAAAACTATAATTTAATCATCGATAAATCCTTAAAATGTATTAACTAGTCTAAATAACCATCCCAATAACACCAGGTCAGAGATGAACGGTAAAAGGGGAAGGGGCGGGAGTGTTGGACCCAGACCAATGTTCAAGGGTACTGAAAGCACTGCCATGTGAATGTTCCACTGTCAAGAGCCCGCTCAATACCCATGGCTAGTGGTCTAGTTGGAACCGGAGACACATTGCCTAAGAAGCCTTAAAAAAACTTCTGAAATTAGGTTTTAAAAGTATTCGATGCATCCCGGGACCCCAATGCGAACATAAACACAACTATAGTGATAGAAAATCACTGTTCCGAAAAATAATTCGCGATCATAATAGACTCCTGTACCCTCCCCGAAGCATCTGCGCATCTCTTGTTACCAAAGAACCGTATTATGGAAACCTGTTAGTTTGCTGGTAGTAACAGTTAGACTTGATCTCGTTTTGTTTTTGTTGAGAGAGATTAGAGAGATGGGAGAGATGGGAGAATTTGAAGATATAGTAATAGTGAGTTAAGAAGAGACAACGATATGTTTTGTTTGGACAAAGAGGATCAACATGAAAACCTAGTCAAAACAAGAAATTGAAAGCCAGATTACTTTCTTACAAGTCCGGAACGATGAACGAGATATCAAGATACTTGGAAGCTGTAACACATTGTAGACAATACGCACTGCAAACACGTTTGGTGTCACGTGATGCAAATTATTTGACAGATTTATGTTTTATTTGCTCGTTTTTCGCTCTATTGTTTTGACTTTACAATGAACGTGAATCCAGCGTTAACCATATTATATGAGTCGCATATTTAATCAAAATGAATGTCTCGTAAAACACGAATTACCTACTTTTATTGTTTACTATATTGTTAGTTTCTCTGTACAGTATCAGTATAGCGTTTCATAATTCAAAATGAAAGGTAATCCGGACGTTGAAGGGTGAAACTGACCGCTGTTTATGAAAGTATTTTTAAAGTTTTGGCGGTTAAATGTTCGACATCCAAGGGCAATTTGCTTCCTTTATCCATCAAAATAGCTATAGATCTAAGTAATTAATTAATATTGTTCCTGTATCTCCATGGTTACACCTTACCGTTTGGTCCAATATTTCTACAGACCCCATATGTCAAGATGTATTACAACGATTCTACTATGAGTGACTTCTTAACTTCGCCGAAGAAAGTTGGTGGACAAAAGACGTCCATGAAGAGGGATGAGGTGGTGTTAATATAACTTTTTCATCTAACTTTGGGTAACATACTCTAGTTTTAAACAACTTAGTCCGACGAATCCTCCCTTGCTCCCACCGCCTTGAAACAATGGAACTACGAGCCGCTAGTTTTCTGCCTTTCAGGAGAAATACTTCATCACGTCAACTTATCCGTCGCATGCATGGTGAATAAACACACCCAATTTCCCTTAGTAAAATTTCGTAAATACAGTGCGTTATGTAGCAGTAATACACCTTAGCTGCAAGTGTACGCTGACGTCGTATTTGAAAATAATTTAAATGAGACCTACGAGGAAAGATAAAACGTGCCTTGAAATCAGCTTTTATGTTCAATCTGAACAAACGTTGACATTATACTAAACGCCCATAACAATATTACTTGTTAGCTGGATAAGTCAGACATATAACGTAACAAATTGAATTAAAAAGCAAAATAGAACCTCCTTAGTTGGTGTTATATGTGTCAATTTTTTGTAAATGTGCTTAGGCAACGACATGTTAATGATCAATGTTTTCATTTATTTTCCAAAATAAACTTTCATGTAGAGGAAAAAATATGTATAATTGTAACTCATTGCTAGCTCATTTGACTAACATTAGAAAGGTTTTGTACAATATTCAGAAATTGGCTTTCATTTTGCAAAAAAAAAACAGACTAAAAACCACCGTAAAGAAATTAACTGTACCAGGTTGTGCTAATAAATAGTAAATTAATTGAGATATGAACCAGCGTAAACCATCTCGAAATCTTACTTGAGGCTTTGAACTGACACACATTTGGGAAGTATATTGATCAATAAATGTATTTTTTTAGTTTATGTTGGAAGAGAGTCAACTCTCATGCACGCAGCTTTATCCAAATCACTATAGTGTCGTTAGCTACATACGCCATTGCTATCATGTCTTTTATATAAGCGGACCCGAAGTGGAACTTGATTGATGCACCCCTCCTACATGTAATCCACTCTGTAATGGATTACGGTATGACGTCATCACTCAGTCACTAAAACATCAACCGTTCATTACTACTAGTTTCCTTATATGTCATATAACAACAGTTCGCTACCAGATAGTGATTTTATGACACAGTGTATATGCTCTCGTTTCACCATAATTCATGATGCTATCACCCAACGGATACCCTCCTAAACCATCCCCAACTCCTCCCCGACCCCAGGGAATGATTTTATTATATTAAAAAATACCGGAATAGAGATTTATGGTAGATTTGAGTATATACTTCTACAGTTAGCCCTTTGAGTGTAGAGAAAACTGTTACCCTATAAAAGTGAGATTACAAATGTTTATTTTTTTATATCAGTTCCTTTCACGGTTAATAAACTGTGGAAAAAATGTCAGGGAGAAATTAATGAACAAAGGATTTTCTACAAGAAATTTAAAATATCTTCTTGATACTTTTTGAATTGCTCACGAATTATGATATGCACTACAGCAGAGTGAAATAAAATAATCATGAAGCATCTGCCGGTGGGAGGGGGGGGGGGGCGGATTGACAGTTTAAAAGTTATATTCCAATATTGTGTGAGGCTTGTAACACACCATAACACCTGACTAAACTTATTTTAAAGTCTATCCGTTTCTTTGTTTATCATTTCTTTGACTGTGTGTGCGGAAGGAAGATTATTTTGGCCGCATCTAAACTTGACATTGAGAACAGTGCTATCACCAGTACGAGGCATAAACTTGTAACTGGCCTATCTGAATTCCCTGTTCGATACACGACAATGATAAATCTTTCCCCCTGATGAAAAAGAAAGTCTAATACTCTTTTGTCCAGGCGCGTAGCCAGGAATTTGCCAAGGGAGGGACGAAACTGTAGATTCGGCATTGCAAACTATCTAAGCGTAGCGCCACCATGATTGGCGCGAAGCGTACAAGAAAATTTTGGCTGTAAATGCCTCCCAGATCGCCGGAAATGGCACTACCCATGCCTTGTAAGTTGCATCTTAGCATTTTCTCTTTTGAAGATACTAGCGATATCATAAAAACCTTTAAAAATTTTGTAAAAAAATATGCTCAAGGGTGGGGGGAGCGGCTACCCCCTTCGCCCCCCCCCCCTTGGCTACTCACCTGCTTTTGTTTTATTTCTTTGTTCAACATTAATTAATACCTCTTTGTTTGTTATTAACATTACCGTTACTAATTAACAGGAATATGAATATTTGTCTCTCTTACCTCTTCTCCTGGAAGATTGCCCAGTCCGTCACAGGCCTGAAAGGAAGAGAAATATTATATTTCATTAGATTTTGAAATGGAATTTCAGGAAAATATAATATGGCGAAGCAAACAATGTATAAGTTAGAATGATATCTCTTCAAAAATATCGCAGTAAATTATTCCTGGCAGGTAAACACACATATGCATTGAACACACTAAAGTCAATAAAGGAGACAGACTCGTCAATGTAAGATGCACGGACTTAATAACATTAATATAAACATCAGCTTTGAAGGGAAGACATACTGTAGTTAGTTTTAAACCCGTCATCAAACACTGAGTGACGTCATCAAACACTGAGTGACGTCATCAAACATTGAGTGACGTCATAATGACCAACTTCTCACTGAGATGATCAGATGGATACAATGGGCAACAGAGAAGATGACGAGTAGGGAAAAGAGGGCAGTATTTAAAGATAGGCCCCAGAACATCGTTGTCAGAAAAGAACAAATCCTTGCTTAGTCCACAAAGCAGCATATTGGTAACAACCCCCCCCCCCCCCCTTCGTCTAAGATGGTCTGTTTCTATCGTATTGTTAGTAGTGTAAAGATATCCATCAAAGTTTTGGAAATGTAGTTGTCTGGTCAAAATATACAAATAAGAGACACAGTGGGATAATTAAATAGATATGTTAACAATTTAAACATTTCACTAAATATAATAAACCTTGCACAAATTTGTTTCATTTCTAAATTTACCCTGTCTATGTATGTTCAATTGGAAGTTTGTACATGCGCACAAAAGACGTTTCTTGATAGTTAAATAAAATCTTAAGTTTAACACCTTTGGTTGAACTTTAATGCAGTCACCTCTAGTTTGATTTTCCTTGCATGTTAAAATACATCTAGTTGATGAAATCTCCCTAAATAAAACACACTTGTTTCTTTGTTTCAAGTTAAAACCAGAGCTGCCGTTTCATTTATAAGCCTACTTGGACCCACATATTTATGTCAGTCACTCTAATCTAAATAACTTATAACATATAATCAATAGGAATCCCTCAAATCCCATTGCAACTGACACTATTAGAACGAGTAACATTTACTATAACTTTGCTGCGTACAGTGACGTCACAACGTTAAGATTCTAGAGATGAAAATTATGCATCGATATTTTCACCAATAAAACATTTTTGACTGATTAGTTGTGATGCTTTTTAACAAAATTCAGAAGCAATATACGGCACGGGCTTAAAATATATTTATATCCGTGACGTAGTATCTTGAAACAAAAACTTATTCATGTGCGTGCTCATTTTCAACATTGTGTTCGTATACAGCGTCACATAATACGTGTCTACAGTTATTTGGTTACCATGGTATCTAGACAACAGAACGAAGCAGTAGTATAATTGCCCGCCACACACTAACTGGTATTATGGTCTTGTTGTGTAAATGTGCGTGGAAAGTGATTAATCACAGCTCCACCGAATCATCGGTAATGATTTACACCACAGAGAGAATCTGGTGCCACTAAAACAAAAATATTTGCAAGATCTTCTTCTACAGTTTATTACAAATCCCGAATATAATATTTTCACAAATTACAAAATAGTCTTCAATCTTCTTTCATTCTATAAATAAACGTATCATCTTTTCCTTCATTTATATCAATCGCCAAAATGTCCAGCATTCACATTCTGGAAAACGGTGAGTCGGATGTTCACAAGCAATTTCGTTTATCTATGCACTCCACACACAAATCACTGGCAATGTAAACCCGTTTCTGGTATGATTTCAAAACCATACAAAGAACAACAATCTTAAATCGCACTGCTTCGCATCGGTCACCATCCGTTACATTACCAGTTCATCCTCATTTCTGACCATAAACTACAGGTATTTAATGTCCTATACACATGAGTGTACGTGGAACCGTCGCAGAAACATTAACCTTGATAAATTTGAGTAAATAATTGAGTAAGATTGAACTTAGAAGAACGGATAGCAAAAGTGTACTTCTGTACTAAATGTTGAAATGCTATGTTCGTTTGTTAGTTATCATACCAATGCTCGTGATTCACTTACAGACTTTTATCTCAAAAAATATATTTTAAAGATATGTATTTCTGTTCACTTCCAGATTTTTATAAGTTTGTTTCTATACGTTTGGAATAAACGTGATACAAACGTCTACGTGAGTTTTCCTGTATTATTTGGCGCCCTCAACTCTCCACCCAATCCTAGACACTAACAATAAGTAATTAATGAGACTGGAAGGTATGGATGTGGCAATCAACTATCCTATACACTTGAAGATAATTCTTAAGATAAATAAGCAATTAGCAGATGACAAATCATGAATATTTAAATCAGATTATCAGTTACCGACTAAACCGTTGTTGGAACAACTCCACCCACCCTCCCCGTCGTCGAATGTATGTATTTTGGTGTCTGTTCTAAACACGAGGGAAATAATACGAATATTTGTCTTAGATTAATATTTTATCAAGTGAGTGCATATATTTTAGTTACCGTGGTATCCGTACAAGATAACAACAAAGCGGGTTGGTAGAGCTACACATATATAATACAGAGTTTCTTTCTGTTTTCTAATATATTCCCATTTTACACAAATACAATTATTCACCCCCAAGAAAAAAGGGAAAAAAGGAGAAAAAAAGAAGAGTATTAGATCGGAACCCTTGAAATGTCATTAATAAAAATAGCTCCTCTTCCCTTCATATATACAAATGGCCATGACAAGCATTACCATTCAGAAGAATATATTAGAGTTTATTAGTTTCAAATAAAAACCAGACCCGTCCTTCCATTATATCTATAGGCCTGCTTGGACCCACACACTTATGTCAGTAACGTATACACTAATCTGGATAAATCATAATTTAAGCAAGTGATCCTTTAAATCCCCTGGAGCTTTCTAAGCAACACAGTTAATTTATTAGCAAGATTTAATTCACAAGGAAGAATACCATAATAGATATTTTAAAGTTCTGTATATTGTGTTGTTTTTGCTACAATCTGCTGGTAACAAACTTAGCCGTAAAAGGAAAGATAAGGACCTTGAAAACTTAATATTACTTTATTTCACCAAAATCACACCAGGGAAGATCAGAGTAGGCAGAGATATTAAAGGTTTGGAAACAAACAAATAAAACATTACCATAAATTTGTGGGACAAACTGTTGTCTGAATCTGATTAAACGATAAATACCTCACTAGTATAAGTAGCAGTCGTGTGGTTGTACCAACATACCTAGATCTCTTAATTAGTTGCAGGGCTATCCAGTTATGAGTGAATATTATATGGATTGGTCAACGTTATAACCTATTACGTAGCATGCAGCTTTATTTAATGTTAGTAAAACCTAAACGCATTGACTTAATTCTCAACATTATTTGAGTTAAACACTATGAAAGTATAGAAATCAACTTAAAATAAGTTTTTAGAGTCAAATTCTACATACGTATGTTCCTATTACTAACTTCCAAATTTTCCCCATCTCCATCCTGTGCATTTGACCAATTCGCAAAGTACCATAGAAATGGTTAAATCTAATTTGATTAGTAATTACTTGAATCAAGACCAACAATTTAAGTAATACATCAGTGAGTGTTATAATGCTCCATGGAAGACATACGTCTCACACCATCAGAAACAACTAAAAACCTAAACATGACTAGTTAAAACCAGGGAGCTGCTACAGTAAGATACAGGGTCAGTTAAACGGACTGTTACGACTGTTGTTATGTGTTATGATGAACAATTACACAGAAATTACAAGAACATACCTGTTCAATATGATTTATAACATTCTACTGTTTCATCTCAAAATAAACGTGAAGTTTATTGGATGCAAATTCACAACCTCGAATATTAATAAAACAGTATGTGTCAAAGACGATTGTACAATATATAGCAAACTTGTCCAAAAGTCAATCTTTTAGCTATAGCTATATGTTTGAAATATCAAACTGACATGGAAATTGTACGGGTGTGTCAATATAGAACTAATGAGATTCATTTACACCATGTTCGCACGCAAGATTCCATCCGCTCTATTCACAACCAATAACCCCCCCCCCCCCCCCTTGGAAGTAGGAGCGGGAAGATGTCTTAAAATTCTTTCTTTACGTCAGAACTTTTAATATTACCAGCACCACGTAAACTTCACATATAATGTATCACTACATTGATTTATTTACACTTACTGAGGACTGAAACAGTGCTAGGGCAGCATAACGCAAATAAGCTGACCAGACTTGCATTATGAGCAAAAGCTGAATGAAAGGTGATCAAACAATTTACCTGCCATTGACCGGTTTGTAGATTCAGACGACGACACTTTCCATAGTCGATAAAATTCCAAACTGATGAAGAACACAAAAGAGAGATATGTAAATGATAAATGCATACTTAATCTTTGTTGGTCTGTAATGAAATCATAAACATTATATTCACGAGATTTATGCTGGCTCTCGATGATAACTTCATATTAGCTGAGTGATCAATCTAGTTGATTCCTTAAGTTTGATCTAATTAGTTTACTATCATGATCATATCAGTAATATAGCTGATCAGTTTACAATCCTTACATCTCAGTAAGATTACCGATCAGTTTACTATTATTATCATCTCGGTTTTATATCTAATCAGTTAACGACTATTATCATCTTAGTTATGAAACCAATCAAGTTAGAATTATTATCATCTCATTAACATATCTGATCGATAATACAATTATCCTAAATGAAAGCATATGCTCCCTTTCAAACAGAATCTAATCTCGGACTAAATTAAACAACCAAATTATGATAGTCGAGTATTCGATGCTCAGATCAAGAATAATAATCCATGAGACGATGAACAGATCAGACACCCAATATCAGTGACGTCATCATAAACCTCGAGAGCCATAATTAAACAATGTTTAAAAACAATTGTTAAAAGATGAAAAGGGAATTAGTTTAATAGCAAATTTGAAGTTAAATTATGTATGTAAAAGAATAAACAAAACATTTTCATAACCACGTAGCCAGTCTCCATGTAAGAGGACTGCTGGATCTAAGGGCATTCCAGTTCGGCAAAGGGAGCTTACTTCAGTTTTACACACAGGGTACTTTTGTTTAATGTTCTTCAAACTGTACTAAGATAAATGATAGGTGTAGGAACACGGTGCAGGTGATAGCTGACACCTCGCTTTGCAAAGTGGAAAGGAATCAGGAGTAGGGAGGGGTGGGGTGGGGGCAGGAACAGTGGCGGAGCTAGGGTTATTGGTCAGGGGGGCAAGAATGGTCTGTAGGGGCGCTTTCGACACTATCTAAGCGGAGCGCCACCACAGGTTGGCGCGGAACGTACAGACATTTTTTGAGTAAAGATACTCCCTAGATCGCCGGAAATGACCTTTTCCGGGCCTTGCTTATTTGCAGATAAACGAAGAATAAATAGGTGTTATCGCCATTTTGTCAGAAAATTACACCAACAAAATGTGACAAATGTCAATAGGTATTTGAGAGCGCAATAAAAAAGTCAATAATCGTGAATAAGTAAAAAGTGGTAAAAAGCTAAAAAGGGCGCCAGCAGTCCATTTGAGTCCGTCAGGGAGGGCATCCGCCCCTCTGACTGTATGGACGCTCCGCCACTGGGCAGGATTACGTTATGAGAGTGTCAGAAATGAAGTCCAAATATCGACGGATTAGAATATTCTAAATAATTCACAAACTGACTTTGACTTTAACTACATCGTCTCTGAATCTCTCTCTTAGCTGTTATCACGAGATAATTTAGTAGCTATTATATACACATCTGTCTAAAATAGTAAAACAATTAATTGATTGGGGCAAACTGTTTACTCTAACTACTTATGTCTTTGAGACTGATCAATGATGACATCATCAGCAGTGACGTCACTCCACCATTAACAATGGGAATCTCGATGTGTCCTTTAAACACAGAACAATGAACGAGGGTACAATGTGTACGAGTCCGAGAAAGAATGTTGAGGGTGGAGATAGAGAGGTTTGTATGTATTTACATTATACTATTAATTAATTTAAATAATGAATTTACGTAGAATCTTAGTATAGATGTGTTATTATTGTACAGGGAAATGAAACATTTGATTGCTCGTGATGTTTGCAAAGCTACCCGGTTTCAAGATATTCAGCTTTATATTACAACGCATTAGTGACGTCATCAAAGATCATGAAAACCACTAATTTATATATTGATGATAGAAAAAGACTGAGTTAATTTATAGAGCTACAAGACTAGACAAATTATCATTATAATCACGTGATCACAATTCCGATGTCCTTAGAGTATGTCAGTTGTGTAAGCTAAGGTTTAAACTGTAAATAGTAAGACTAAATACATCAATCTCTCTATTTTTCCCTTACATGCACCGGACAGATACCCCCCAGACAATTATCCCCGGACGATTACCCACCCCCAGTCCATAACCCCCCGAACGATTAACCACCGGACAATACCCCCCCCGACAAATACCACCCGGACAATCCCCCCCCCCAGGACAACTACCACCCGGACAGATACCCCCCGAACAATAACCCCCGAGGACACAAAAAAACCCGGACAACTACCCACCCGGACAAATACGTCCTCGGACGAATACCTCCTAGACAATTACCCCCGGATAAATACCCCCGGACGAATATCCCCCTGGACATATGCCGTTAATTATATGGGACGGATGTAGCGACGGATACGGTGTTCTTTTTTTAGAGTTTAGTTTCCCGCGGGCCTCAACATATACCCTGGTCCCTCGGGCAACTACGAGCGCATATTTACAATTGGATCAGGGTGCCGGTTAAACCAGTGAGTTGTTATGGAACAAATCCCTGGTTAAACTGGCACCACTAGGGTCGTCGTGTGCCCTGGCACTTTCAAACTCCTCCCGACTTTTTAAAAAGATTCGAGTTTTCCATATATAAGCCCCCAAAACTCCTGGATAGTATTTGACAACGGACCGAGGCCCGGGCAAGATAGGTGGGGACGGCGGTTGAAGAAGCACGAGGGGGAGGGGGGGGCGGGTTTGGCATTGGTCACTGATGGTAGTAACTTTTAATTTACTATTAGTTATAGTGACACTATTCTGTATTATTAATCTCCGCACAATTCCGGCTTATTGCGACTTACCATATTTAAGTTTTCTTCTGAGTAATTTTACTTGATGATTTGTTATGTTATGTTAGTTTCTATATAGCGCTTTATATGGCACTATCAAATTTGGTTATATCAGAATAATAATCTGATATATCAGATTAAGAAAATTTGCTTTCATGGCCCTAATAGGCTTTCGTACCAAGGGGTTCACCAGCTAAAGGTCCGCTTGGTTCACGGGCTCGGGCGGGGGTGGGGGGGGGGAGGACTTGGGCGTATTCTGGTTTAGTTCGGGTAGTTACCTGGGTAAGGTATCTTTTCGCGGGTACAGTTTTCCCAGAGATAATTGCCGGGGTGGGGGGTACTTGTCCGGGGGTAATTGTCGGGGTATTTGTCCTCGGGGGTGTATGTCCGAGGGGTAGTTGTCCCGGGGGTAGTTGTCCTCGCAGGTATACGTCCTCGGGTTTTTTTTTGTCCGGGGGTTATTGTCAGGGGGGTACTTGTCCCGGGGGTATTAGTCCGAGGGGTATATGTCCGGGGGTATTTGTCCGGGGGGTAGTTGTCCGGCAACTCTTGCACGTAGGAGGAAGGTTAGTATAATCTTACATCGTGTTACTATGACTTGACATGCACAATTATAACACTGAACATTAACACTGTCCAAATTTCTAAGAAGTTTCAAGAAACCTACATTAAAGTATATTATCAACATATAAGTGTTGATGGAGACAAAAAACACTTACATGTAAACAACTAAGAATGAAGATATAGTATCAATATAAATTATGTTTTGTGTCGTGCGTGGTTAGTCTTTCAGAACATCAATTAGACCGTGACAAAACTACAACACGAACTAAACAGAAATATCAGCAGCAATTGTATACAATTACAATATTTGTTGAATTGAAATAGAACACACCATTGTAACATCTCTTTGTTTCTGTTTGTTTATATTTTCTGATTCCGGAATTTGAATGCGAGCCTAGATATTGCAGCCGATCTTACACAGATATCATAGTTGCAGTTCGCACTCTATTAGGCCTAAACAAACGGCCGTTTTACCGGTTCAGATCTCAATCCTGCTATAACTAACTGCTAGTCCCTAGTTTTTCGGTTATGATTCAGTAACAATACTGTTGACGATATGACAAATGCTCATTTCCATTAAACTCAAGAAACACTATCTAGTTTGAATAACCACAATTCCTTTTCAGCAGAGACTACCATAGCCTGCAGCATAGTTGCATCATGATAATTTACATGACCCAAGCGAAGGATGAAAACTTTCTCTCGAGCATTTTTATTTAATGAGTAAGAACATTCTAGGCATGAGTCGAGTACCCGGATACCCGACCGAACATTCGTGTACCAGAATCGAAAACACGAAAAACGGGTACCCGTTTTCTGGGGGGGGGGGTGGGGTCTCGTAACTGCTACGCGAGTGCTTTCATGATTTCATGTTTGATTAATCAAGACACGCGAATACGTAAGACTATTTTAATGAAATAACTTTCTTGTAGTGTATATGGCTGTTTTAATTGCTTAATAATTCTAGTTTTAGCCATTGGTAATGGTTCTTTTTCGTGTATAGATAAAATCACTCAACACCGAAAACGAAAATATTATACCGGTGAACACTACTCGAAATTGAAATCTTTAATCCATCGCAATACTATGTTACCTCTTCAAAACATAGCACATACCTTCCAAACAATCGCCGATTTCCAGGTAATTGAAAGTTGTAAACAAGGCTACGCTTGTGTGTGTGTGTAAAAAACGATGGTTAAGGCAAGATTTTTCCCATTGAATTAGTTTGGTGTTAGGCTAGTTTGTGGTCGAAGATAGCAGTAATAATGAAAGAATTCCATGGATATTTTAGTTCCAGCTAACTGCCTTAAAATTTAAGCGAATAAGCAGATGGTGAAGGCTAGATTTCCCCATTAGTGTAGACTTAGTGTGGTGTTAGGCAACCGTGTGGCCGAAGATAGCAGCAACAACGAAATAATTCGGTAAATATTTTAGTGCAAGCTAACCGCGACACAATTTAAGCGAATAATGGTTAGGCTAGATTTCCATGTTGACTCTTTGTGATTTTAGGGTACCATGTGGTCGGAGATTTGTGGGTATTTTACGCAACATAGTTTGCCGAGTGCACGTGTCTTTGATGTCATCAAGCAGCTAACTCTGGTAGTCCATAGCAAGTACTTTCCTCTCATAGTTGTAGCTACTGTATACGTTCGTGCTTGCGTAAATATTGGAATTCTCAAAATTGCTATATTTTTGTTATTCATTTATACATAGAAGGAAATAATGGCAAGGAAATTTAAGGGATGTTAAGATGGATTATAGACGGGATAAAAAACAAGAATATTCAATGCTCTTTACTAAACTTTATTCCAAATGCGATCGTTTAGCGATTAATCGCTACACGGTCACAGCTGTAATGTATGTTTAATGCAAGTTGACTCTGCAGAAATTTATTACGGGAAATCCCGTCTTGGCAACTTTTGACATGCAGGATTTGAAATCATATTGTGGGAATCTCGCAATTCCGCGGCTAATGCGAACCTTGGATTGTAGTAACAGAAACATTCGCAAGTATTTTTTGGCAAGGTGTTTGTTCATGTCCATTTGCATATTTATTATACATCAAAGGATGACAACTCAGTTGTTCATAACAACAGGAGTATCGCTTGAAAACGTATATTTCGGAGATGTAATGTAAGGTGGTATAGTGATCTGCCATTTATGTACACTTACATTGTGTTTGACTAGTGACGTATATACCATTGCAGTAAGACGCACATGTACTGTAGCTATTTAGTAAAATCACCCCACCCCCAACCCCACCCCCCCCCAAAAAAAGAGATACCATAACAACCAAGAGTAAATAGCACATGAGCAAGAAGCGCGGCGTGAAGTATTTATACCTGCCCTTCTGCACCCGACCACTCTCGCCTGTATTCGTTTTTTTCTTAGTAACACATTCGTTTGGCTTTAACTCACTTAAACGACTACAATGAATCCTATAACAGGTGCGTATCCAGGGGGGGGGGGGGCGTTGGGGGCGCGCGCCCCCCGGGTAAGAAAAAGAGAAGAGAAAAAAAAAGAGAAGAAAAAAGAGGGAAAAAAGAGGGAAAAAAGAGGAGAAGGGGAGGAAGGAAGGGAAAAGAAAAAGAAGAAAGAGAGAAAAAGGAGAAAAAGAGGGAGTAAAAGCAAAACGCGAAGACACCGGGAAGAGAAAGAGGAACGGTGACATCATTACAGCGCTGAACGGTAGCCAGTGACGGATCAATGATTTTGTAAAAGTGTGACTCACCTTACCCCTTACACCGACAACTCCATTTTTTGACGTTTCCATTTTCCTCTCTCACTAATGATCTATATATATACTATATATGGTCTATCGTAACGCGTGTGTAGAATTGTGTTATGAAACCAACTGTGGCTGGTCTCGAACTCGACCGTGTCGTCGGGGAACATGACGCATTTTGGGATGGGGGCGACCGCCCGCCCCCCCCCCCCCCATTCAGCATTTTTTAAATGATATCGCTAAGTAATTTCAAAATAGAAAGTGCTTAGAAGCAACTTACAAGGCCTGGGAAGTGTCATTTCCAGCGATCTGGGAGACATTTTCGGCCAAAATTTGCTTGTACGCTTCGCGCTAACAAATGGTCCTGGGTAGTGCCATTTCCAGCGATCTGGGAGGCATTTTCGGCCAAAATTTTCTTGTACGCTTCGCGCCAACCTATAGTGGCGCTACGCTTAGATAATTTGCCTACAGGCTTCGCCTCTCCCTTGGCAGTTCCTCGCTACGCGCCTGTTCGAATTTGTAACGCAAACAGCAGATATCACATCATATCAGTGAGCATGAAAATGGCGTTCCAGGATGAAAAGCCTCAAAACTGTCCGACTTGCCTGAAAAAAAAAATCAAAATTTTTCGCGCGCAAAGCGCGCGTTCAACGTGTTTATGTCAATATCATATAAACAAGCATCGGTTATTACATCGCATGCCATAATGTACCGTACGGTCCTTTAAAATTGCGCAGTATACCGTGGGATGCTAATGTAAACAACGACATGTCTCATGTAGATGTATAAAAAGCATGGAGGTCCAATTATGTCAAAACTCTCTTTTACATTAGTAATGGCGAATTAGGGCCTGCACCCCCGCCGCGCAGTGGCGGAGCGTCCATATGGTCAGGGGGCGGATGCCCCCCCTCCCCCAGATGACGGACTCAAATGGACTGCTGGCGCCTTTTTCCGCTCTTTACCACTTTTTAATTATTCTAGATTATTGACTTTTTTATTGCGCTCTCATCTACTTATTGACATTTGTCACATTTTGTTGGTGTAATTTGGCGATGACACCTTATTCTTCGTTTATCTGCAAATTAGCCAGGCCCGGAAGCGAAATTATTTTTCCCACTTCGACGCGGCCATATTAGCATAATGGGCGTGGACTATCGGTCGTTGTTACGGTTTATTGGTCACGTCACAGACTATGCAGTGATATCTCTCGGGTGTTTGTTTGGGTGCTGAAAGTTCTCAATTAAGTTACATGTCAGGGATTCTAGTACACGTACCAGTATAATAAATAGTATAGTACAGAGGGACATTGCTATTTAGGCATAGTTATAGCAGGGAGCTGCTACTCTAACAGTAACAGCTCCCTGGTTATAGTTAATACAGACGCAAGTGACAACTGTTTAATAAAATGGGTAGAATATTTCAAGTCCGTAACAATACCCAGTAGCGTACGTAAACTAATGATGAAAGCACGTAGGCTCCTTACTGCCGTTTAAAAGGGGGTTCATTTATAAATGAACAAATAATTTAGAATGATGGATAAAACAATATGGGGCACAATACAATACATGTATCTTTGTAGGTTTTTAGCATTGAAAGGTCAGTGGGCCTACCTGGTGTAATATGAAGTGTAATAATCAATACCACGGGAGGTTCATTTATAACTTTTCCAGACCCTGCTGTCACGGGAGGTTCTTTTCCAAACTTTTCCAGACACGGGAGGTTCATAACACATCTAATAAACAAACACAGTTTGATTTTGTGATGGAATTTACCTCAAGAGCTCCATAAGACCCGATTGACTGGGAGGAGCAGTCGCACATCATCATGGATCTCATGAAGTCATGTCTTAGGCCTGAGTATATTAGGCCTGAGTATATTAGCTGAGTATATTATTAAAGAGCTATACGTTAGAGCTCGAAGTCGAAGTCACAAACTTGCCGGCCTGTGACGTATTTCATAAGCCACGCCCATGTGGCCGCGTCGAAGTGGGAAAAATAATTTCGCGGCCCGGAAAGGGTCATTTCCTGCGATCAAGGGAGTATCTTTACTCAAAAATTTTCTGTACGCTACTCGCCAACCAGTGGTGGCGCTCCGCTTAGATAGTGTCGAAAGCGCCCCTTCAGACCATTCTCGCCACTCCTGACCAATACCCCTAGCTCCGCCACTGCCGCCGCGCCTCCTACGCCTATGTGTGTAGTGTTCGGTTTCGGAAATATCTGCTATTTTTTCATTTCCTTCAACCAAGTTTTATAATAGCCGTTATAACAGGTTTTAATATTTGTACACCAATAAATTAACTGTGTCTGAATTTTCGAAAATTTCTGACCAACATTCTACATCACACTTCCCTCTACTCGTGCAATTTTGACCGGTCTGCTAGGGGTTGAAGGAAGTTTTTTTCTATATTGGTTGTCCATAGATGAAATTTTGTACAAGATTATAGGTATGTTTTGAAGTGAGTTTATTCACGAGAAATGTGAATTTTCAAATTCTGAACAAATATGGGGCTTAAAACCTTGAAAAGTGGGGCTGACGGGTATTGTGGGCCGCGACGTAGAATCACCTACAAAAGCAAAGACCCACAGGAGATGCGATCAGGTCGAACATGATGTGTGCCGGGTTGACAATCTTCAAAAAGGTTATGGATGGAAAAAAAACTATAATGAAATACTTGGTTCTCAGGCAAAAAGTGTACATCTGGTTGGTCATTTCAAGCCCGAGAAGTGCCGTTTCCGGTGATCTGGGGGGTTTCAAAACAAGAAATTTTCTTGTACGCTGCGCGCCAACCGATGGTGGCGCTCCGCTTAGATAGTAATTCGCGCCCCCCGGGTTAGAAAATCCTGGATACGCGCCTGTATAACGTCTTCATTTTTTTAGACGTATGTAGACAAGATGGTGGACCATACAATTGAAAACATTAACAAACCATTACTGATCTTTTCTTGTATTTAGGCGTTGACCGATGAATAAGACTACTTGAATTGTATCTGAATCCCTCTCTTAACTACTACTTGCAAGATTAGTGGTTACTCTAATATTTATTTCTTCATGACAGTTTAGCATCTCACCGAAAATCAAACAAAAATATTAAGTTAAAACTTCGACAGATAACACGCGTTAAATAGAATAAAGTATACATCATTACCTCATTAAGTATATAATACCGATGTAAAACTGTACCGAATCGATACACAATATGTATATTGATGGCTAAAAACTTAAACCAGTACTCATGTAATAAGCATAAAGCCTGTGTTATGCCCATTTCGCTTTGTATGCAGATTTACAAACCAAAAATGTAACTTAGATATTTTTCTTTGATAGTTGAATGTTATTAAAGGGTGTGATGCGAAGTCCCCGGAAGTTGCAGATTTAGGTAGGGTTTCAGGAAGAAGCTTAACCTCAAAATTGTACAGAACGTTTCTGAGAGCTCAAGCGGGGTCGAGGGGCTTTCTCTGGAATATATTTCAAGGCCTGGTTGGTTCCACGAGGGGAAGCCCCCTGGAGTTTTTGCATTGGTGATATCCCTTGTTCACTCGTAGGGAGTTTGAAGTACTGTACTAAAACACAAAACAGATGTAATCAATAAATTATAGTTATCTATAATGTATTCCAAGCAGGCTGGTGGGGATCCGCTGGACTTAAGCTGCACCCTTTGAAGGTATTTTTCGTACTCTTGAAGATATTTTGAAACACAGAAATATATTTATGAGAAGAGCTCAATTTTTAGCGGACAGTAGTGCTAGGCCCCGTAGGGGGGGGGAGGGGTGTCAGGGGGAGCCTCTGGAAGCTGCTTCATTTTATTTACCTAATATTATCTAAATCTGGGTAAATTTAGACCTACAGTAAGGGAGTAACAGACTGACCGATTCTGTTTCTTTTTCTTCATTTTTTTGTATTATAACTCTTACTTTCGTAAGGGTATAAATAAAAAAAAATAAAAAAAATATGGTCTCAAATTCAAATATAGTTCTAATACTTCCCCTCATATCATTACCCACATTTCATTTCTACTATAATTTTCTTCAAGGCAAGTGATGCATGGATGTTAATGTTTGCCAACACATGTAAATTGTACTCTTTTCAAGCGTCGATCAATGGAGTGATGGGGTGTCTCCCCACCACGCCACCACCACGCATTTCAAACTAACTTAACATAGGTTAAAACACAATTTTGCTTTTAGACGCATATATTGGACATAATTCAAGTCATATAAGTCAAACTTTGCTTCAGAAGGTATCAGTTGAAGTCTAAACTTCCCCTTTATCTGGGGATAGACCACAGACCCCCCCCCCCCTACTCCTTATATGATGTTGGCTTTGACAACCCTCCGTTCCGGTACAAAACTGCAGAACGAGTGTTTTATCTTTGCCTTTATAAAGTCTTTATGCTAATATAACCTAGTCGTATATTTCGAGTACGGTACATCTAGCACCAGCAGTTCCCATACATTTTTGGTCTCTGTTTTGTTTTCGTTTATTTTTTAATACACTTTGCAGCAATTTCAGAGACCAATAACTTCGTTTGCAGAACTTGGAAAAGAAAATAAGTTAAACTTCGCGCTTTATCCTGCAATTCCGAGTGAAAGAATGGTTCAAGCGGCGGTGCGGATGTGTTTAAATGTGTGTGTTTTACGGGAGGGGGGGGGGGTTGACAGACTCCAAGGGGCACAACATTACTTCAAAACCTTACACAATCATGTCGCTGTGTAATTAAGTTGCCCAAAGTGTATGATACCACTACTTTTTTGGAAAGAGATTTAAAGCATCAATTGATGTGATGGCTTCTCACAAAAACATCTTATAGTGCAGTGATCTCGAAGGAGCGAAATGAAAGGAATATCTCTTAAATCAACCAAGCTTAGCAATATTAAGTGTTGTTACATTTCTATTTATTCAGTTCGTTGTTTACTATCACAAGACTCTGTTCTGGGTGTCTCCTTCATATAAAATGGTAATCATGTGTCGCTGATTCTTTACTCTATTGTTTGTGAATCAACAACAATCAACAAGTCAAAAGAAATTAACATAGTTGGTAAAAGCCTTTAATTAATTGTAAGATATTTTAAGTGTGTCCATTATGACGTCATTGTGACAATACCTTTCACGTTTCTTGATTTCAAGGATGATGGAATGGATCCAACCGGAATAGTGTCTGGCAGATCGTATTTAATAAACCTATGGAGAGAAGTAGAGTGATCATCGCGTAAGATGTAGAAGATGTAGAGGAATGTCCTCCTAGTCAGGTCAATTGTTTACTAAATCAATGAAGATAAACAACAAAGTAGACAACAAATAACAAGGTAATAAATCATATCTGGTGATCATTCTGATCAGAATTAATTATAATCACGAGTCTCGTGTTTCAACGATTCCAAGAAAAATAAATTAGAATGGATATAGTTTTGCCGATAATAAGGATGATAGTTGGAACTGCTGTACTGTATGTAAATTATATGCGGCTGGTAGTAACTGTGAAAAGTATAGCTGTCCACATGATCATAATTGGCTAAATTGTCTGTATGCTTAAATTATCAATTAATTTAAAGTTGTTCAAACATGTTGAAATACAACATTGTACAAAATAAACTAAGTAAACGGAGCGAATCCTTGTAACAACCGCTTGCCATTTTCCGCTCGGATCACGTGATTTTTTGCGTATGTTATTTTCGGTAAATTGATTGATAATATAGATCGTTCTCGTGAACCCTTCTTACTTTTAAATGAGACCTAAAATGTCTGAGATTGTTAGATTGCAGTGGTAAAATGTAAAATCTAGAAATTATGAATCTTAAAGCTGAAAATTGTTTCTTAATCTCAGAAAAGTTTAAGATGCTACAAATTATATTTTTCAACGTAATTTCGGAATTACAAACCTGCACAATCTTGCACTAAAATGGAGGAGAAATAGAAGGTAGAGGGATAGGAGGGTCGAGGACATAGCAACATTCTTTACTGGGCGCAACAATTTGTCATCTCGGGTTGAAGTTAAACACGAATTGTTACTATTATATGATATACCAACGTTATTTAAGTATTTATTCAATATCTACCTTCAATAATTTTATCACATTGCGCGCATTGTTTTTTTGTCATTGATCTAAATCAAATTGTACAAAATTATAACATTTTTGTGGAGTTGATAATAATGACCTTAACCATTACACAATCGAATCTTCCTATTCAACTATGTTCTCAATGAAGAGCTGCATGTGTCCAAAATATCCGACCCCTTCATACCGAGGAGTTATGAAGACTTCCTGGACATACTTTGTTAAGAATACACTAATGCCATCGTCGTTGATTCACACAAGAAAAGTTTCATTGGAAGGTGGAAGAACAAACACTGAGGGGAGGCAAAAGTTTTCTTTATACCGGTACTTTTGAACTGCATATTTTATCATTATTATTATTTTGAAGCCAAATAGCAATTTTTTAGACATAAAGGCACTTGTTACAAACACACAACAACAAGAGGGCACTTGAGTTTATCGAGCATGAAATGAAATTAATTGGATTAACCGGTAACATATAGTGCATAATATCCAATAAATATGTTAAAGTGTAGCCCAGTATCATCCTACCTTATACCTGAATTGCCCAGTTCTATGTAAAATACTGCTCCGGACAATGTAAAGAAAATATATAGGTTACGTTCCTTGTATCTAATTATCATAATTAACGCATAAATATTGCTACTACTTATGTAAAACGTTTTCTTTACAATCGTTAGTTTTCCGTATCTATCCAGTGACTGGTTAAAACAGGTGCTTTCGAATATTTCACTGATCTTATATATAATGTAAGGTTATAGCGGACATAACAACTCATGCAATGTACACATGTAGGCAAAATACTGGAAATAATTTTTGAACTAATCATTTATATTGCTACAGCATTGACAACTATTTGTTAAAGGTTATATTTTAATACTGTAAAAGGGTTCTCCCCGTTTAGACCCCTACCAACGGACACAAGTCATATTTGGAGCCCAACCCACCCCTCCTCTCCAAAGATAACCAGCATGCAAAATGCATTGAGGTTTCGATGACTTCAATGCAGTAGACTTCTGCTTGTTGGTATAACCAAAACTAGCTGTTACAATAACATGGGCATGATAAACACAGGTCAGTCTACTGTACGTGGCTATACACAACTCCATCAAAAACAATAGGGGTCTTGACTCAATGTATTAAAAGGTATCCACGATTTCCATCGATACATATCATGTAAAAGGTTTGTCAGAATTTGACCTCTGGTGACCTATATGACATTTGACCTCACAAGCAATAGGATTCTTGTACTCAATATGGCAAATCCATATACCATGTATGAAAAGTATCCATGATTTCTACCATGAGAAATCATGTAATGAAGGCTTACAGGCCTCGACAAATATTTTTGAAAGTACTCGCTATTTGGCGACTGTGACTAACAATCTACTCACCAAATTCCACTCACCACTAGGTCTATGATTGTTGTTCAAGTCTCCAAAGTACAGATTTGCAACATCAGTTAGACAGATACATGTTGCTACGTAATTTCGCATTAGAAAGTCATGTTTCTTTGCAGTATGAAATTAAAACTTTTTCCACCAAAAGTAAATGTTGAACAAAGTAAACCATGACGCAGAATCATAAATAAGCAGCTAGGACTACTGTGTCTCAAACAATTAAAAATACAACATCTGTAAAAAATTCTACGAAGATAGCTTGGCTTCTGTTACATTATAGGGCTCCTCTACTTAACTTGGCATATACTTTATGCATAAACTAGGTGTGCGGGAGTCCTAAGCATATACAGTACCTCACCGCTACTTTGAACCGCTACTCAATTAGAGCGGCGACTTCGTACAATTTCACAATGAATTATTTGTCTTTTAGCTGCAGATTGATGCGCGAAAAATATCGCTATTACTCCATTTCACTGCTTAAATCAAAGCGTTGTTTTATGCAATGATAATCTGAGGTTGTAAGAGCATAGATCTCTTCCAAAATTCCTAGCAGTAACAACAGAAAACTTGTCTCAAAACTCCTTAAATTGTTCTATACTTTGCAAATTATGACTGATAGCCAGAAGGAAAATTGCCTTAAGAAATAATGAAGGAGATGTTTTGCCATCTTAAGTGTATTTGTATTCTGACTCGTATTCTTCACGTTGTTGTGTTAACGAACCCTAATCGACCCAACCGTTGCTGGCCTAGACAACATAAGCTTGCTCACAGGCCTAGCCAGGTTTGTTCAAGTTGTCCCATAATCATAAACGTGACGAAAGTCGAACGTTACTTTTAAGGCCTATAGCTAGGCTGAAACTAGTGGAAGAGACTACACAAATTTGGATCAACAGCCGATCCAGACAAAAAATAGTTAATTAACTACGTATCGCCGACTTTGTTGTCCTGTATAATGTGTATTACGTCATGTGGCTGGGGTCAAAACAATGTGTAGTGTTGAGATAACTGAGCGCGTGTATACATACGAAATCGGTCAACAAAGTTGAGAGAAGATAGTGACTTACTTTAATTCGGCTTTATGGTTCTTCAACAGTTCAAAACTTATTATTACTATATTTCAGATTTGGTAAGGCGACATGAACCTTCGAATTACCTTTTCCCTGCTAAACACGGACAATATTTTATCTCCACCGTCTAACCGTTTAATCAACTTCACAGAACAAAACTGTTCTCCATAAAACTAGGCAATTAAGACCACGCAATGTTTGTAGCAACATATTAGATATGTGAGTTACATTAAGGGCTATTTGATTATGTGTTAATTAGGCAGACTTCCATATACCAACGAAAAGTACATAAAGGGAAAAAACGAAGAAAGGGGAATAAAACAATCCTTCTGTAAAATTAGGGAGAGGAGCAAGTGAGGGATGTATTAAACAACCAAGGAAATCAAGTTTACTCATTTAAAATATATAAACAAAGAATAATAATGAGAACACGTTGTAATATCATGATATATGACGTACAGTATCACTGAATGGCTGTTAGATATATACCTAACCCGTATTGAATAAAAAGATGCATTATTCCCAGCCACGGCTAGACACTGACTGACCTACTTGTCGTCGGTTTCCATGGTTACGTTGTATGACAGTTACGACATTCCAGGTGTACACTAGACGCGTGTCTCGTTTATCTTTCTATTCATTATCTTTAACTGCCTAAGGTCATCTATTGTTATGCTAATTAGGTATTTACGGGAGATCCAGGTGTGTCATATTTACTGTTAACTTATTTTACTTTAGAAATAAATTGTTTGAATCAATCGTCTGTGCAGAAAACTATTGTAGTAACTGTAGAGTAGGCCTACTGTGTGTACTAAAACGGTGATGATGTTATCGGGTAGAAACGGAATTGACTTGAAGGGCTCCCTAAAAAAGATGATGTGCGAAGGGGTGGGGGCGAAGGAAGGGGTGGTGGTGGGTACAGGTAAGCTGTCTGAAGGGGAGTGGGGCAGAGGAGGCGCACACTGGGGTAAAGTATTTAGTCTAGATAGGGAATCAACATTCTCTGTTACATTTTGTTTATAGTCAGACCATTTTACATCTATTGCCAGACCAAACAAAACCCCCGAAGTGTATTATTTCCAGTAATTTTTTTCTCCGCGGTCACAGTTATTCCCGGAATGGCGTTGTTTCACATATAACATACGCTAAGCAGCTTTCGTTCTCATATATTTCATTTATGTAACTACTCAATAGCTTTTGTCTTTTCTTTCGAGATTTGGATGAGGCGCGGTTGGTGGGGGGGGGGGGGGTGACGGGTGCGACTTAAATATTTTCTTTTTTTAGTAACACGTCAGCTGTTAGTTGAAGATGTCACTGATTATGTTGTGAATGGTAAAGACGGAAAGGAGAAACTTTTACGAGGTTTGATCTGTAAGACCAAACTCAGGCAAGAGGAGGAGAGAGAGGAGGAGTTGGTTTGGGGTGGGGGTGGGGGGTCTAAAGTAACACTGCATTGGAACAGACCAAACAGGGACGTCATGATCGAATCAAGTATGAAGTAACATTGATACGAGGAATATTAAAATATTGAACAGTTTTTGTATAAAGTTATCAATTATACAATGTTGAAGCTCTCGGTTAATTTTGTAATTAATGTTTAAAAAAATAGGTTAAAATATAAGCATAAATCATAATTAAGCTTATTTTGTATAACGTCGTATTTCAAGCTATAACGAAGAAAGTGATGTAGTTTAAGCGGATTTAATTTGAACCTTTGAAATTTATCAGATATACAGATTTGCCTTTAATGATATTTATTGCAATACATTGTTTTTAGCTTTATAGTTAACTCAATTGCAATTATATATTTCCTTCTATTTAACTTTTATTTTGTTTTAATTAGTTAACTTATTTTGAGTAACTATTTTTTTTAAATTTTGACAACTAAAACTATTTTATTAGTTGCTTCTTTTGTATGCATTCCAGTTTTGCTAGAGTATCATAATCTGATCAAATTTTGAGTTTATGCTTTTATTATTGCCATCATTTTACTACTTTAAAATTAATAACGATTTTCAATCTCTTTTGTTTCTTAATTTAATTGTACATAATTGAAAATCAACTATTTCGGAGGTTTCAGTCAAAATTAACAGTTATTCCTTATAAAACTTTACTTTAGAATATTAATTTTACTCGCTAGAATTATTAAAATCCATTGTCCTTGTCTATTTTATCCTAATAAACATTCCTGTAATTCTAAAAGCTATTTAGTTAAATTTTAACATTAAAATAAACAAAGAACATTTAAACAACCACCACCCACCCCTACCCCTCTCTTACCAACACCCTCTTAAAATATTCCCTATTTATCCATTATATTTTGTTTTATTTATCGTAACATTCTACAGAATTCCTTTCACGATGACCTAATTATTAAAATTTATTCAACAAAACTAATTATATCCTTGACATTAAAATACAGCATACTCTACATTCTCTATTGTTAGTTTAATATTGATAACTTTTATTAATTAAAATTAATTCCTATTTTAACTTTTATGATGATTCTAACATCTACACCGGAATACTTACTCCAGCACCTTCAAGCTTGTACACTGTGAGGAGTAAGACAAGATGGCCGCCAACTCTTCATTAGTTAGTTTCCTGTCGTCCCTGATCCACAGCTCCTGGAGAGAACTCAGGATAGAGAGAGAGAGACCAGACTCAAGGATAAGGTTCAGACCAGACTCATCAACTCTAGGACAGCAGTGATTTAGCCACACACGGGAGATAGGAATCTAGAATGAAAGAATATAGTTACTGATAATAGATTAGATAGAGATAAATATATTGGATTTGGTTAGGATTAGAATAATTATTATGATATTATAAATAATACAAATAACGAAATAAAATAAAGGAAAATAAAGCGATAAACTAAGACATTTAGGTCGTGTTTATTTGTAAGAAAGAATCAGTTATTGGAACAGAAATAAGGGGCTGATTTTAACGGAGACAAATATAAACAGGAATAATTAGAATAGATTAGACAATAATAAAGTGGTAATGTAGGATTAAAGGGTTAGTTTTATTGTTTTACAATTAAATTATTCATTAAAGTTTTTATAGCTAGTAAGGTTTAATAAAATAAGAATGTGAGGCTACACATTTTTATTTATTAGTTAATAGGAAACAAATCTCAATGACGGGTTGAAAATTTTATAAGAAATGGGTAAATAATAATTGAGATTATCTATCTTTTGAAGGAAACAATTGATCACATTTGTTTGTATTTTTATTTAGAACTTTCAGAATGAAAATGTAATTTAATGTTATAGGAATCATGAAAAGGAAACTTCTACGTAAACTAATATAAGGTTTTTATAAAGTTTAAGGATATTTGGAGGAATTATATTTAAATCAATAGGTTGTTTCTTATAATTAAAATGCAATTTTGAGAAGCAGATGTACGGCAGATCAAATTCAAGTTTCAATAGAGAAGGTTGACGAGGCTTAAACTCTAAATTACAAATTATTTCATTATTGATCCAAATCCGACTATTCAGCTTGAATTATAATTATTTCTAATTAATACGATTTGTTTAAATGATGATGTCCATCTGTGTTTTGTTATTAAATTCATTTCTAAGTTACGGTTTGATTGTGACATAACCTCTAGTGGACTTTTTCGAAATGTAGCTTTGTTCTTTCTTTGTGTTTGTAGATATTCCTAAATTGGGTATTGCTAATTATTTTAACTTTCTAAACTTTATCGTTTCTTCCAATTACATAGTACCATCCGCTTTTTACATTTTTATTACAAATACTTTTGTTATCTGGAAACACTTCATCCTTGGGGGGCTGTGAAAAATATGGGGGCGGAAGTATCATTCCGCCCCCCCCCCCCTTCGCTCAAGAAGTCAGAAAACCCCTTTTTCATTTCCAAATCAGAAAAAAAATCTCATTTGGAGCACCAAATTGCATCTAAGGCCAAGTGAAAATGCAAAATTATTTACAAAATGGAGTGGGTGTTGGAGTGTGCTATATTGCACCAAATTGCATCTGAGGCCACCTGGAAATGCAAAAAAAATCCCCCTCCCCTTAGACCCCTCCTCCAGGCCGGCCATCAGTCTTCAGCCCCCCCCCCCACTCAAAAGTACCTTCCTACGCCACTGCTAATTAATTATTACTGTTAAGTTTAATCGGGTTGATTCGGTCTTCATTGAAATATCTTCTGTTACGATGGAATTCATCGGGTGTGAACAGTTAGCGGAACATTTAACGTTAGAGCTACGGCTCTCGCAAACTTCTGCTATTGAGTGTTGCAGCAGGGTAAATTAAGTGGCGCACTTTCAATTTCAAAACCATTTTAATTTTTAAATATCATGTGGCCATACGTCTGTTGGCTTGGAAATGACGTACAGTTTTTATAATTATATGGGCAAAATTAAGACAAACCAGCTGTGAGTAGAACACCACGATATAGTTGCTGCTGGAAAGACATGGACGAAAGATTCATTTTTAATGACTATGTATTGCATTTGATTATGATTAGACTTAATAGGAATACTGTTTTATAGAGGCTCAAAGCTCTAGGCCCTAAACAGTATTTAACAAAATTATATATCACGTTAAGTGTCAGGAGGTAGGTTATTCAACTAATAATCAGTTATTAAATAACATTATTTCAGTCAGCCTGCTCGGTAAAAAGCTGCAGGTTTCTCACACAAGTGGCTCATATGTCTGACCTGGTAGATTTAGTAAGTTAGGTGATTACAATAATAATTGTAAAATGTTATTGACTTGTATTCACGCCTATATATAAGGCTATATTATGTACGAGTAAAATCGAATTGAACCATTTTCTTGAATTAAATTTTTTGAAGGGATTACAAAGTTCCAAAGTTTGTCTATGGATACTTTTTGCTAGCTAGAATGAAGTAATTGTTTTCAAAGTAAAGGATAGGCATCAGCTCACCTAGAATATGTTAGTCTTCGCTTAATGTAAGATCCCTAAAGAAGACTGTGTCTCGATTATATTTTATTCAATTCCTTTATAATTAAGATAAGCTTCAACTTGGAATTTTCATAATCAGTCAACAACTATAGGCTAAGATTTGTATTATTTATTATTTAGATTTGCTAAGCACGTCCTCTTGCTAAAAGTAGTATATTCTAGCTTTTCGCGGGTGATGTTTGAGATTTTTAACATAGCCTAACTGTATTACTAGTCTTGTCTATAGCCTACCTAAGTTTGGCCTGGCCTATGTACACATCCTAGCCTATGCCTCTATACCATACCGTCAAATTATCTCTCTGATCAATAATGTTTTAAAATTTAACTATTCACAGCGGTTTCTCTCCATTAAACAATCCATCTTAATAAGTACTCAAGTCAATGGTAACAAACAACCGCCACGATTATACTACGTACTCTGAAACGACATGCACTGATATAACACTAAACCATTCATTGTCAGTGATACTGATATATACTAGATGTGAACAGGTATTCAATAGCATGAGTCACCGATATTCATATACAGATGTTTCCCAGCTGTTCGCGGGTGATGTTTGATATTTGTAACAGACATTTTGGCGCCAATAGAAATAAATGTACGTAACGTTATATATGCCCGGTGGAAACAGACAGTTAAAAAACTGACGTCGATTGGGTATGTAGTAAGGAAGGGGTCAAGGAAGTAAATAATACAACGCAACCTATATCAAGCAGATCAATCTATCATTGACATTTCTCCCTAAGCGGTAGGGTGTTAGTCCCCGTGCACCCCCTCCCCACCACCGGTTAAAATTTGGGCAAAAAGCATTTTATGTACTAATTCACACACCTTATTATCTGTTAGTGGATGCATACAAAAACAATTAACACAAAAGTTTGAATACCGTCTGTTTGAAGAAGTACATGTTTAATGAATATTAAAACCTACATGGAATAACATAAATTGAACATCCTTGTTCAGTCATACACATCTTGCAGAAACACATCGTGCAGACAAAACGTGTCTGTGTCAAGTTACATTTTTGTTTTTACAAATAATCACTTGATCATCATGAAATTATTGGAAAGAATGTAACTACACAACTTTTTTCATCCCCTCCCCGCCAAACCACCTTTATATTTAATTCCACTCCATGTCAGTGCTGGATTATTCAGCTGAATCTTTGCACCAGCAAAGAGAGTTTCAGGCAATCAAACGATGTTTTGTCTTTTCACGTACCTCGATCGTAATTGCTCAAATCAAAATACTATGTCGACATTTCACCAATAATGTTAATAGTCAATTCATGTAGCCCCCCCCCCCCCCCCTTTCTTTCTTTTTACTTACTACCATCCTTATCAATAAAGGTGTATTTTTTTAGATGAAATAGTTGAAATTTATATAAGAAAGAAATCTTGATTTCAAGAAATGCAATGGTAATTTCGAGAGAAACGTACAAGTTTGAGATAAAACGCTAATATTTTTAGATGATAAGTCGACATTTTAAAAGTTTAAGTTTAAAACAAAAAGAAATCGACATTTTACATGAAGGGAATTAGAGAAGTCGAAATCAATCGAAGGGGTTTAAATTTTAGAAAAAGTAGTTTAATGTTGAGAATTTCGGTTATATTACAGATTGCAATTTTAAGACAAACTTGATTTTTTAAGAAAAGGGTTTCAATTTTGAAAAAGGGTTGAAATTCCCAGAAACATTCAAAACTTTCGGGATAAAATAATTAACATTTTGATATGAAAATTTTGAAATTTGTCAGTGTTCCATGTGGTCACAATAATGACAAAATGTGTACTGCTTGCTTAATTGGGATGCCTCCTGACCCCCTCCCAAACCAGTTCATTTTTTGCTCCCTTGTTACGCCAATCAAGTGATTTTCACATGTAGATATGAAGAAGGGTGTAGAACATTAAGGAGGAGGTACATCTTGTGGCTAATTTGTGTATATTTCTGATTAAGTGCATAAGCGATAAGTTTGCCTCTCCAATCCTGAAAACGGATCGACTCTCCTGTATGGTTTAGTACCCAGTAACGTGGGTTCACATTAAAAAATTCTCCCGACATATTTAGGAAGGGGAATGAACCTTTATGGTCAGACTATAGGTGGCGAAACTTTTGGTGGTGTTGCTGTGGAGTCGTTGAATGCAATTCCATGTAGAGGTCCTCCGACTGAAACAATTCCCCAGCCAGCATGCCCAGCTGGGGCCCAATTGGGTTTCACTCGGTTGAATTGGGCCTGGTTGGGCCAGGGCCAGCCCACTCAGTGCCCATTCGGGCACAATACAGTTTGGCCCTTCTAGTTAACATACTTCAAAACATTATTGAGATGTTCAACACATACTTGTTTTTTTGCTTTGGAAAGCTTAGGTTCTTCCTTAGGCCACCAATCCTTGACAACAGTTAATTCATTAACGTAGTGGCCCAATTGGGACAGACTCGGTTTTTGATCAGGTTGGCCCTCATGTATGGCCCGCTTCGGGCCCTGGCATTCGGGAGCAAGACGGTTTCACCAGGGGCTTTCTGTGACTGCGTCGAGTGGGGGGGGGGGGGGGTGTACGGACCCAAATTTACGGACCAAAATTGATTGTTAGCAATCTCGCTCGAAAAAATGAGGATAGTCTGCGAAAAATATGTTAAATTGGTAAGATTGTTAGCCGAAAAAACTGACAAGAAAAGAAAAAGAAAAGAAAGAAGGTCATCAGTATATTTGATTTTACCGAGGAACTCACGAACACCCCCCACACCCCCCCCCGTACGGTACGCCCCTGGGTTTCACTCTTTCGGCTGACCTACTTCAATGTATATATCTCATTTCCACACTGCACTATCGTTATGACAAAGCCAACTGGCAACACTGATTCCCGAATTAGGCGCGTTTTTTTGCCACCAATACGTATCGCGCTCCATATGCCCTCACGTGATCATTCTACGGCAATAAAGCTAAAGAAATGACCGAGAACACTTTCCGAAATCCGATATGATTCAACGAAATCCATCGAAATAATTCAATTCACAATTGATAATTCAATCATTCACTCGAAAGGAGTTGGTACTCGGTGAGTATTTTGGAACAATTTTTTTTCTGTGAGGGTGTGACTCATTTGGGTGAATTTGTAGCAAGTTTTATTTCCTTGCACCCTCATCTCCGGAAGTGTAAACTTTCTGTGACGGGTTTCCTCGTTTGGAAAATACTCTAAGGGACTCACCAGAGGAATACATGCGTCATCTTAGCTTGGGACCTCCGCGACATGTGGATTATTACTATTACGAGTACCAGCTGACCTTTATTAATATACTTAATTACAGCTCTACACGCATATCTTTACCTCGGGAACTTCAACCCTTAATATCTATATTTGTTCGGACATTGCCCGCTCGTGTAATTTACTGCTCCGCGAGCTCTTGGCCTAACGATCACCTCCTGTCCGCGTTGCAGGTGATTATTGTTTATCAGCGTAGCCTAGCGTGGTTGCTGTTCATAGGATGGTAAGCCTAGGCACCCTATAGTCTACTACTACTTCGCGCCACCTTCTGGAAGTTCCAACCACGGCTTGGCGTAAAGATTCTCACGCCACCGATCTAAGCTGGACTGAGCGACGGTGCACTGTGTGTATTTTCGTGTATTGGAGGACCGACCACTTTTCATTTAATTTTACTAGACGGACTGATCCAAATTATTAGATCAGAGGTTTGTTTTACAATACCCTTAATCTAGTATAAGTTATAGCATTATCAGGCAACTAGCCTAGACCTAATAGCATGTCATTTCGTGTATTACTCGCGACAGCCTATCCTTACGGTCTACATAGACTTAGACTTTTACAGTTGCAGAGCAATCGCGGTTGGTGTATTATTATAAACTTTTCATAGATAAGTCTCCTTGTTCGTTTTCAAATACACCTGTCTCGTAGTGGATCACCACGCATTAATTTTCTCTTTGTAACCGATTCAACGGCATATTATTTCGATCACTATCGTAGGCCTGAAGGACCTGTACGTAGCATAGACTTTGTAATTAGAAGAGGAGCCACTGTTGCAGACTTGCTTCTGTATACCATAGATAAGCTACGTCACCAGCCTACCAACGACTGGGTCATTCTTCGCTGTGCTGCAGGCATTTAACAACCTTATGGAATTCGCCAGCAATTCTTCAGGTCACAGAGTTCTCCGTCGATCTCCAGTTACTGCTCCTTGGCTAATCTCACGTCTCCAACATTTTAAGGACGCTGTTCAACGAGAGCACCCACCCATTATTGTTGCCTTTATTACAATTCCTACAGCCTCCTTTGTTAAGTTCCGGGAAAGTAGGCAGCTGTTTTCGCCAATACTCACTACTGAACAACTCAAGGCCTGTCAACACGATCTCGACAATCAATTGGACGCAGTCAACCTATTCATCCGTTGTTTCAATCATCAACCGCAAGACAGTTTCAACATTCGTAAATATGTATTTTTCATGTTCAAACTTTTTTTACATTTTTGTAGATTAAAGGGGGCATTTATTCAAACTGTAGTTCACCTATCTGATACTTGGAGCATTGAAAATCATATCGGTAGCCCTATTTCCATATTCATAGCATGTTCAGTTACCAAGATATGACTGTTTGCAGTTTGTTATTTAATAGGAGTAGAATGGCCACACCATATTTTTCATGTCAATACCTGGCTATTACTAAAAGTATTATATTTCCCTTTGAAATATATATAATATGTTTCCACACATTCCTTACATGTGAAATAAATAATTTTGTGTAAACATCATCTAAATCCCAAGTGCTGACATAACATGTTAACATTTTAGAACGGATAGGGTTATAACTTCCATGTTTATATGACTATGAATAACAATTTAAAACATAGGAATTGCTACAAACCTAAGGAACTGATGTCATCAAATATTAGTGTTGCCGTTCTATTTGATTTCTTAGGAATTTTCCAAATGCTCATATTCTGTCGCACTCAATTTTTCCAACTGTCGCACTCTAATTTTCACATATTCTTGTAATGTGTGAGTGTCCTAAAATTTTCGGTCAAAATTGACCTTTAATCAGTCATATTTACCACGTTTTCCTTGTCATATTGAGAAATTGTATCTCGCGATCCTTATACTCCACCATAACAAAACTTTGAATGATTTTGAATATTCTAAAAGAAATGCCTAGAACTACTGTACAACGTTCAGCTTCAATTTGGTTAATTTACGTATTAATTTTGCTATTAGGTGGGTTGACCCTGTTCACTAGCTTACATTGGCACTATGGTATGTACAATTGAAACACTCAATGCTAATCTATGGAAGCTTAAAAGTGCCATCAACATAAGAAAAACTTTGCCCCATAAATTGACATTTTTCAGTCTATTGTTTAGATAGCAAAATAAAATCTTATCAAATATCAGAAAATGTTGGATTGCTCAGTTTCTTTAACTGAGCAATTGAAAAATTTTCTAAAAAACGTTTAATTGAAAACTAATCATATCTCGTCAATTGGACATTTTTCTGCAAAATGTTTAATTGACAACTTATCATATCTCTTCAATTGGAAATGTTGCTGCGAAATGTTCAATTGTTCACTTCATTCCATCTGAGCAATTGAAATATTTTCTGCACAATGTTTAATTAACAACTTATGGTATCTCATCAACTCAACATAAACATTTTTCTGCAAAATGTTTAATTGTTCATTTCATTCCAAATTCTCAGCTGGAATGAAGTGAACAATTGAAATTGTTTCATGTGAGTGATAAATAGCCCCCCCCCCCCCAGGAAAATAATATTAAGCGTGTTAGTAAAAAGCACTGTATTTTTTGGTAATTCACTATGTCGTCGCATATAATTTGTTGAAAAAAAAAAGTTTTCCCTTTCGTTACATTAACATAGCTTTTGTAGTCAGTAGTCTATGTAGCCTTCAAGCATATAACTATACTCAGTTGCTTACTGTGTAGTGAGGGCCAGTGGTACAGATGTATCGAAAAATAATTCCGCATAATTCCACATGGTAATGTTGATGAGTAGTACGGGGGGGGGGGGGGTACAAGGCAGCAGTTGGAATTTTCTGGCTCCAAAATCCATCCAGTTGGAATTTCAGCCACTCCACCCCCCCCATCCCCCATCATCAGGCCTTAGCTACATCCCTGTGTAGAGATGGGATGGATAGCTACTGGCATGATTTTTAAAGCTTGATAACATACATAAATCACATTTTGAGTACACTTGCCCTTTAATGTGAATTTTTATGCTTAGTACTAAACCATTCCATTCTTTTTCATAGTGTCGTATCTACATTAAACGATTATACACCTTAATTTTTGCTCATCAATGTTCTTTATTCTAGAGTACATCCATCCATTTATATTTTTGTGTTTTCCAGATTTACTGTAGCACTATTTTTTATTACCTATGTCATTATCTTGTCATAAAACATAGAAGATGTTTATTCTCACCTTGCCAGAAAAAGTAAAAGTTCCGCTTTCGGTCACGATTTTAAATGAGTTCATGTTTTTATGATTCCATTTGATCTAGAGGATACATACTGTTGGCCCTGAGCAACATTAGCATTGCATTTGCAATGCAGAAGTATGTGCAATATATAGCATCTTGCCCTCATCGTTAACATTTGCAGGGTTTGCCTGGACATTCTATTCTTTCTCCAAATGCCAAAATGCTCCCTCCAATTAGGATGCATATAGTTTCAGTTCTGAGAGTTTCATATTTTTTCTTTAAATTAAAATGTAATTATGGAGTTTATGAATTATTGTTTAGTTTTCATTGTTGTCTTCTTAATATATTTCAATGAATGTACACATGAATACATTTGTTTTTATTTGGATTTGTTTCTGAGGCAATTAATCTCTGCTGTACCACGACAGTACATGAACGGTTCAAGTGTTATTGATTCAACAACCTACTATAATATGTGGGACACAAGTGCAACCAAGCTATATCCAGCTCTTCTCTCGTCCTTTGGATGATAGGGGCGACTACACTTTCACGCTGAGACAAACTTATGACTTTTACAAACACTTCCTGCATGCTCCCAGGGCTGTTATTTTACGTCCCCATCCCATGGTCGTGATTGAAACTTGGCCTTCAGCCACTTTCCCCGAATGCTGAGAGGTGGTAAACCTGTAGATAACTGAACTATTTTAAGGGACACAGTGAAACAGCTGGGCTTAAAATTTGGACCACACAGTTGGCCCAGTTGGGCCCAGTGTGGGTTTCACTTGGGTCAAGCCCAATCAACTGGGCCCGAAATGGGTCCCATTTGGGCCCCATGCAGTTAGCCTGATTGGGCACAGTATAGGTTCTGTGTGGGCCAAAACGATTGGGGCCCAGAATGGGTCCCAGGTGGGCCCCATACAGCTGGCCCGGTTGGTCCCCGTATGGGATTGGTTTGGGCCCCAATCAGTCTCGCCCAACTGGGACCAGTTTGGGCCACTCGTGGGCCCCAATCTGTTTGGCCCAATTGGGTCCTGTGTGGAACGGAATGACAAATCTGAATGGGCCCCTATTGGGAAGCCCAATTGGGGCCCACTTGGCAGCCCGAGTGAAACCCAATTGGGCCCCAACTGGGCATGCTGGCTGGGTCTGAGGCGTAGTTAGACTATAATTTTGTCTAAACTTAAGGTTGTGCTAAAGAATACTAGTGTGAAGTTTGAAAACTGAAACTGACTGACTATTCAAAAAGAGAAGGCGAAATTCGCCGGTGTCCTTCCACGCACAAAAAAAAAAAAGTTGGAACCTCAATAATTTCCGACTAAGGATTTTCTTAGTCTGCTGAAGCACCTTCGGGTGGAAGCATAATACGAGGCATATCATATCATATCACAATCAGAGTACTCTTTCCATTTAAAACAAGTCTTTGAGGACAAAAGAGATCAAAAGTCCAATCTTGACTACCAATTAAGTCAAAAGAAGAGAGTCAGGAATCATACCAGCTAGGGTAATTGAAATTCAACAAAGCTTTCTCATGTGTGAAACCTCCATGGATTTGATGAATTAAAAACTGTTGCATGCTACAACTGTGGACTTACATGTCAGCTTACAACCATTACAATAAGGGTAAAGGCATATAGCCAAATTATGATACAGTACACTGATGGGTGTTTACCGGGGTAAAAGTGTGGTATGTTACCGCAGTAAATTTGAGGTTAATTTTTTCCTGGGGGCGGGGAGGGGTGTACACTCGTAGCAGTGGCCTTCTCAGCTGAATGTAACATTGCCCCCTCCCACCCCTCCCCTCGACTTCTATCCAAGTGTATAATTTATAAATTTTCTGATTAATGTTGAAATACCAAATTACTTTCATCTCGTCATTTCAAACGTCTTTAGAAATCATTGATAAAATATTGACTTCTTTCTGAGCTTGTAGTAAACAATATCCTGAAAATGCCTAACATTTCTAATTATCATGCTGTCTTGATGACACTTGTAGTGACGAAATACTATCACGATAGATTTCGCTAGGCGATAGTACGCGTTTTTCCTTGGAACTTACACTAGCCCCTTATCTTTGCTTTACTGGAATGGTCAAGACCATCAAAATATTTTCATTATTTGCATATTGCGTTTTCGTTATATATTAAGTGCCGGACCCCTTTTTTATATTTGGACTTCGGAAGATCTGTTGTGAATAGTCAAGAGGCCGTCCAAACGGTAATTTGGTGAGTTGCAGTGTAATAACTAAGTAAGTATTGTTTTATCTTTTCCATAAGAACTATACGCTACCACCCATAACACGTATACACTTCAAGCGGCTGTACAGGATTCTACACTGTAAAAAAAAATCGTTAACGTTTGTCTTGATTTGGATTATTGTTTACAGAGGGAGAGGATTTTTCTTAGTTTAGATCACAATTCGATTATTCTAAAACCAACATCGAGTGCAAGGTTTGCCCTTATTTACGGGTAAGAAAGGAAAACTTTAGCTGGTTGAACGAAAATCTATCAGAACGCTTTTCTATTACTGAATATACGGATAAACGTTTTACCATATTATCCGGAAAGTTACTGTTACTCTGTCCAACAGGTAATGTTTATCTCTGCAAGCTTTTTTGGTGTTGACAAAAGCGCACATACGATTAATGTTAACACACGTTAGAATACGTAAACCCGGTTTTCGTTAACCCATCGATCGCGACATACACGCCAACGGCCACATTCGAACCAAACTTGGTTACCAACGAGGTAAATTTCTTGAATTTTAAACAGTTTGCACCCATCAAATCAAGTATCTTAGCTCTTTCATGATACAGTAGGATATACTCAACAAAAGGGAATCGCATTTCTTTCAAAGTTTTTGATAAATTCTGTATTTTCGTGGTAGACTTCGTCACGTCGGGTTCGCTGATGCGGTGGAGATGGTTAGGCTTGCAGGAGCGTACAGCATCTGTAGTATCTTAGCCCGTATACTAACCCCTATGTTATTTGTTAGGATATATGCTACACAATGAAACGCGTATACTGTAGCTAGCTTACTACGATGAGAGTATTGTAATACAATTACAAACGTTAGGCTTATCTATTCCTAAAATAAAGCAGGCCTAAGTGTAGCCTTTATAGTTTAATATCACCTTAGAGTAAACACATACTCCCTCTTAGTTTTGGTGTTATATGGTTAGACTTTTGTAAACAAAAGGTAATTGTGCATATATAACTAGGTCAAAAAATGTACAAAGAAAGCAGGTCCTCCTGTTTTAAAAATTTAGAAAATGTGGATGGAGGCTTAAAAGTAAATAACGCTTAGGCTTACAACTTTGGGGTTCCTTGCTGCTGAAAGCAAAAGTTAACGATGCATTCAGATTTATGTGTGTTTGGATGCATGTATATGTACCCTTGTAGCTAAGGGTCAGGATTACTCAACTAGGGAATGCGCGATGTTCATCACATTCACTATGTAGATGCATTATGTTTAGTGAGTGCAAGAACATTATTGTTTTGGTAGTTATATCATGAATATTAATGAGGTCACTGGGTCAAACCTGAAAACTATACATTTTGTTAGCCTACTCGAAAACCACAGTTCCCATTCTAGTGAAAGTTGGTATCGTGTAGTTAAGTAACAACGTTAATGTGTTGATGTCTGTTAAATTTGATATATTAGCATATTAATGAGGGGGTGTGGCTTCATATAATTTTGTAACAATAAGCAATAACTTGATAGGGGAATGCTGATGTTTATCATAGAATTGACTTTCTGCTGGTATTTCATGAGGTGTCAGTTTGCCAAGGTATATTTCAAAATTTGGTGTTTTATTTTGTTTCCCAAAACAGGTGTTGGAGCTAAAACTATCACCACTTTGTGTTATCAACATTACCCACCACCATGAAAATTCTTGTTGAGTATGGTCATTCTAGGAAAGTAATTGAACTAGAAAATGAAGATACACTGTTCACTGAGTCATTATGCAATGCTCTCTGCATAATGATGAGTGTTCCATTTTCATCAGAAGAAACATTTTTCCAGTACTTTGATGAGGATTTTAAGTCATGGGTTGACCTTGAGCTTGGAACCAAAATTTTAGACAAGAGCAAGATTAAACTTAGCACTCTTCAACCTTTAGAGCCCTTGATAGGAACTGACAAACTCAATTTTAATTGTTCTGCAACTAGTGCATCTAGTTCTTGTGTGTCTGATGATGAGAGTGATAGAGCTTCCATTGAGCTTACAGTTGGATCACTTGATTTGGAATAGATATGACTCCACCAGAACTTTGTGCAGGTGTGATTGAAGATGTTCCAAATACCAAACAAGAGACCACTGAAGAATCAAACAAAATGATTAGTGTAACTGAAAAAGCTGGCAGTTCTGATGATAATAGTTGGGATATTCAGTTACTTTGTATCAAGTTTAGCATGACTTTGCAGAACAAGCTTGAAAATGAAGAACAACTACAGTGGGCCCAAAAACATGAACTACTCAATCATCTTGGAGACTTTCTGTACAAAAAAAAACAAGTACCCAGATATGCACATGAAAAGGAGAATAGCTAAACAGCTAATAACAAAATATCCTTACTTAAGGGAGCGCATTGGCTCAGGTTATGATACTTGGACTGCGGCCCTTAACAATAAATTGAAATCACTGAGGATGAAAGATTCAAGTCTCTCATTAAAAAATGCGCCTCTTAAAAGAAAAGAGAGCATTCTACAAAAGGATGTTTTCAAGAGGCCCTGCAAAGGGGAATTAAATTTCCTGCCAGTGATACCATCCACTGAAGATGATACCTCTCTGAAAAGACATAAAGAAACCATGAAAAAGGAGATGTCTAAGAAACGGGCCAAAAACTTGATTTTGATCGAGAAACTTATGGATAAAACATATCCACAACGAAGGGCATATTTAACCAATAAACCACTTGTTAAAGACTTACTTCAAGAGTATCCTGCTCTTCTGCTAACAGAAGAAATTAGCAATGAGATGACTCGTTTGGTGAACATTGATTGTACCAAGAAAGTATCAAAGTTTCCTAGATTGGCCAAAAGTATCACCTTACTGGGAAGATGCTACCTGAAGAGTGTCAAGAGTGGTCCTAAACATGACAAGATCAAAGAAATTCTACACAGGTGTGACAGGTAAGTCTTCAACTTGAATTTCAGTCAGTTTAATCTCTACCAGTGTTGTAGACCTAACAGGAGGCTTGGGTGTTTAGCCTTATGCCCCCTTCAAAAGCTTTACGCTCCCAACGATCCCCACTCCAGTGTGGACAGACTATACCTGCCACAGACCCCAAGAAATCGTTCAAAGGTAAATAAATAGGAATGCGTAATAGAGTGTTCTTTTGCGTTCATTTTTATCTTCTAAATCACAAACAGATCTTAGACTAGTACCTTTCAAAAAACCTATCATCTCTTACATGAAATATTAGTCCCCTAAGGGTGCAAAAATGTCCTTTTTTGTTGCGATTGAGGAAATCCAAAACGTTACAAAGGCAAAGACCACATTTCTTTATTTCATGTGCCAACCTGCTGCTATGTTCATTGCATGTACTTATGTTATTTTTTACCCTTCTTAAAATCATGAATCGTGTATCAAACGTAAAACTATGCATGATGCAAACTATCATATTGTGTTCTTCACCATTGTTAGTATTCCAGGAATATTAGAAGCTCTGAGGTAGACAGAAGAGAGGAACAGAATAAAGCAGGATTACAGTTGCTACCATTGCTGCTACGGGAAAATGAAGAAGACTTCCTTTCCTACACAAATGTAAGATCAAAGTTGGAAAAGAATATTTGTGATCATGGCATGTTTGGTATCACCTGTTTCATGTTCTGAGTAAAATAGCATATCTTATGCAGGTGTAGATTCAGGGTGGGATTAACCATCCGAAGCCCCTTCCACCTTCACAATATACTTATTGCATCCATTGTAGTCAACTCCTCAATGACTTAAAGCGTTTGTGTGTAAATCATAACCTTTCTTGCATATTTCTTTATTTATAGTCTTCCAGCATGACAACAAGAACTACATCCCATTTTATGATTAAAGTTTAGTTGCTTGTATATCCTCTTACTATGGGTAAAACGTACCATAGAAGCACCAAGTCATATAGGGATGCGCACATATGGGGTATGGGAAGGATAATTGTCCAAGCATGGACCAAGTGTAATGCACTGCAAAGAGAAAGATATGTCTTATCCTGTCATTATAAACCTGTTGCATTATGACATTTTGTATGTATTGTTTTTATTCATTTCAGACTTCAAACGAATTTCAAAAGATTGCAGAGTCAGTGTCAACCCCAACAGTTATAATCAGTGAAAGTACATGTGCCATTGCTGCTGAGTCCCAAGTGCTCAAGGAAGGTGATTCTGTGGACAGTCTCATTCATCTCATCAGTATGTTTTATTGTGTCAATATTGAATACCCGAGATCATGTAACTGTACATTGACATATGTACAAAAGGAGATTTTTGAAATCACTGACAATAAAAAGGTACCAGCTAAGTTGATAACCTTTGTAACAAAAGTCGCTAGCCAATAGATGATTAACCCCAAGCGGTCTCACATGGACATGCAACATTAAGCGAATCCAGCACAGCTACTATACGATAGCAGGAAAGAAAATTAGCATGTAAAAGCGACTATACGAAAGCTTGGAAGCACAATCTAACTGCATGTTTGTTTTTAAGATTTGGAATTCTTTGCTAGGCCTGGTGTAGATTCAGCATCGTTCATTAGGTTGGGAGTTACTGATAAAAAAGTAATGCATTGAAAAATGTAACTTTAAAACATTTTTTGAGGGGGTGAGAGGGTAGCAAATTTGTATTTTGTTGAAAATATATTCCTCCATGGGAAAAGCCCAATATTCTTTTAAATCTGGGGCAGGGGTTACACTCTTGGATCACTAGGTAAATCGTTGCTAGTAGACTGACAGTACACATGGGATGCTATGTGGTGTTGAGATTAATTATTTCAAATTATGGTAACACATAACATTTGTATATATTTAAAGTGTAATTGATTGTTTGTACTTGCTTCATATGATACTTTGTTGTATACACCTATTTTGTCTATGGGGAGAAGGTATACTCTTGGTTAAACTAGGAAAATTGTTGTGAGTAGACAGGTGGTATTTATAAGGTGTTCGGTGGTATTGTCATTCCCACCCTCCACCCTATATGGAGCTTTTTCATTTTGTGTATTAATTTAAATAATGCTTAACACATAATCTTTGTGAATGTTTTAATTGTAATTGATTGTTTGTTCTTGCTTCAAATGATAGTGTTTGTATACATGTAGCCTTGGGTAAATAAGAAAACAATTGTTGGTTAGGCATGACGTGCTATAGTAGGTGTTTAGATGTGAGATTTGGGTGTGATAAGGTGACCTGAGATGAATCAATGTTATTATAATCAAGAAGCTCTTTTAAAATTCTTGATTGTATGGTCACCGCATCCTACACCTCATTTTAAGGGATGTTTCATGTTGTATTTTTATTTTAAATAATACTAGACATGAATGTTTGCATATTATTAAATTGAAATTGATTTATCTCTTCTTATCTTTATAATTTTTAGTTGATTATTTTTAACTTGTTTGAATTCGTTTTTTGTTCTTTATGGGTGAGGGGTGTAATGCTATCAGTCCCTTTATTCTGTCACTGCCAAGGCATGAAAGTATGTCAGTGGAACGATTTTACTCAGCCATGTATATAAGATGGGTGTTAGAGCTAAAGGTGGTCCGAGTTAAAATAAGGAGAAAAGTACTGGAGACCAATTTTGTCAGTTTCAAACTCACTCTCTAAGTTTCACTTGTAAAAGCAGCCCACCCTTCACCACATACAGGTGCTTGTTCCATGTGTTGTTATCTTTAGTGATACATATACAATCCTAAACTCTACATTTTTAAATTTTCATTGATAGTCTTTGCATGGTATTATTTGTTGGGTTTTAATAAATATTTCTTACTTTAAAATCAAGTTTGTATCATTTTCAGTCTTACAGCTCTTACTATTCATTGTTATTATTCTATGTATATAAGATGGGTGTTAGAGCTAAAGGTGGTCCGAGTTAAAATAAGGAGAAAAGTACTGGAGACCAATTTTGTCAGTTTCAAACTCACTCTCTAAGTTTCACTTGTAAAAGCAGCCCACCCTTCACCACATACAGGTGCTTGTTCCATGTGTTGTTATCTTTAGTGATACATATACAATCCTAAACTCTACATTTTTAAATTTTCATTGATAGTCTTTGCATGGTATTATTTGTTGGGTTTTAATAAATATTTCTTACTTTAAAATCAAGTTTGTATCATTTTCAGTCTCACAGCTCTTACTATTCATTGTTATTATTCTGTACATCAGTCTTAAAAGGCAGAGAATTCCATAATATACATAATTTTCATGCAAATATATGTACTGTGTCAATAGTATTCTGAACAGATAATTGAAAGATAATCTCTAAATTCTAAAATTAGGAAGACTAAAACTGAATCCGTTGAAGGTAACTCTAAAAGTGGTAATATTTCAGGAAACACTTGCATTTTTAAGGAGAAAACACCGTTTTCGGTTGCAGCAACTCAATATTGATGAAACACGCAAAACAGGATTAACGTTTAACCAAGATACGGTTAACATCTTATGGATTAATCTGAGGAAACCTGACTTTTGGTTGCAGCAACTTTAAACCATTTTCAAGGAAACGTTTACGATTTTTTTTTACAGTGTATGAACGCAAAATTATCAGAAAATTATCGAGGTGCAAATGATGAATTGACATTTCGCAGTATAATGTTGAAGTCCTCACTCCTAGATCTAAAGAATTTGCCATTTTGTTTTTAAATTGCTATTATTTGAATTGGAAGATTGATCATTTATCTGAAAAAGAGGGGTATTTCCCTCGTGGCCAATGAAACGACTTGAACAAGTCTCATCTTCAAAATCTAAACAAACCAACGACACAGTGTAAAGCAGCGTTTGAAGAACGGTTGTATGGTTATACTTCACTGTTTGTTTGACGTGATTCCCTGAAGCTACAGTACTGGCTTACTAATATGAAGATATTGCAATATATTCCAGATGGTGAACATGATACTGAAAGAAGCAGACAGAGTATATTGCAATTGTCTGTCAAAGAAGAAATCCCATGTACAGGTATATCAGTTGAGTTCCTTTCATAGCGTTAGGCTGTGCACGTACAAGGACAGGCTCACACTCCATCATAACGTTTAACTGTATGGCTTAGGTCTTTTGGTCTCACTAGTCATATAACCTAAGTGCAGCCTAATTTAGGCCTAGTCAAATGATTTTAGTTACAATATTCAATAGTCCGCAATGCCAGCATAAAGCGTGACCTATGCTTAGCACAATGTAGGACTAGCTGAAGTATGGTGATGCTTGCCTGTTATAGTTGGTTACAAGTTGAAGGGGAGGTTTTCCTTCTTCAAATAATTTGATCATATTATTAATTTAAGAAGTGTTCTACATTTGCGAGATCATCCAACTGTCTGAAGGTTTTAGCCAAATCAAGTCATAAAAACATGTTCTCCTGGGATATTGTGGATTTAAGTGCTAACCTGCCAGTGAGTAAAGGTCAAATGAAGCGCAAGGTTTTCCAGAGATTGAGATTCAATATCATATGCAAGCATTAGTGTAGTTTGTGTCACCCAAAATACTGCAGTGCTTTACACCACCCTTACTGGTCCAAGAAAACCAATTATTGGAACATATCCAGAATTTCCAGGGTTTTTACTGGTAATGCTCATTTTCTATTGACGTATCTTCAGCTTCAATATCAAATATGCTTTTACATAATTTACTTAAAAGTGTAGGTGTCTTTTACAGCTAACATGTGAAGTTGATTGCCACAAAGACTGCTGGGGTGTCACGTTGCTATCTGAATGCAAAAGTTCCTAAGAACTTTCAAAAAGCTTCATAAACCAAACACTGTAATACTGTATAATCACTTAATTAAAAAGATCAAAGTGGAACTGCTACCAGGGGTTTTACTTTGTTGTGAGTATCCTTTTGTTTCTGATGTCATCTGAAATATCTGAATAACTAATTTGATTTCATGTTAGTGTTTTGATTTAGAAGTCACTGAGACTCGAACGGCTCCATGATGTAATAATCCAACCGTAGGAAGAAACCCTCTAGTGAATATGAAGACAGAGACTGTACCGGATAGAGGAGATCAGGACCTATGAACCTATCAAGCTTCTTCCTACACTTCTTGATGCACAGAGTTACATAGGAATGGTAAGAATGAAGTAAATCTGGTTGTTGTGACTTGATTCACCAAACTGATGGCTACCGCTAGCAAGCATGGTTAAGGAAGTTAATTTCCCGTGCCACTATTTATCAATATCATGTCATGATAACATTTCTTCCTTGCATATTTGAGAGCTACCTGTAAATACTGTTTAAAATAAACACATTTAGAGGGCATTCAATCATATACAAGCATCCATTAGGGTGGTGAGCACTTGCCCCCCCCCCCCCCATGGGCCCCACTAGGGCTGCAAAATCACTATCAGAGAACATTAAATATCTGAAAAGTGAAAATGCCTCAGCTAAAGTCCCCAGGGACTCCCACCAGGGCTTAGATTTATACTTCATAGAAATTACATTTTCTCTCTAACATGTATTTACATGCTTTATACTTACAGTAGTACAAGAAGACATGAAGTAGAAGAGATGTTACAGAGCTCTTCTGAAGCCCTCAGCACCGGCTAGGGCTCAGCATATATATTCCACAGAGTAAAATCAGATTAAGTATTTCTATTACTGACATGTCCTCATGTGCTCAAAATTGCTAGCAGATTCCAGAAACTATGTGAAAATACTGAAGATTTGGAGAGCTTTGCAGTACCCTTGTAAGTCCAGCCACTATAAACACAAAACGCAATTGGAAATACTTCCTACTAATCTGAGTATGTACAGCTGTGAATGAAGAATTGTCACTTATGCTTGTTTAATTTTTAAACATTGCTGAGCCAGTCACTGCAGTTGGTTTTAAGAAATCTAATTGGTCTCAAAACTGATCTAACTTCACCGACTTAGTACTGTGGCTTAAAAAAAATATATAAGTGTCACCAAATTTGAAAATTTTGAATTTGCTTCCTTAATATTTGGAATTTTTATCTCAAGATTTTCACCTCAACAGTCAAAATTTGGACATTTTCATCTCAAAACTTTTTAACTCAAAATTTTGAGGTTACAAGTGTCTTCATCTTCCAAATTTGTGGAAAGAACTGACCATATTAGATAGCTATTAACTAGATGAACAGGGTACTTTATAAACCTTTGGTGATCTAAAATCTGGAAAGAGACCTCCCAGAGAGTGGTGTAACTAGGTCAACGTAGGCAATGCAGTCTCCAGGGGCCTGGTGCCATTAAATAAAGAAAAATAATACAAAAACACATCCACCAAAGCTGACACACTAAATTATATAAAAAAAATTATCTTCTGATGAGTGGAAATTCAAAAGATATTATTTCCTCAATAGGAAAGAGAGGTGCAAAATCTCACAAATTTCTCAGTCAAGCCCAAACCATGCATGGTTGGGTTTGTGTGAGGTTGGACTATCCTTTGGGAGCTCATTTATCACTGCACTACACCTTTATATGCAACTTCCACTGACAACGGACAATCCGGTTCAAGTTTAATAGTTTACTGGTTAATTGTTTTTACACTTACCTGGTTATTGGAAACTGAAGTGTAATTCCCTTCATCTGGATTGTATTCCCTGTGAATGTCCATGTATACAGGGTAGTAAGCCAGAGACATACACATATCTATTTCTGACCGAAATTCTCAAGATCTACTATCAGTAAAACTTGATTATCATTTTCTTTTCACTTAAAGGTTAACTTGAGTTATCCTTATGCGAGCTATTAGTGGATCACCTACTCCACCTGTAGTTACCAGTTTTTGATGGAAGTGTTCATACTGTGCTGACAAGGACAACGAGTGGTTCATCATCTGATATTTCTTTCATGTAATGGTAATAACATTAATGGTTAGTAAAGAACAGTGATAGTAATGTTTCAAGAACCTCTGGTAGATTTTTATGGATTAATACAGTAATTGGTATGTTTGTAGTGAGCTTGCCATGACACAATAGGCCCCCAAACACCCTCTGGTACGTTTTAACCACTTGTCAAACTGAAATAAAAATTGCCTCCGAGACTCATATTAATAAATTCTTCTAGAACTCCTGACACTTCTAGAATGGTAAGACTGGAAGACAACTTGTTGGTTTGTATGAAAGTAGTTTGGGTTAACTACAAATAAGTCTTCTGTTTAGATATTTATTTTCTTCAGATTAAAACCAAACACTTGAAATACCATTTTAGATATTCCATAATGCTGTGGAAACATTAAAGAAGTCAACTCAGTCTGTATTGCTGAGCTTTGAGTTAGAGGTATTTGTAATGAACACTCCATCAAACAAAAACAAAAAACCTAGATTAATTAAGGCAGGTCACACACAGGTCACACAAATATGGATATAATCTTGAACTTTAATGTACTTTGTTTATGATGTTTATTTACTGTAGTACAGTAGAGATCACTGTTTTAAGCATTTGCTTACATATTGGAAATATGATTTGAAATGTAATTGGACAGTAAAATGCAAATCACCTCCACCTTTGGTATTCATCTCAAAGATGTCTATCATATCAGCTGAAGATTATGGTTGGGTTTGTATCTCCTCTACTTCTTTGTTATTTTTCTCCAAACTCCTGAAAAACTGTCGCACAACAGTTCTAAGATTCACAATCACATCTTGTGAGGCTAAAGAAGCATTATTCGAAGAATGTACAAGTACCCAAAACCAAGGACATTGAGAGACAGGCACAGTTCCATGCACAGTTGTGTCTCCAGATCCACTTTTTTTAAGTCTTTGTTTATCCAAAGTTAAAAGTATATCATTCTTGATCACATATTTCACTGGGCACTTAGCTGACGTACAACTGTAGCCTCCACCCAATCCTCACCCTCTCACAACAGGACTGCACGGAACAACATGTTATGAAATAACAGTATATGTCAAAGTCTGCAGATAGAAAAATATGTACTTTAACTCAATCAATTATAGTACAATGTCATCATTTCAGAAATCCTACAAATTCATCAACCTCTAGACAGTACAGTGAACCAATGGTTCCTAAATTCTGTGACCGAAACGGTCATCATGTTTGCTTCAGGCTCAATGTGTTTTCAGGGTTGCATTGTTATTACTTGTGTTTCTCAAATGAATATTAACCAGACTGGATTGCCATGATATTGCTTAAAGTTTGTATTGAAGATTCAATGCTTGTCTCAATTTCAAATTAATGTTTCTTTATATTTCAATTAGTTTGGTAGTAGGTGAACTGTATATACACTGTGGGAAGCATTATGAGACCTTGAACTCATCATCTTGTACAGTCTATAGATTTGTATTCAAGTTGCATTAGGTTCTTTACATTGTTGTTATAATTATAACTGAGTAATTTATTTTGAAACTACAGTAGCATACCATATGTTTATAATAGCTGTGTTCTGTGTTTGACAATGTTACATGATAGAATGCAGCTACTTGCAGACCGGGTGATGACAATTCACATGAATAATAACATTATAACTGAAGACCAAATGCATTTTTTTTTTTTCATCATCAGGTAAACTGGAATTATTCAGTACTGAGATCAGCCTGTTTAGGGATTTACCAGTTTCATATCCGGATAACAGCTCTTGGAAGAAATGTGTACAGTTTACATGAGCAGGGTAATGATTGTATGGTCCACCACCTGATTTTTACCCCACCCATCCCTCCCCCTCTTCCATGAGAATGCAAGTGTTTAATTGGATAGTTTTACTCCATGACGTATCAGATGATCCCTCAAGGGAAATTTCCCCACCGGAAAGTCTATCATCCAGCACCCAACCCCCATCAATTGCAATCACTGCAAAACAAGACATAACATATGAGCAATCTAGTTAGAACACTGCTAAAGGTTGTGTCGTAGGGATTTTGTGAGACCTCTTTCATTCAGTGTTTCTCTAATTGTAGCATCATCTCTACAAATTTTACCATAACTGTAGGTTTCAAGAAGATGAAATTCTGATGCCAAGTACATCTCTAATCTTACAAATCTGACCAATTTTAATGGTCATTAGACACACATTGTTTCATTATGTAACCGTTTCATTCCTGTGTGGGCATATAATGCTAATAAAGGCTTTCTATTGTCACCGTCTCCAGGTTGAGTGGATATTATGTAATTTATGGCAAGGTCCACCCATCCCATCATATTAAATAGTTGTCAAGGATAATGATAGGTATTGAGTATTGCACTGATTTGATTGTAGTACTTAAGTATGCACTAGGGGTCTCTTTTACAAAACCATATAGCTTAGCCAAATACAGAACATTCATGTGCTGGCAGAGGTTATATAAAGGTTGGTCACATGTGTGACGTGAAATGATACTGGCTTATTTGCACAAAAAAAACATTGGCAAATTCCTCAGTTTCTAACAGGGCTGGTTAACCCTTCTTTCTCATGTTTCTCCCTTAATGTGTTTCTATTCTAACAAGACATTTCACCTCAATATTTCACTTTTTAAAATTAGCATAATACTACATAAGCTAAAAAAATCCGGTCACGTGTGTGACATTCTGAATTTTCTGTCCATAGTATGCAATTTTTGCAGTGCAAATGTGACTCTAGTAATGACCAAAGAACAGCACTAATGTTGATATTCCATAGGAATTACTTTAAGACAGTTTTACTGCCATGATTTGGAGGGTCACGTGTGTGACATTGTTTGGTCATGTGTGTGACATTCTGCATTTCCATTGATAAATGTCACACACGTGACCATCGGTCACGTGTGTGATGACTAATTAGAGGCTATTAGTTAATCGTTAGAATAATTATTTGACTGGATATTTTGCAAAACTAACAGTCTGTACCAAGAACGGTTGCATATCAAGTGTGGACATCATAAGGCACATCAGTTACTTTTTACGAAAACTTTTGAGTTATTTTGGTCAAAATTTGGTCAAAATTATGCTAATTAGCACCCATTATTAACAAAGAATTGAAGATCAGGAACCTCTGCTTTAGGAATGAAATAAATGAACCCATGTATAACTGCCTCCATGTGATAGTTGATAACTGAAATATTATTTCTAGATACTGATGTAGAAAGAACAAATATACAGTTAAAAACTACAAATTTTGGCTAAAACTTACAATAATGCAAATTTATGCAAATTAGTATGTTATGGTTGTAATTTTAATGAAAAAAATATGAAACAGAAAACTTGAGGAATCCCTCTAAAACAAAAAGTATAGCAACTGGTCCTGATGAACACTTTAGTCTTTTCATGCCAGTTTCATTTTCCAGAGAATGGCCCCAAAGATGAACAACTTCATTGGCCTGCTGCACCAAACAATGTTAAAAGTACCTAATTAGAAAGTGTGCTGACCAAGTTAGTCTAATCCATAGGATTGCAAACATGTTACCAAGTGTTGCCTTTTGTTTTCTTTATGGATAAATTTCCAAAAATTATTCAACTTTAAAATAAAAGTGCCTTGCAATAAAATGAATGAACTTGCAATTATTGAGTCATTTTAGCATAAGCTTGTGTATCTGTGAGCAATGGAATAACTGTTGAGTAAATATTATAAAGGCAAACTCAAAAACAAGGGATTTTATCGTTTGCATTAAACATCTAGTTCAGATATGTTTCTTATTGTCTTTGTCTTTATCTCCTCATTAGGTAAATGTGGATTAATCTTTCTTGAGACGATCTTTGGGGGTCACATGATGTGGATCTTGCACAGAATGGCTTACAATATGCTGATGGTAATGGTAAGTGTATACTTAGAGTATAGCAGGACTGGTAAGCTGGGTTGTAGTTATAATTAGATTTGATTCTGAAGTAGGAAGTGATTTTGTTACTGCCTAATCCTGTTGGAACAGTAAATGTTTTGAATCTTGCTTGATCAGCAAACTCCCTAAGGGCCTAGGGAAGAAAATAATGGCTTCAGTCTAACATACATACACCATATATTAGGCAATACATGTCATACATTGTATTGCTTACCATTGTGTAAAAGTACACAAAGAGGTGTATGTGTTTAGTATACTGGGTCCATTTCTTTGTTTTGTGTAGCCATCATAAATGAAGGAACAAAATATTCAGATGACTTGATCCCTTCTAATTTATCAATGTGTCATAGTGTTGGGTGGCAGGTAAGGGTAGTAATCAGTCTTAACAGCGCAGCCAGACTCCTCTGTATTGTCAGCCTACTGTAATTTCCGCAAATAATAGGCAGTAAAATGTATGGCAGGCTCATAAACAATCAATTTAATTCACAAGTGCATGTGCCCTAACAATTAAATAGAGTCACTGCACACAAAATGAGACCCATACACACACTAAGTTAGAACCATACCCACACTAAGTTAGAACGATGTAGAATGACTAACAGGAACCATAAAAATCTCTGTTTCCATCCTAACCTTTCCAACCCTTCCCCTCTCAGTACATCTAAAACCCAATAAAATTGATGTAAAATTTTAATCTGAAGGTAATCTAGGTTTTATGTCATTTGTCAATGAGCTATATACTAAGGTATTACAAATGGAAGTCGTTAGTGGGTTTACTGTAATGTGTGCATATGTTGTTTTCAGTCAGTAATACAAAACATACATGAACCTTCTGGACCATATGCATGTCCTCAGAGTAAAAAGCATAGTAATTCAGAATTCAATTCTTAGCCATTGGTCAACAGTGTTGAAGGATTCTCTTAATGTGTTCTGTTTAAGATGTACATTATTTGCACTTCAGTTATAACGCTGGCCATTTAAGAGACAATTCCAGGAAACTCCAGCACATGTGCTTTCTACATTTATGTTCTGTTGCAATACTATGGAAGATAGCTCACAAATTTGTTAGAAATATTCCAGCAATTTTCCAAATATGTCTTTTATTGGGGGGGGGGGGGGGGTTCACAACTCATAGACTGTAACATGGAGTCGATCAGATACCACTTCAAGTGTTGTAAATAACTGACTGTATTGATTACCTCAGATGCAAAACATATTCCTAAAGAGCAGCATTAAGATAAAGGGAAAGGTGCTTTTAATAATGATATTAGTCCTGTGCTGTTAGCTATCTGTATGTCAGTCCAACATACCCAAAAATAAAAACAGAAATATAAAACAATATATATGCTGCCCTGAGAATACAGCTATACAAATATTCATACTTATTAATAAGAAACAAGGGAAGACGTTGATGTCTGTTACAAAAATGATCACAGACCTGACCAATTTTCATCTTGATAAATCTAGTGAATGGAAAGTTGAATTATTTTGTATTTTTCTTTAACCTCCAGGTGATACCATTTTCAACATTTCTTAGGTACATTTCCTCCAAGAAAATGAAAGAAAAAAGCAAGTGGGAACACATCACTAATGACATAACTTCCTTTGTGGCGGAGATTTTGGTGAGTCTTTACATAATAATTTCTCAACAGTCAGTTTGTGAAATTGTAATGGGTTGTGTTGCATACTTGTGATCAAATCTACGGGCCATATGTACGTAAGGACATCTTGCCTAACTAGTTCTATAAATAACATCAAATGCTTTTTTTTTTATGATTCCATTTGTTTCATTGTGTAGAACTAACAAAATGTACTAAAAACAATGACTAGTATTTGTATTTGCAAAGAGGTACACAGTATACTGTAGCATGTTACCTTCATGTAGCCATGTACCACATTTTAATGGCAGATGCATAGGTTATCTACTACTTGAAATCGGTTTGCAAGACTAGGAAAATGGTCCCTTCTCAACCCCCATTTTAATATAGGATTTCAAAGGGGGGGGGGGGGGGAGCAAATCCCAACTGACTTAGGTAGGTCCTGCACTATTATGGAAAGGCCAGAGAATTTAAAAATGGCAGAGGTGTGGTCGTTGGTTGTTGAAGGCTAATCTCAGTAGCCCCGTCCCTGAATTCTTTTTGAAAATTGATGTTAACTGGTGCACCCCGAGGCATAATTAGACCACCAATTAGGTCTAAAATTGGCTCCATACACCATGCAGTTTTGCCTATGAACAATGTTTTTGTAAAGTCGTAAGGGGGGATTGGAGCGGGCCGGTAGGGGTGTACACTCGTAGCAGTGGCCTTCTTCTCAGCTGAATATAACATTGCCCCCTCCCACCCCTACCCCGACTTTTATCCAAGTGTATAATTTAGAAATTTTCTGATTAATGTTGAAATACCAAAATACTTTCATCTCGTCATTTCAAATGTCTTTAGGAGAAGTCACGCCTAACAATGTCAACAGTAATAATTCTCGTATTGTATAGCATGTCATCGGGAAGCGATTAGAGGTGTGGGCATAGGGTTGTGAGGCGCACATTTTCATACAGATGGGAACAATCTCAAGAAGTGATGGGTGCGTCAGCCCCCCCCCCGCCCCGGCAATGATACGCCTTTGGGTCAACTACATGATATTCACAGGAAATGTGCTCAATTCTCAAATCGCATGCGAAATATATTTTTAGATTAATTGTACGAGTTACGGTACTAGATTTGGGGTAACAATTAGCATTCAGGTTGGAGCGTATTACATTTTATCTGTGGATGGCAGTGTTGCATCGAAGAACACATGTATAGTGCAGTTCGCATAGATCCTGGTCTAATACCGAAATGCGCCATGTTCCCCAACGACTCGGTCGAGTTCGAGACCAGCCACAGCTTTTTTCATAGCACAATTGTACAACTGTTTAAGGCGTCCATACACACACGTGGGTTATGATATACCATATAGAGTATATATACATTAGTGAGAGAGGAAAAATGGAAACGTCAAAATTGGAGTTGTCGGTGTAAGGGTAGGCCGAGGCACATGCCCCTTCAGAAATCTTCGATATGCCACTGGCATCCCTGTGTATATAATATGGATCAGCGCTGTAATTATGTCAATGTTCCTCTTTCTCTTCCCGGTGTCTTTGGCGTTTTTCTTCTGTTCCCTCCTTTTCTCCTTTTTCTCTCTTTTTCCCCCTCTTTTTTTCCTTTTTTCTTCTCTCTTTTTTTCTCTCCTCTCTTTCTTATCCGGGGGGCGCGTGCCCCCAACGCCCCCCCCCCTGGATACGCGCCTGCACAAGTTTAATAAACACAAGTTGTCACTTGTTTGTACATGCGGCGTACCGAATGTGTGCAGTTCGCATGTAGGCTACTTGTGTACGACAAAAAAAAAAGTTAAGTTCTATGCCGGCACACACTTTACCTGCGTCCTCTTCGATGCAAGGTGAATATCACGTCTTAAACTACGATTTAAGAAACGGCTGTTTCAAACATCTCACTAATTCTTTCGGCGACTTTAACCCCTATTCATTGAGCACAATAGCATAACCTGCGTATAAACTCGTACAGGGATTATATGAGGTGTCTACGCGGCAATTTGTTTGTCAACGATTTTATACGCGATTGTACTTGTTTATACGATCCTGTGCGCGTACACATGTCCAGTTATACATGAGCGGTACTGTAGACTATTTATTTAGGAGTATTTATATAATTTCAGTTGAAAATGACCAACCTCCCTATTTTCCCCTTATTCTCCCGGTTTTTGGCCCTGAAAAATGTTATTCTCCATATTTTGGGGTCAAACAGATTAGGTCTGTATGCATCTATCAAGCTTCTTTCAGTATCCGACACTTCTTGATGCACAGAGTTACATAGGAATGGTAAGAATTAAGTTAATCTGGTTGTTGTGACTTTATTCACCAAACATATGGCTAGCAGGCATGGTTAAGGAATTTAAATTCCCCTGCCACTCTTTATCAATATCATGTCATGATAACATTTCTTCCTTGCATATTTGAGAGCTAAATACTGTTTAAAATAAACACATTTAGAGGGCATTAAAACATGTATGCACTGGCATCCATAAGGGTGGTTATAACTTTCCCCCTCCCCCCCCCCCCCATTGGCTTCACTTGGGCTGTAAAATCACTATCAAAGAACATTAAATATCTGAAAAGTAAAAATGCCTCAGCTAAAGTCCCCAGGGACTCCCACCAGGGCTTAGATTTATACTATATAGAAATTACATTTTTCTCTCTAACATGTATTTACATGTTTTAAACTTAGTAGAAGAATACAGGAAGTAGAAGAGATGTTACAGAGCTATTCTGAAGCACCCGGCTAGGGCTCAGATATTTATATATATTCCACAGTGTAAAATCAGATAAAGTATTTCTATTACTGACATGTCCTCATGTGCTCAAAATTGCTAGCAGATTCCAGAAACTATGTGAAAGTACTGAAGATTTGGAGAGCTTTGCAGTACCCTTGTAAGTCCAGCCACTATAAACAGAGAACACAATTGGAAATACTTCCTACTAATCTGAGTATGTACAGCTGTGAATAAAGAATTGTCACTTATGCTTGTTTAATTTTTAACATTGCTGAGCCAGTCACTGCAGTTGGTTTTAAAAAATCTAATTGGTCTCAAAACTGATCTAACTTCACCGACCTAGTACGGTGGCTTAAAACAAAAAATATGTGTCCTCAAATTTCAAAATTTTGAATTTGCTTTCTCAATATTTGGAATTTTGATCTCAAGATTTTCACCTCAAAAGTCAAAAATTTTGACTTTTTCATCTCAAAACTTTTTAACTCAAAATTTTGAGGTTACAAGTGTCTTCATCTGCCAAATTTGTAGAACTGACCATATTGTATGGCTATTGACCAGCTGAACAGGGTACTTTATAAACCTTTGGTGATCAAAAATTATAGAAAGAGACCCCCAGAGAGTGGTGTAACTAGGTCAGTGTAGGCAATGCAGTCTCCAGGGGCCTGGTGCCATTAAATGAAGAAAAATAATATAAAACACCCATCCACTACATCTACACACTAACTTAGATATTATAATCTCCTTATGAGTGGAAATTCAAAAGAGATTTTGTCCTCAATAGGAAAGAGAGGTGCGAAATCTCACAAATTTCTCAGTCAAACCAAAACCATGCATGGTTGGGTTCGTGTGAGGTTGGACTCTCCTTTGGGAGCTCATTTATATCACTGCACCACACCTTTATATGCCACTTCCACTAACAACGGACAATCCGGTTCAAGTTTGATGGTTAACTGGTTCATTGTTTTTACACTTAATACCTGGTTACTGGCAACTGAAGTGTACTTTCCTTCCTCTGGATTTGTTTCTGTGAATGTCCATGTATACAGGCCAGAGACATACACACATCTTTTTCTTACTGACATTCTCAATTTCTCCCATAATTAGGACTTAATTCTCATTCACATCACTTTCTTTTCTCTTCATTAGGTTAACTTGAATTATCCTGAAGCGAGCTATTAGGGGATCACCTATTCCACCTGTAGTTACCAGTTTTTGATGGAAGTGTTCATACTGTGCTGACAAGGACGATGAATGGTTCATCAGCTGATATTTCCTCCTTGTGATGGTAATCACATTAATGGTAAGTGTAGAACAGTAATGATAATGTTTCAAATGTGTGTGGTAGACTTTTTGAATAGCCTCGCAGATCAAGGAATACTCTTTAATCTCCATTCACTCTCACTAAAAGAATTTTATATAAAGTTTTAACTCATCCACTCAAAATACAACTGACAGAATTAATCCCTAGTAAGGACAATAACATGATCGGATTCTTGCTGATTAATCCAGTACTTGTTATGTTTGTAATGAGCTTGCCAATACACAATAGCTGCCTAAACATCCTCTGGTACATTTTACCATATGTCAAACTGAAATAAAATTGCCTCCCAGACTCAAATGAATAAAGGCCTCTAGAACTCCTGACACTCCCAGAATGGTAAGACTGGAAGAAAACTTGTTGGTTTGTATGAAAGTAGTTTGGGTTACATACAAATAAGTCTTCTGTTTAGATATTTATTTTCTTCAGATTAAAACCAAAAACTTGAAATACCATTTTAGATATTCGATAATGCTGTAGAAACATTAAAGAAGTCAACTCAGTCTGTATCGCTGAGCTTTGAGTTAGAGGTATTTGTAATGAACACTCCATCAAACAAAAACAAGAAACCTTGATTAATTTAGGTAGGTCACACAAAGGTCACACAACTATGGATATAATCTTGAACTTTAATGTACTTTGTTTGTTATGATGTTTTTACTGCAGTACAGTAGAGATGACTGTTTTAAGCATTTGCTTTACATATTGGAAATATGATTTGAAATGTAATTGGACAGTAAAATGCAAATCAACTCCATCTTTAGTATTCATCTCAAAGGTGTCTATCATATCAGCTGAAGATTATGGTTGGGTTTACTTCTTTACTTCTTTGATATTTTTCTCCAAACTCCTGAAAAACTGTCGCACACCAGTTCCAAGATTCACAATCACATATTGTGAGGCTAAAGAAGCATTATTCAAGTAAGGTGTACACAAAACCAGTAACATTGAGAGCCAGGCACAGTTCCATGCACATATTTTTCTCCAAACTCCTGAAAAACTGTCGCACACCAGTTCTAAGATTCACAATCACATCCTGCGAGGCTAAAGAAGCATTATTCAAGTAAGGTGTACACAAAGCCAGTGACATTGAGAGCCAGGCACAGTTCCATGCACATATTTTTCTCCAAACTCCTGAAATACTGTCGCACACCAGTTCTAAGATTCACAATCACATCTTGTGAGGCTAAAGAAGCATTATTCAAGTAAGGTGAACACAAAACCAGTAACATTGAGAGCCAGGCACAGTTCCATGCACAGTTGTGTCACCAGATCCACTTTTTTAAGTCTTTGTTTATCCAAAGTTAAAAGTATATTTCATTGGGCACTTAGCTTACAACTGTAGTCACCACCCAACCCCTCGCCCTAGGACTGCACAGAACAAAATGTTATAAAATAACAGTATATATATCAAAGTCTGCAGATACAGTAGAAAAATATGTACTTTAACTCAATCAATTATAGTACAATGTCATCATTTCAGAAATCCTACAAATTCATCAACCTCTAGACAGTACAGTGAACCAATGGTTCCTAAATTCTGTGACCGAAACGGTCATCATGTTTGCTTCAGGCTCAATGTGTTTTCAGGGTTGCATTGTTATTACTTGTGTTTCTCAATTGAATATAAACCAGACTGGATTGCTAGTGGTATTGCTTAAAGTTTGTATTGAAGATTCAATGCTTGTCTCAATTTCAAATTAATGTTTCTTTATATTTCAATTAGTTGGTGTTAGGTGAGCTGTATATACACTGTGGGGAGCATTATGAGACCTTGAACTCATCTTGTATAGTCAATAGGTTTGTATTCTAGTTGCACTAGTTTCTTTACATTGTTATTATAATTAGAACTGAGTAATTTATTTCGAAACTACAGTAGCATACCATATGTTTATAATAGCTGTGTTCTGTGTTTGACAATGTTACATGGTAGAATGCAGCTACTTGCAGACCGGGTGAAGACAATTTACATGAATAACATTATAACTGATGACCAAATGTATTTTGTTTTTTCTCATCATCAGGTAAACTGGAATTATTCAGTCCTGAGATCAGCCTGTTTAGGGATTTACCAGTTTCATATCCGGATTACAGCTCTTGGAAGAAATGTGTACAGTTTTACATGAGCAGGGTAATGATTGTATGGTGCACCACCTGTTTCTTACCCCACCCACCCAGTCACCCACCCATCCCCCTCCTCCATGAGAATGCAAGTTTTTAATTGGATAGTTTTAGTCCATGAAGTATCAGATGATCCTTCAAGGGAAATTTCCCCACAGGAAAGTCTATCATCCAGCACCCCTCCCCCAACCCCCATCAATTCCAATCACTGCAAAACAAGACATAAGATATGAAGAACATTGCTAAATGTTGTGTCTTAGCCTCAGGGATTCTGTGAGACCTCTTTTGTTCAGTGTTTCTCTAATTGTAGCATCATCTCTACAAATTGTATCATAATTGTAGTTTTCAAGAGGATGAAATTCTGATGCCAAGGACATCTCTAATCTTTCAAATCTGACCAATTTTAATGGTCATTAGACACACATTGTTTCATAATGTAACAGTTTCATTCCTGTGTGAGCATATAATGCTAATGAAGGCTTTCTTTTGTCACGTCTCCAGGTTGAGTGGATATTATGTAATTTATGGCAAGGTCCACCTATCCCATCATATTAAATAGTTGTCAAGGATGATGATAGGTATTGAGTATTGCACTATGACAAGTAACAGTTTACGATTCTATCACAGAAGATCATACAACACAATATGACAAGTTCTTTTAGGATTCAGCATGTTATATCATCTGAAATCTTTAATGCATTTGTATTATTTTTCTGTTCTTAAAGTAATTGTGTAATTCAGTTTTCTGTTATAAGAGTGTGTTTGGGTGGGGGGGGGGGGGGGTGCATCATGTTGCTGCATATTGGCAAAGTTGGAAATGAAGTTACTGGGAAAGTTGTGAAAGCAAAAACACTAACATTTATGTAATAGAGCAGCCTTTGCTTCACACTGGTATACAGATAGTTTGAAATAAAAGCAATCTAGACCAGTAATATTGCCTAACTTTGCTTGACTTCAAAGTAATAGAGTTAGAAATTTGGGAACAACTTTATTGGCCTGCTGCACCAAACAACGTTAAAAGTACCAATTAGAAAGTGTGCTGACCAAATTAGTCTAAACCATAGGATTGCAACCATGTTACCAAGTTTTGCCTTTTGTTTTCTTAATGGATAAATTTCCAAAAATTATTCAACTTTAAAATAAAAGCGCCTTGCAATAAAATGAATGAACTTGCAATTATTGAGTCATTTTAGCATAAGCTTGTGTATCTGTGAGCAATGGAATAACTGTTGAGTAAATATTAAAAAGGCAAACTCAAAAACAAGGGATTTTATCGTTTGCATTAAAACATCTAGTTCAGATATGATTCTTATTGTCTTTGTCTTTATCTCCTCATTAGGTAAATGTGGATTAATCTTTCTTGAGACGATCTTTGGGGTCACATGATGTGGATCTTGCACAGAATGGTTTACAATATGCTGATGGTAATGGTAAGTGTATAATTAGTGTATAGCAGGACTGGTAGGCTGGGTGTTATTTATAATTAGATTTGATTCTGGGTAGAAAGTGATTTTGTTACTGCCTAAATCCTGGAGGAACAGCAATTGTTTTGAATCTTGCTTGATCAGCAAATTCCCTAAGGTCCAGAGGGGAAGATAAAGGCCTCAACATACAGTACATACACCATATGTTAGACACTGCATGCCATACATTGTATTGCATACCAATGTGTAAAACTACACAAAGAGGTGTATGTGTTTAATATACAGGTCCATTTCTTTGTTTTGTGTATTCATCATAAATGAAGGAACAAAATATTCAGATGACTTGTTCCCTTCTAATTTATCAGTTTGTCATACTGTAGTGTTGGGTGGCAGGTAAGCGTAGTACTCGGTCTTAATAGTGTAGCCAGACTCCTCTGTATTGTCAGCCTAATTGCCGCTAAAAATAGGCAGTAAAATGTATGGCAGGCTTATCAACAATAAATTTAATTCACAAGTGCATGTGCCCTAACAATTAAATATAGTGACTGCACACAAAATGAGACCCATACACACACTAAGTAAGAACCAAACCCACACTAAGTTAGAACCATGTAGAATGACTAACAGGAACCATAAAATCTCTGTTTCCATCCTAACCTTTCCTACCCTTCCCCTCTCAGTACATCTAAAACCCAATAAAATTGATGTCAAATTTAAATCTGAAGATAATTTAGGTTTTATGTCATTTGTCAATGAGCTATATACTAAGGGATTACAAATGGAAGTCTTTAGTGGGTTTACTGTAATGTGTGCATATGTTGTTGTCAGTCAGTAATACAAAACATGCATGAACCTTCTGGACCCTATACATGACCTCAGAGTAAAAACCATAGTAATTCAGGATTATATTCTTAGCCATTGGTCAACAGTGTTGAAGGATTCTCTTAATGTGTTCTGTTTAAGATGTACATTATTTGCACTTCAGTTATAATACTGGCCATTTAAGAGATAATTCCAGGAAACTCCAGCACGTGTGCTTTCTACATTTATTTTCTGTTGCAATACTACGGAAGATAGCTCACAAATCTGGTAGAAAATTTCCAGCAATTGTCAATAGATGTCTTTTATCGGGGGGGGGGGGGGGGGGAGGGCTAGGGGTCTACACAATTCTTGGAAGGTAACATGGAGTTGATTAGTCACCACTACAAGTGTTGTAATTGCTTACATCAGATACAAAACATATTCCTAAAAACAATGTATTTGCTGCCCTGAGATTACAGCTCTATACTATTCATATATACTTATTAATAAGACACAAGGGAAGACGTTGATGTATGTTACAAAAATGATCACAGACCTGATGAATTTTCACCTGATAAATCTAGTGAATGGAAAGTTGAGTTATTGTGTATTTTCTCTTTAACCTCCAGGTGATACAGTTTTCAACATTTCTTCTGTACATTTCCTCCAAGAAAGTGAAAGAAAAAGTCAAGCTGGAACACATTACTGATGACATAACTTCCTTTGTGGATGTGAGTCTTCACATGATAATTTCTCAACAGTCAGTTTGTGAAATGGTCATGGGCTGTGTTGGGTTCCTTTGATGAAATCTACAGGCTATATGTAGGTGAAGACAGCTTGCCTAATTAGCTCTATAAATAACATCAAATGACATTTTTAAGATTCCACTTGTTTAATTGTGTAGAGCTAACAAACTTGACTAAACACAACTACTATATTGTAGTATGCAGTGGTGGGTTGAAGATTTCTCTAAAGTGGAGACAGCTACTGATAATAATAATAATACTAATAATACGCAGTTCTTATAAAGCGCAAATACACACTTAAGTCTCAATGCGCTGATTATTAACCCCTGGTCATTGGTAACTTGTCACACCCACACACCAAAGTGCACAATTCCTGGGGCACCACAGTGCACCACAACCACGTGTCCCCCGGGGGACTTCCCATAGGGTGCAGCCACAAACCGGCGCACGCAACTATATTTACAAGTTACCTCGCAGGTCCCCATGTATACACCTGGGTGAAGAGAGGCAATGGAGATAAAGCGCCTTGCCCAAGTACACAACGCAATGATCTGGCCAGGGCTCGAACCTGTAATCCTTAGATCACAAGTCCACTGCCTTAACCACTTGACCACAACGCCCTCCGATAGTTACCTAAATTGATAGTTACCTAAATTAACAGTTCATCAGAAAACTTCAACTTCTGTAGAAAATAAAGATTGCCCACATGCCAGGCAAGCTAATAGAGCGGGAGCCCAGAGGGGAGGGGCATTTTGGGGGTCTACTGGCAGGGGTACACCACTGATATAAATTACTGGAAATGCCCAGCCCTTAGATATACAGTCCTGCCAATCATTTTTCCAGTATTTTTCAATTGGTTACCTCATGAGCTGACCTAGGTCAATGAGGGGATGGGCATTTTGGGGGTCTAATGGCAGGGGTACCCCACTGATATAAATTACTGGAAATGCCCAGCCCTTACATATAGAGTCCTGCCAATCATTTTTCCAGTAGTTTTCAATTGGTTACCTCATGAGCTGACCAAGGTCAATGAGGGGATGGGCATTTTGGGGGTCTAATGGCAGGGGTACCCCACTGATATAAATTACTGGAAATGCCCAGCCCTTACATATAGAGTCCTGCCAATCATTTTTCCAGTAGTTTCAATTGGTTACCTCATGAGCTGACCTAGGTCAATGAGGGGATGGGCAAATCGGGGGTCTACTGGCAGGGGTACCCCACCAATATAAATGACTGGAAATGCCCAGCCCTTACATATAGAGTCCTGCCAATCATTTTCCAGTAGTTTTCAACTGGTTACTTCATGAACTGACCTAGGTCAATGAGGGGAGGGGCATTTTGGGGGTCTACTGGCAGGGGTACCCCACCAATATAAATTACTGGAAATGCCCAGCCCTTACATATAGAGTCCTGCCAATCATTTTCCAGTAGTTTTCAACTGGTTACTTCATGAACTGACCTAGGTCAATGAGGGGATGGGCAAATCGGGGGTCTACTGGCAGGGGTACCCCACTGATATAAATTACTGGAAATGCCCAGCCCTTACATATAGAGTCCTACCAATCATTATTCCAGTAGTTTCAATTGGTTACCTCATGAGCTGACCTAGGTCAATGAGGGGATGGGCAAATCGGGGGTCTACTGGCAGGGGTACCCCACCAATATAAATGACTGGAAATGCCCAGCCCTTACATATAGAGTCCTGCCAATCATTTTCCAGTAGTTTTCAATTGGTTACTTCATGAGCTGACCTAGGTCAATGAGGGGATGGGCATTTTGGGGGTCTACTGGCAGGGGTACCCCACCAATATAAATTACTGGAAATGCCCATCCCTTACATATAGAGTCCTGCCAATCATTTTCCAGTAGTTTCAATTGGTTACCTCATGAGCTGACCTAGGTCAATGAGGGGATGGGCATTTTGGGGGTCTACTGGCAGGGGTACCCCACCAATAACAATTACTGGCAATGCCCATCCCTTGTATCTGAAGTCCTAACCATCATTTTCCAGTAGGTTTCAAGTGGTTACCTCATGAGCTGACCTAGGTCAGCCGTGAGGGGTCAATTATTGATGACTGGCAGGGGTACCCCACCACCAATAATTACTGGCGATGGCCATTTGTTGCTCTTGGGGCCATACCTGACACATTGTACTTACTTTGTTGTGGTTACCATGAAAGCTGATCTAGGTTAGCTTTGAGGTGACTTTAAAATTGCTCTCCCAGCCACACCCACCACACCCGGTTTGCCAGTCGTCTGGTTTCATATACAGGAATGCACTGTGAACGTTGTGATGTACAAGGCAATTGGTTACCTTCCCAGCTAACCAAACCCTCTGGGCTCCCGGTCTATAAGTTTTTGTAGTGTGTACCTTGATCTGATCAGGGATGTGTTTGAAATTTAGAAACTATGAAGTATCAAGTCTTTGAAGTTATATGTGCATTGCCACCTGTGGGTTACTCCCAAGATTATATGGCATGCTGTAACATATCAACCCAAACTTATTATCAGCATATTGAGTTACCATGCAGGTACATAGACAGTTTGTTGGGTACTGAGGACTAAACTGATGAATGCTGAAATCCATATTTCTAAAATGAAATACTCTTGTTGAGATCAATCAGTTACATAGAACTGTGTTATACATATAGTTTGTTCATATGTGAGAAACATTGTGTAGGGTAGCCAGCAATTTCACAGTCATCGTATACCCATATCTGTAAATTTGCTACCATGTTTAATACATAAATAAAGAGATGTTGCCGTAAGTCTGTATAAGGATTCTAATTGCTGTCCACAAACTTAAAATAAGCTGTGGTCAGTCAACAATATTGTTGTGCCATGTTTTTACATTACTTTATGTCCTGTTTTCAGTGTCGAGAGAGAGGGGTAGCAGAACCTGTTCAGTTGCTGTCCAATCCACAATATTACTCTCGTAAAACGTGCCTTGAATATTATTGTAACTGATGCTTGCCATACACCAGACCGGCATCTTTTTACAACTTAGGAGATGCCTTGTGCATTGAATCTTAGCTCTTGATTTCCGTTAACCCTAGATATATATTATTATCATATTCTATACATCTCTTTATTCTGTTCTATGTTCTATTCTGGTCACATTTTACATTCATATTTCTTGATTACTATATATGGTTATATTTATTATTCTATCAATACTGCTGTAGTGCAATGTTGGTCTTCGTAATAAATAGTAAGAACTGTGGTCGTGCTATAAACAATACTTCCTCAAGCTGCTGAGTGATAAATATATTAACATACTTTTATATGGTGTATAAGGCCAGAGACTGTATACTTCGCTTCTGTCCATGATGTAGGCCCAACCATTCATAATTCATGTTGGCCTCTATGTGGACCGAACATTAGCTTGAAAGGTAATGTTACACCTAATTAATTAGAATGTAATGAATTCCAATGATGGTTAGCTAAGACTAATGATGTAATAAAACCCTCTCATGTTTATGAATATGGTTGATGATTATTCATGATATGCTGATTATTGTGTTTACTGTTGAACTTAATTCCTCTTTTCTTGTTTATTATTCCCAGAAAGTTTTCCGTTGTTCATTTATACTTGTATAATTATACTTTACGTATAATATAATAAATTATTAAAGAAGTGGAGAGAGAGGGGAGATGGAGAGGGTGGGGGATGGAGAGGGTGGGGGATGGAGGGGTTTGAGGGAGATGGAAGGGTTGGGGAGATAACGGGGGTTGGTGGGGGGGGAGATGGAGGGGTTTGATGGAGATGGAGCGGGTTAGGGAGTTGGAGAGGGTAGGGGATAGGAGGGGTGTGAGGGAGATGGAGCGGGTTGGGGAGTTGTAGAGGGTGGGGATGGAGGGGATTGAGGGAGATGGAAGGGTTGGGGAGATAACGGGGGTTGGGGAGATGGAGGGGTTCGGGAGAGCGGTGGGGATGGAGGGTTTGAGGGAGATGGTGGGGGTTGGAGAGATGGAGGTGGTTAGGAAGATGGAGGGGATGATGGTTAAAAACGCAATATTTTAGTATGCAGGGCCGTAGCTTGCGCAGGGGTAGCTGTCCCCTGAGATTTACACTTTCTAAATGAAAGTAGGGTACGATAAATGTTCATATCATTTCTTCTGATTTAATTAGTCTGTAGTGTGCAAACTCTGAGATTCTAGGCACGTATTGTAGGAATGGCGGTCAAGTAACATAAGGTTTACTTTAACTGCTCATCACGTATATGCACGATCTCTGATGCGACTACTGTTTCTGGTGGTTTTCAGAGGGGGGGGGGGGGAGGGGCGGGCCGGGGGCAGAGGGGATTATAATAACAATAAAAGTAGAGAGCTCCAAAGATTTAACCTGCAAGAACAGTGTAGCAGTCTTACGTGAAACTACGGTTCATAAATATACTTATTACGTATGTTTCACTGTTATCCCCTATATTAGTGCCACAATGTTTTACTAAGAATACACGGTCTACTCACTCAGTTCATTCCCCCTCTGCTACCAGCAGTAGGTCCTTAGATAGTGTCATGACGGTCCCTTTTTGGAAATGACCAACCCACTCAAATTTCTTGAAAAAACGCCTGGTACCGTATATCCGCCAGGCGCGGCGAAACGGGAAAATTATTGGGGGGCTAATGTGTGGAGACTATCTAAGCGGAGCGCCACCATCGGTTGGCGCGGAGCGTACAAGAAAATTTTGGGTTTTTCAAACCCCCAGATGGCCGGAAACGGTACTTTCCCGAGTGTTTTATGCTGCGAATACCTAGCCCTAAAATATGGGTCTCAAGCCTGCAATTTCTCAGATTGCACGTAAAAATCTGTAAAAACATTGTAATTTGAATATTCGATGGTGTTTTAAGAGAGTAGCTAGTACTCGTACTGTGCTCGCAAAGACGTTTTTGAGTGTAGTAAATTACTACTTCCAATTAAATGCAATCATTAAATAAATGTCATAAGAAAAAACGGAAAGCATTTCTTAATGTCAACGAATGGGTAATTCCAAAACCATGTGCAGTAGCCAACAAATTTCTATGAACCAAGCCCTGTCACGAATGCATGTACCCCCAGCATTTACTAAAATTATTACACCTATATAGTACGTGTGCATCGGACAGATCGACAAATATGCATTGAAAAATGGGCAGATGCACGTTTCGGGGCCTTGGTAAATATTGGGGGGCTTATCATGCATTTGCCCCCTCAACTTTTTCATTGGGGGGGGGCTGAGCCCCCCCGGTTCCGCCGCCACTGATATCCGCACATCAAAGCATCGCTATGTAACATTTGGACGATACATTTTTTCTCGATGTTCCTTAACTGCTGCTAGGAATTCTACCCAGGCTACGGCCCCTAAATATATCTTTATTTTTATGATTTGTTGTTTCCGATGAAGTGAATGTGCCTAGATACCAAATAGTGCTTTTCAAATGTACTTATAAAACCAGATGTTTGCATGTTGTAGATGTCTGGATAACAAGATATTCTTGTGTGCAAAGTTTAGATGTTTCCTTTTGGGTTTAAGTTTCAATATGAATACTCATGATTAATGCCCTAAGTTATATCAGGATGTGAAATAGATAAGTCTTTTTAATTCAAGGCTAATCTTGTCAAATGTGTCTTTTATTAAATTTATTTATAAATGACATATCAATTCAGGCATCAAACAGAAGTAAAACTGAATATTTGTAGAGTCCGACCCCTGGACCATGGCGGGGATTCGCCCCTGGACCCCACCCGAAAAGGGCTTTGCTCGCCGACTCCTTCAGTTTTATTCATGTACCCTTATTTATTCCCCCCTCCCCACCCAACTCTCAATTCGGAGTGATGTTCCTGATCAGAGCATTTTCTATTTTAGCTTAACGCAGTTGGTTGTGTTTGTAGCTTTATCTCCTACACCTATATACTGGTAAAATAATCACTGTTGACTGTTATTTTGTAATAATAACTGATTTATGACACAAAATGTTCACAAAACTCGAGATAGTGTGTCACATCTCATAACAAACAAACAGTATTATCTAACAATCCGGTGTTACGATCCTCTATCGTTTAGGTGGAAGGGGGGGGGGGAGGGGATTCAAAATGAGATGTTAATTTTGTCCACCAGGAATGTTGAAATTAGACAAGAAATTGGAGGATGTACAAATGAGATAATAAAGCATTACATTAATGTAAGTAAGAGCGGAGACACGATTGAGGTATTTGTGTTATGATATTTCATGACTTGGTCTGAACATGACACAGAGGTACACAATGTATAAATGAGCACCTTTATCTGCCTCGATTTATTTTAATTCCTCTCCTGACTCGCGAACAGCGAGGATATTCTCGTGCTGAAAATGTAGCTTGCATACGAAGATATGCCCAGATTAGTGAAACTATCTTTCACACCTCCACCCCCCCCCCTCCCCGACGTTTCCCATCTCCATTTTATACGCTCATTTCAAAGAAAGTGAATGACTTGAAGATTTGAGGCTTAATTGTTAGCTCTGAGGAAGTATCGTACATGGAATGTTTAGCATTCGTTTATTTTGCTCTGTTCTGAGTCACTGTGTACCCAGTGGCGTAGCCAAGGGGTCGTGGGGGGCGAAAGCCCCCCCCCCCATGAAAGCTTTCCCCCTCCCCAGTCGCCCTCCCACTGGGTTTTTGAGTGTCCAAAAAATATACATGTGCGAAAAATATATCATTGGTCTGAATGGTCTCGAATCCCCTGATGACCACTCATGAACGACCCTTCATTGGTGGTCATTGGTGGTTTAACATGCTGGCGTATGACGACTTTTGGCCAAATTTGCGCTAAGCTCACTATACGAACTCGGATCTGGACTATGCCTAATTAGTTACTTATTTAAATTATTAATAATCGCGTATGAGGAAATGCACCATTTTGTGGTATGACTCCCAGGACGGCAAGTCGAGAAACTCACATGCAGTCGCGGCGGATAGCTTCCTTTGCCTATAGTATGTCCGGGGATATTTTGGGACAACATTCCTATAGGCCTTTATCTGAGGCCCTGGGTCATTCCTTGACCGACTTGGTGCAATTTACTGTAATGTGCCCATTTCGAAGTAAATGTATTCACAGATGGTTAGTTGTCATGGGTTCGAACAAATGAGAGGTATTCCATCCTGAAACATAGGACAAAATGGGGCTGGCGTTTCCAGTTCACCGCATCATTTGTCAACTTGCACTGGGTTCTAATGTTCATGTCAATTTGAATCACTAATAACAGAAATAAACAACCAAAAATTAAGACCGCATGAACTTTATTGCAGATTTCCTGAGTGACGAATTTGTAATTTTCTCTCGAAATCACGCAACTAGATGTCTGCTACCCAGCCTGGCAAGTGCCATCTCCAGCGATCTGGCAGGTATTAAAATCTGAAATTTTCTTGCTACGCTACGCGGCAACCAATGGTTGCGCTCCGCTTAGAAAGTACTTGCGGCCGGAATACTCGAATCGATTACGTCCCCCGCCCCCACGTTTCATATCGGATTGACGCCCCTGCTAACAAGGCCTGGAAGTGTCATTTCCCACGATCTAGGAGGTCTTTTTAGCTAGAAAAAGTTGGTACGCTGCGCGCAAAACCATGGTGGCGCTCCGCTTAGATAGTAACAAGACGCCCTCCCAGGAAATGGTCAAGCCACTCCAGCGCCCCCACTGAAAAAATCCTGGCTACGCCACTGTTTGTACCTGCAGTGTTAGAACAAACTTAAGTCCATTCAAACAGATATGTAATCGTCGTGTAATGTTTACTCGTAACGGCGATCAACTTGAATCGGAATATATATCACGCTACTCATATTATTTATTTAACCTTCCGTCACTCGATATTTACATAACAAACAAACTGTTAACTATATTAATGATATAGTTATCTGTTGATACTTTGATCCTGTATGCATATACGCAGGTACGTAGCTAAGGCCTGATGATTAGGGAGGGGGGGGGGTGTAGTGGCTGAAATTCCAACTGGATGGGTTTTGGAGCCAGAAAATTCCGACTGCTGCCTTTTACCCCCCTCCCTGTACTACTCGTCAACATCAAAATGGTTGAACGCGCACGTCGCGCGCGGAAACCTTTCTCGATACATTTGTACCCCTGGCCCTTACTTCACACAAACTTATTAATCACTCTGGTTAAGCAAGTAAGCAACTGTGTATAGTTATTTACTTGAAGGCTACATAGACTACTGACTACAAAAGCTATGTTAATGTAACAAAGTTTTTCTTATGTTGATGGCACTTTTAAGCTTCCGTATATTAGCTTTGAGTGTTCTAATTGCATACCATGGAGAAAATGTATATCCTGAACTTACTTGAAGCTAGCGAACAGGGTCAACCCACCCAATAGCAAAATTAATACGTAAATTAACCGAATTGAAGCTGGCGAACGTTGAGTATTAAAAACCATACCAAGTTTTGTATGGTAGAGTATAAGGATAGCAAGATACAATTTCTCAATGTGACAAAGAAAACTTGGTAAATATGACTGATTAAAGGTAAATTTTGACCAAAAATTTTAGGTCACTCACAAATTACAAGAATATGTGAAAAATTAGAGTGCAACAGTCGGAAAAATTAGAGTTCATCAGTCGGAAAAATAAAATGCAACAGTCGGAAATCTCGACAGTCCCACTATCGCCATTTTTACCAATATAGCCACTTCCATGCATTTACTTATGCAAACACAAAAACTAAATGTAATAACGAGGGGGCTCCCTAATTATAACAGGGTGCCCTCTCGAAGACAGATGTCTAATTACATTACGGAGCCAGGCGCGTAGCCAGGAATTTGCCAAGGGAAGGGCGAAAATGTAGAAATTTTTTTCAGAGCCGTAGATACGGCATTGCACACTATCTAAGCGTAGCGCCACCATGGGTTGGCGCGAAGCGTACAAGAACATTTTGGCTGAAAATGCCTCCCAGATCGCTGGAAATGGCACTTCCCATGCCTTGTAAGTTGCATCTTAGCATTTTCTCTTTTGAAATTACTAGCGATATCATAAAAAACATTTAAAAAAAAAATAGGCTCAAGGGGGGGGGGGGGGTGCGGCTGCCCCCTTCGCCCCCCCCCCCTTGGCTACGCGCCTGCACGGAGCTCTATATGTAACAGTTCCCTAATTACAGCAGGGAGCTCTCTCAAAGTAAGCTCCCCAATTATAGCAGGGAGCTCTATATGTAACAGCTCCCCAATTAAAACAGGGAGCTCTTCTCGGTGACAGCTCCCTAATTATAGCAGGGAGCTGTATAGTAACATCTCCTCAATTATAGCAGGGAGCTCTTCCCAGGGACAACTCCCTAATTATATCAGGGAGATCTTCTCAGTGACAGCTCCATATTTAAAGCAGGGAGCTCTCTAATCTCCGGCTCCCTAATTATGATTAATTAATTACAATTATGATATATACTCATTATATATTATGACAGATCCAAGTTATACCAAAGAACTCAGTGACAGCTCCCTTTCTTTTCAGTGTGTGACAGTTCCTTGTAAGGTATGGAGCAACACAGAGACTACATTGTATGGCCAGATAGTCACGTACTACAGCTCTAAAGTGGAGGACACATTCAAACCTGTCCATGGATGGATTTAGTTAGGAACCTGAACCTTTGCAGAATGACTAGAGGCGAACTAAAGATTTTATAAAGGAGAGGATGATGCCCTGTGGTCATTCAAGCCGACTATCACGTAGTGGTTCTGCCCCCCCCCCCACCCCAATAAAAGTTTAAACGTCAATTGGTGCATATTGAGGCGCATTTAAAATATAAATGTTATCCATATAAGTAGCTCTAAACGCAAGGATTTGCTAATAAATACTTTTTGAGGTTGAAAAAGGTTCGCCCAACAACCATTCGCCCAACTGCCATTTCGCCCAACCTTACCATTTCGCCCAACCAGCCTGGTCATTTCGCATAAACAGCCTGGTCATTTCGCCCAACCAGCCTGGTCATTTCGTCCAACCAGCCTGGTCATTTCGCCCAACTAGCCTGGTCATTTCGCCCAACCAGCCTGGTCATTTCGCCCACCCAGTCTGGTCATTTCGCCCAACCTTGATTAAATATGATACTTTAGTAAGGAAACATTCGGGAATTTTTAACGTTACGGGATACGAACCGAATATTAAGGAAACTTGAGGATGGATCAGTGTTTTAGGGGTTAGGTTTGATAAGTTTGATAGTAAACGTTCGGGAATTGTTAACGTTACGGGATACGAACCGAATATTAAGGAAACGTTAAGTCGTGGTTAAATTTATTACATATGTGGTTACATATGTGGTTACATTGATATATTATATCAATCGCAGTTGGGCGAATATTATATCAATCGCAGTTGGGCGAAATGGTTGTTGGGCAAAGTGACCAGAAAGCGGTATAATTATTCACCGGCTGAACGCCATAACAATTCCGTGAAGGACGACGGTCGGTCGACCACCCTTCCCCCCTCCTCCTCCCCCTCCCCCTTTGGCTTGCCATTGTTTGTAGAGAATATACCATACACAAGGGTTATCGTTAACTGTCGTTACTTAATATATTATAATAATAATAATAATGAACCGTACTTATATTGTTGACAATTGTTTACGACAGGTTCTCTTAGTTAGTATTGATTGCCTATACAAGCTATATTATGTGGTATGACCGAATGACGTCATATTTACCTACTTTGTATGTAATGGGTCAAAATGCTGACTGGAAATTGAAGAAAACAATCGTCCCAACCTTAAACTTAAATGACTTCTCACATCACTTTACAATAGCAAGCCTAAAAAAGAGTCTATAGGTAGGGATTGCTAGGGTGTAATGGACCTTCCTTCACTGAAAAAATAAACTAGTCAATATTGCCACGGACTAACGTTAAATTAGTCTGTAACGTTAGTCAATGCACACGGACTTGCAAAAGTCTTCGTTTCATCGCTGCTTCTTAGTCAGTTTACACTGACTAAGGAAAATATAATCGCAGCTTAGTCGGTGGCGACGGACTAAGGTATTTTAACCCATGGACTAAGAACTATACGGACACCCGATTTACGCCATAATCGTAGCTTAGTCGGTGTCGACGGACTAATGTATTTTAACCCAATTCGATTCACTTCAATTTGGAAACCGAGAGGCAACGGCAGCTTGCTGGACTTGGCATAGTTTCATACGATCACTCTAAGCAACTTTCAACCGTAAATCACCCAAGAAGGTCTTTAGAAGAATGGAGGTATTAACTGCCATCATCGCCGTACCTGTTATTCCTTTAACTTGAAGGTAAAATTAAAGTTAATTGTTAGGCCACTGGCACTAGTACTGTATTATGGTTAGTGTAACGCTACCGTTGCCACGCTGGCGTTTCGCAATACACAAGTGCAATGACAGTGAGTAGCCTATAGGCTTCTACTGGGTACTGCAGTGCATTCTCAACACTAAAGTGTGCATTCTAAACACCAATTAACAATGTGTTATGTGTGTATTGGGCTAGATTGAACAGTGGCACATAATCTTCTAATTTATTCCCAAACAAATGCTGGAACTATAAGTCTCAATAGTTTATTTGAAGTCTACACTCATTTGGTAAAGATTTCCTGTAATTTCCCATGTGAATCTAAATGGGTAGGCTTTGTGATATTGAATAAGCAAGGCTAGACCTTCAAACGTACAGTCACAGTAGGCTGAACAAATTATGTTGGCTAGTCAACAGTATTATATGTTGCGAGCAGTCAGGATGCACGCTTCAGTTCTATTTAACCTTTTCATTTATCATTTCTTAGTATTTAATTTCCGGTCACGCCCAGGAAACAATTGCGACATTCCTTCACGGTCGACTTGTTTACTGTAAGAAGTATTAACCGTTTTTTCTCAGGAAAGCTTGATAGTCTGAAGTTATTATAACATGTGCTTTTAGTATACTGCCAAAAGAGTAAGTTGTTGTATTTGTATTGATATTTTATGTAGAAGTAACGGAAAATTTAGTATGTTTAGTTTGGTCTAATTGCACGTTTTTTTTTCTGTCCAATGTAGTGCAGGGTTCACTTGCGCGAATTCAAATTATTCTGTTTATGTATATGTATATGCATCGATTCGTAGATTATGATGTTTTTTTTGACATTTATTTGTAATTCAAGCATATCTGTTTAGTAGCAAAGTTTAAAGGTTAAGATTAATTAGTTTTCTCTTTTTGATCCTAGATTGAATGAAACTCATTGACGTAAATAATAGATCAGATGATACAGTTTAACGCAGTTGCTAAAACTCTGGGTATTCTCTAGTCTTCGCCGGTCCATTATATACTTTAGTACTACTAGTAAGACTAAATCAAAACGACCGAAAGACAAACTTAGTGTAACAAAGTACTGATTCTCCTCTAGCCTATAGTCTAAACAGGCTTGTTATGTGAGCAAGCAAAATAACAACTAAAAACAATTAGGCCTATAAATAAGTTGGCTCAGTGCATTTCTGTTTCTAAAATTTTATATTTTTAAAGATCATAAAAACAAACAAAGATTTAGCCCATGTTTTATTATCTCTGTATTCTGGGCATTTGATTCTGGTTGCAATGGTGATGACACTCTCGTTCAAATTTTCAGCTTTATACAGTCTGCTTCAAACTTTGGGATTGTTTTTTGAGACTATAGTGGAAGCAAATCTCACATAACTTTGTGGTGACAACTTTATTTAATTTTTTTTTCAAATGATGAATACTTTGCTGTTTCTTTTTTCCAGCAGGAATTGAAAAGCCAAATATCTAAGTCAAGGGTGAGGTTTCCTGTGATGAACGACACCAGTGTGGAGGCAACAACAGAAGAGGAGAACTGTGTTATATATGGCTTAAAGACATGTTTTAAGATGATATATTAGTACCCTTCGCAGAACAAAAGAGTTTATCCAAGAGTCCAAAAAGCAAAGGAACAAGTACCATAGAGAAAAAAGATGGAAGAGTGAGTTTAACTATTGTACCCAACTGTTTAATGATATTAAAGATACTTTTCATAACCTGTTTTAAAAAAAAAACAGTCTAGTATATCATTTACGTGCAAGCTTCATAAGTTTGGTCAAATTTTCACTGATCTGTAGAGCGGGAGTCCAGAGGGTTTGGTTAGCTGGGAAGGTAACCAATTGCCTGGTACATCACAATGTTCACAATGCATTCCTGTATATGAAACCTGACGACTGGCAAACCGACTGTGGTGGATGTGGCTGGGAGAGCAATTTTAAAGTCACCTAATAGCTAACCTAGATCAGCTTTCATGGTAACCACATCAAAGTAAGAACAATGTGTCAGGTATGGCCCCAAGAGCAACAAATGACCATCGCCAGTAATTATTGGTGGTGGGGTACCCCTGCCAGTGATCAACAATTGACCCCTCACGGCTGACCTAGGTCAGCTCATGAGGTAACCACTTGAAACCTACTGGAAAATGTTGGTTAGGACTTCTGATACAAGGGATGGGCATTGCCAGTAATTTTTATTGGTGGGGTACCCCTGCCAGTAGACCCCCAATATGCCCATCCCCTCATTGACCTAGGTGAGCTCATGATTTGACCAGTTGAAACCTACAGGAAAATGATAGGTATCACTTCATATGTAAGGATGGGCATTTCCAGTATTTTATATTGGTGGGCCACCACTGCCAGAGTCCGCCCATCCCTTACATATAGAATCCTGTCAATCATTTTCCAGTAGTTTTCAACTGGTTAAATTATGAGCTGGCCTAGATCAAAGGGGGGGGGGGGCATTTTGGGGGTCTACTGGCAGGGGTACCCCCCAATATAAATTACTGGAAATGCCCATCCCTTACATATAGAGTCCTGCCAATCATTTTACAGTAGTTTTCAACTGGTTACCTCATGAGCTAATCTAGGTCAATGGGGGATGGGCATTTTGGGGGTCTACTGGCAGGGTTACCCCACCAATGTAAATGACTGGAAATGCCCATCCCTTACATATGAAGTGATACCTATCATTTTTCCGGTAATTTTTCAACTGGTTATCTCATGAGCTGACCTAGGTCAATGAGGGAATGGGCATTTTGGGGGTCTACTGGCAGGGGTACCCCCCCCCAATATAAATTACTGGAAATGCCCATCCCTTACATATAGAGTCCTGCCAATCATTTTACAGTAGTTTTCAACTGGTTACCTCATGAGCTAATCTAGGTCAATGGGGGATGGGCAAATCGGGGGTCTACTGGCAGGGTTACCCCACCAATGTAAATGACTGGAAATGCCCATCCCTTACATATGAAGTGATACCTATCATTTTCCAGTAATTTTTCAACTGGTTATCTCATGAGCTGACCTAGGTCAATGAGGGAATGGGCATTTTGGGGGTCTACTGGCAGGGGTACCCCCCCCCCCCCAATATAAATTACTGGAAATGCCCATCCCTTACATATAGAGTCCTGCCAATCATTTTACAGTAGTTTTCAACTGGTTACCTCATGAGCTAATCTAGGTCAATGGGGGATGGGCATTTTGGGGGTCTACTGGCAGGGTTACCCCACCAATGTAAATGACTGGAAATGCCCATCCCTTACATATGAAGTGATACCTATCATTTTCCAGTAATTTTTCAACTGGTTATCTCATGAGCTGACCTAGGTCAATGAGGGAATGGGCATTTTGGGGGTCTACTGGCAGGGGTACCCCCCCCCAATATAAATTACTGGAAATGCCCATCCCTTACATATGAAGTGATACCATTTTCCAGTAGTTTTCAACTGGTTACATCATGAGCTCATCTAGGTCAATGGGGGATGGGCATTTTGGGGGTCTACTGGCAGGGTTACCCCACCAATGTAAATGACTGGAAATGCCCATCCCTTACATATGAAGTGATACCTATCATTTTCAAAAATGATAGGTATCACTTCATATGGAACCCTTGCCCAAGATTCAACTTTGCATTATTGTGCAGTGCTATACTTTTGCGATTCATGTTTGATCCATTAACTTGTCTTAACTTTGTTGGAATAAAATCATATTTTCAGATTTTTGTTCACAGTGATTTCTTCTCTATCTGTCGAAAGTCAGCCTTTGTAGACATCAGAAGTTTTATCAGAAATAAATACTGCCAACGTACACATTATTTGTGTTTCTTCTGCTCTCTTTTCTTTCAGTGATGCTAGTCAGTGAAACTAGTCGGGTTTAATTCTTTCAGTGATTCTAGTCAGTGCAACTAGTCAGTCGATACCGACTAAGAAAGGTTAGTCGGGAGAGGCACCATCCTGACTTATGTAAAACCTGCTATAAACTAGTCGGTGGCTCATATAAATTAGTCGGTAAAGACCGACTAATGTCACCAACTAATGTAACTGACTAATATACATTTACCGACTAAGAAATTGTTGATCGACTAAGCTGACGGACTAAGATGACCGACTAAGAAATCCAACTGACTAAGGAATAAATTAGTCGGTATAGCAACTGACTAAGGCTATGTTAGTCGGGAGAGGCACCAGATGGACTAACGTTATGTTAGTCGGTGAACCAATTTAAGTTTTCAGTGTTCAGAAGCAATCATTCGATTTATAAAGGGATTTAATTGGTTTTCTTGGTGGTGTCCGACATAAATGATACTGCTATGGTTGAATCTTTTTTTCCTGATTAATAACAAATTTTACTCTGCAGATCAAGGTATTTACGTTTTCTTTTTTTTAAAGAATTCCTCAAGCGGCTGAGTGACCAATATATTAGTGAACTTTGTATGATGTATAGGGCCAGAGACTGTATGATTCGTTTCTGTCCATGACGTATACCCAACCATTCATAATTCATGTTCGCCTTTACATACAGAACATTTACGCACAAGGTAATTTAAACCATAATTCACTGAAAATGATGTATTTATACCCTCTCATGTGTATGTATCTGGTTGATGATTATTCATGAGATGCTGATTATATTGTTTACTGTTTAATACTTAAAATCCTCTTTTTCTTTGTTTTTCGTTGTTTTTCATTCCCAGCCATTTTTCTGTTGTTCATATATCAGGCGCGTATCCAGGGGGGGGGCGTTGGGGGCGCGCGCCCCCCGGGTAAGAAAAAGAGGAGAGAAAAAAGAGAAGAAAAAAGGAAAAAAGAGGGGGGGGAAAGAAAAAAGAGGTGAAAAAAGAGGAGGAGGAGAGGAAGGAAGGGAAAAGAAAAGAAGGAGAGAAAAAGGAGAAACGGAGGGAGTAGAAGATAAACGCCAAGACAACGGGAAGAGAAATAGGAACAGTGACATCATTATAGCGCTGATCCCTATTATATACACATGGCTGGGTAGCCAGTGACGGATCGAGGATTTCGGAAGGGGCGTGCGCCTCACCCTACCCCTTACACCGACAACTCCATTTTTTGACGTTTCCATTTTTCCTCTCTCACTAATGTATTTATATATGTATATATACTATATATGGTCTATCATAACGCGTGTGTGCATGGACGCCTTAAACAATTGTGCTATGAAACCAACTGTGGCTGGTCTCGAACTCGACCGAGTCGTCGGGGAACATGACGCAATTCGGGAATGGGGCGACCGCCGCCGCCCCCCCCCCCCCCCGAGCATATTTTTGTTTTTATGATATCGCTAGTAAATTCGAAATAGAAAATGCTTAGATGCAACTTACAAGGCATGGGAAGTGTCATTTCCAGCGATCTGGGAGGCATTTTCAACCAAAATTTTGTTGTACGCTTCGCGCCAACTCGTGGTGGCGCTACACTTAGATAGTTTGCCTACAGGCTTCGGCCATCCCTTGGCAAATTATCCGCTAAGCGCCTGTTCGAATTTGTAAAGCAAACAGCAGATATCACATATCAGTGAGCATGAAAATGGCGTTCCAGGATGTACGACCTCAAAACTGTCTATGTGTGTATAGTCAAAGGCGAAGGAGCTTAATTTGATTTGGGGAGCTGTAACGACTTGCCCGAACAATATAACCAACATTTTCGCGCGCTCCGCGCGCGTTCACCATCTCAATATCATTTAAGCAAGCATCGGTTATTACATCACATGCCATCATGTACCGTACGGTCACTGAAAGTTGCGCAGTATACCGCGGGATGCTCATATAAACAACGAATTGTCCTATGTAGATGGAGAAAAGGATGGAGGTCCAATTATGTCAAAACCCTCTTTTACATTAGTAATGGCGAATTAGTCGGTCAAGCTTAGAACTTTATTTTAATTACCAAGGAGATAATTTTTAAACTATTCATTTCCTTTAGCTACATCATTGCAATGTATTTTTCTTTCAGTATAGGTGCCCGAAAAATTCTCAGCATATTGCCCGAATTTTCAGAAAGAAACATTTCGTTAGCCCCCCCCCCCCCGCCTCCTTGACCTATGTGTGTAGTGCTCGGTTGCGGAAATATCTGGTATTTTTTTCATTTTTTTCAAAAAATGGGCTTAAAACCTTCAAAAGTGGGGCTGTCGGGTATTGTGGGCCGCGACGTAGAATCACCTACAAAAAGCAATGATCCACAGGAGATGCGATGAGGTCGAACATGATGTGTGACTGGTGACAATCTTCAAAAAGTTTATGGATGGGGAAAAAAACTATTTCGAAATACTTGGTTCTCAGGCAAAAGTGTACATCTTGTTGGTCATTTTCAAGCCAGAGAAGTGTCATTTCCAGTGATCTGGGGGTATCAAACCCAGAAATTTTCTTGTACGCTGCGCGCCAACCGATGGTGGCGCTCCGCTTAGATAGTAATTCGCGCCCCCCGGGTTAGAAAATCCTGGATACGCACCTGTATATACTTGTATAATAATGCTTTATATATAAAATTATACATTGTTAGACTCCAGCTGAACTTAAACGAGTGAGTTATTGTTGTTTTGTTTGTACAATGCATTTATATTTACACTATTAAACTAAGGATTTTGTTAATACTACTCCGTATGTAAAGTACCTGTTAGAATTGTAATCTAAACCACGCTACCTATTAGTTTGGTATCTCGGTACATGTTATCACGAAACAGTGTTTTGCTCCCAAATGTCTCAGAAAACAGTGTGTGTTAACTAACCCTCAACGACTTGTCTGTTTGTTCGATGTTGTTAGTATTTACATACAATGTGCTAGTTGTACACAGTTTCCATAGTACAAAGTAAGCCTATATTTCACTCGATATACGATGAAAAACGTGACCCACTACATGGAGCCACACATGGAGTCACATATATAGTGGAATTACTAGGGATGGGATGGTGATGGGGGCGTGATGGTTAAAGACCGTGTTTGTTCTATCTTTCCTTACATTCAGTGCATAGCCCTGTACACGCAGTAGCTTAATATCATGGAATTGGATTGCGTTGAAGATGGAGTGTTCTTGTGACGTGAATTAGTATAATAACACAATTAAAGGTGATATTCGTTGTACCGACAGACCGAATACCTGGAGTGTCAAAGGGAGGTGTGTGGGTCTGAAGGGGCGACTGGAGGGAGGAAGGGGAGGGGGGGGGGGGCGGAGCATCATCACATCTTTCTTAGTTCACTTGTTAGATCAAGATATTCTTCAGTGACGACGACACCAGCTCCACTCATCAACGATTGTACTTTAATACATTACTGGGTCATTCGGCTTGATCCTTTGTTAGCCAAACAATGGGAGGTAGTCAAATGTTCCATTTTTAATGAAATTCATATTTTCAGTAAACGTTTGGTGTCGACATTTCTAGATAAACGTCAAAACTTCATGAGAAACGTTACAATTTCTATAAAGCGTGGAAAGTTGCGATATCAGTCTAAATTGTTCTATAAGAAAAATTAAATATCAGAAATAAAACCACAAAATGTCAACATGTAAAATCGTTTTTGTTTTCGAAAATAATAGTCAAAAGTCGAGGTATAAGCAGGGTTAATTCGACCAAGAATGTTTTAAAAAAAAATCCGGGATCAATGTTCCTTCTGAGCAACCCTCAGATATTATATTGCGTACTTGGTAATAACAGTCGGAGCGGATGTTGCCACCTGGTACAGCTAACACCAACAGACACAATGAAACCCAGACAATAATGTTTCATACTATAATGTATACCTCTATTATTACAGTTTAGATTCTTTCAAGGGGTGGCAGACATATATTTGAGTGTCTACTCCCCTCTTGTAGCTACCCTTCTGCTCCTCCACTGCCCTCCATTATGATACAAGATTAGTCTCTGTACAGAGTAAATAAATCTTTGATTTTGTATTAACGTCATATTTGCGTATTGAGAGAGTGGAAGTACACCGGTTTTACACTGAATTCAGTTACTGCCCAGTGTATATGACTGGGGGTGGCAGACAAATACTTGAGGGCCTATCCTCCTCCCCTAGCTACCCCTCTGCTCCTGCCCTCCATAATGGTACAATATTACTTCAGTTGCTGCCCAGTGTATATGACTACTCTTGTAGATAAGAATTGCCTCCATAGCATTGTAACAAGAGCTCACTGAAACACGACATTCACAGGACCCGAAGCACTTGATAAAGATGCCTCGTTAAACATCGGTCGTTGATTATCATTAGGCTTATGTCTAGAATGACTATATAAGCTGCTGTTATACGCGTGACATGAGCGAAAGACTTGTGACTTGACTTGACAAACATTGGCTTGATGAAAACACTGTGATAAACTCGGCTCAAAGTTCAGCTTACAGTAACATTTAAATCAATAATGTGTCATCTATTGTCATTTGATGATAAACTACTAAAGGAATAGATGATTTTCAGTCGTATAAACCAGTGATTTCCATAAAAAAAACGAAACGTGTTTCACAAGTTACATATCAGAACATGAGAAAAGGGGACTTTTCAAATAACAGGGCTTCCCGTACTTTAAAGGTTGTTTGTTTTTTGCTTCTTAATATGAATATACTTATTCTCGTATCTATATTTCGTTATCATAACCTTACTATATTAATATGAACATATATTTTAACATCTAACCTCCCTTTCGTAATCAGGAACTTGCTTGCCTATTATTATCGCTATTTACTTAGCCTGCACCACAAACTAAATTTGTAACGTATACTTTACTACCGTTGTATCACAGTCACTGTTTACACAACAAACAAATACAAAGATCTTACGAAGTTTACCCAGTGGTATCGTATAATTGTTTCATATTTAGTTGATATTATCATTATTACGATATATGACTAGATATCTTTTAAAGATTGAAGATAAGATGTTTCAGTTCCATTACGTATTACATCATCTGGCTTTAAAAAGACGGATAACGAAGATTCAAGTTTTTTTCGAAAAGAGGGACATATTTTAGATGCGTCCCGATGAACTTTTTAGGGTACCTGTAAAGGGCAATCAAGATAAAAATATATTGTCCCTAATAATTGGCCTTTTCTAAAACAGATAACGAAATAATATTCTGAAGCTAACAGTACCTTACATGTTTCATTCTGGTTATATAAACGGCATATGATAATACTTGATACGGTTCCCGGACAACTCCCCCCTGGACGAATTCCCCTGACGATTACCCCCCCCCCCCTCGGAGAATTCCCACTCCGTACAATTCCCAACTATGACAACTTCCCCCGGACAACCCCCCCCCCCCCCCGGACAAATTCACCAGGACAATCCCCTCCTTGGAAATTCGACGATTGATGGGCAGCCGATGTAGGCAGGGTTTAGGCTTTTAGTTCATTCAAAATGGAAGTGAACCTAGAACTAACTGCAACAGGAGATTTCCATTTTTCATATTGTTGTCGTGTCCCCACTGAATATTATATCCAATTAACATGAATTCAAAATGGACGCAAACGATTATTTTGAGGCTCTGTAAAAGCTCATTAACGATTGGTTTTACACCCTCAACATATATTACAGGAAGATAGAAACATGACCACAGACAATCAAACTGGCTTATTGAAAATACACTTTGACGTACCTACATACCTGTCAACTCTCCCGGTTTTACCGGGAGACTCCCGGTTTTTACCCGAATCTCCCGGCCTCCCGGTTTCATGTTCTATTCTCCCGGTTTTTTTAAGTTCTACACTTGCGATATTTCTGAAAATAGCCAACAATTAGTCCTATGCTTAGTAATTCCCCACAGTAAATCTGAACAGGAAAGGCTATATTCAGTGTAGTTCGCAAGAACAAGACAGACAGTCGGTCAAGTCTCAAGCTTGATGGGACTCTATCTAGCATACTAGCCATTAAGTCACAGTCACAGTACCCAGAGTCCACTGTCCCTGTTTCAAATGGAAGCCTATTATAGAAACCCTGTAGAAAGCGAAGCGAGCTGCTGTAAACTACAACAAGAAACACTGATTGGATGATTCTCTCATTGTATTGCATAAGTAGACTATACTTATTTAGGAGTATTTATATCATTTCAGTTGAAAATTACCAACCTCCCTATTTTCCCCTTGTTCTCCCTGTTTTTTGGCCCTGAAAAATGTAATTCTCCCTATTTTGGAGTCAAACAGGTTGACAGGTTTGTACCTATAATGTCAAAACCTAGATATGACTCAATGTGACGTCATCAAAACTAAAAAATGAGGCGGATTGAACGAAATCAGGCTGTTTTAAGCAGAGACGATATGATATTATATTTAGTGTGGTCAATGGTTAAATCCAGATTTGAAAAAATGTCGCGCTACGCGCGATTATCTTTTCTCTCATCGCAACTTTAATATACTGTAGTATGGTAGTTCTTTATGCAGCTTCAGTGATTTACTTTGAGAACGCGAAGTAATATTAGACTTCAATTCTTTGTAGTAGCGTATTGGGCATTAATGGCGATCGGGGGGGGGGGGGCAAACTTCGCCCCATGTCAACAGTTTTAGTTCAGTTTATACGGGCCCAAACCACATTTGGGCGCCCCTATACCATTGCGCCCCTAACTATGCCACTGGTTCTTTGCTAGGCAATCCTTTCAAATAGCTGGTAAAACAGATATCACAAAGATGATAAACAGTATATAGACTACATGATACTGTTGAATAAACAAACACCATCAGTATTTTTATCACGCCCCTGACTTACTGAAGTATGCTACTGTTGAATGCATCATCAGAGCGTGTGCAGAGATGGGGGGGGGGGGTGCTTGGAAATGTTGGCTAAATAATGAAGACACTTTACTACAAAAAATGGCAAAATATTGCCCCATGTTGCATGTAAGCACACTTCCTTATTAACATATCTCACTACATTTCATCACATGTTGGACCCAACTCCCTCTCTGGAAATTTCTGACCGTAACACAACATAAATGCTACGGGCCGGGAATGTAGTGTAGCTGGCTATAATGCATAACAAGAATCTAGAGCTTCGTGATTCATTGCCTTTGGATTTGAAGCCAGATATAATTGTTTGACCTACCTCTGTTGACCTAAGGTGACATTTGACTTTAACCAAAAACAATAAGAATCATATGTTTAATATGGGTAATCCACCGCCGAAGTATTATAACGATCTGAACTTGCGTCATCCACTTAGAGTGGTTACAATAGGCGTCATAGACACACACACACACATGCATGCCTGCACATCTTCCTTTTGCCTCTGGCAAGGAATCAAAAAGTGGTTCTGAGCAATTTTCAGCGAAATCACATTTGGCCACGCCCCTCATGAATATTGATGAGATGAAGTAGGTTAATAACCTACACATGTTCCCCATCTCCCACCAATGCCACCAAAGAAGTTTGAACAAAATCGGAAAGACGGTTGCCGAGATATTAGCATTTAAAGAAATTGTTCGAAGCCCCGCCCACTCAGGAATATTAATTAGATTGGAACCACAAACAATAGGGAATACTTACTCACTCTGGGTAATCCACCACCCAAGTATGGGAATGATCAAACCCTGCGTCATTGACTAAGAGTGATTACGAGCATCTTTCAACGAAATTACATTTGGCTCCGCCCCTCGGCACCTCCCACCAATGCCACTAAACAAGTATGAACAAAATCGGCCATTCGGTTGCCGAGATAAGGAGTCCGTCTACTTATGAATATTAATGAGATTGGCCCCCAAAAACGATAGGGACCATCTACTCACTATTGGTAACATACCCACCAAGTATATGAGACCGATCGGATCTTGCATCAGTCATCGTGATTACAAGCTGGCGTCACTAAAACAAAGACAGACACACACATGCGTGACTGCGAAGTGGGCAGAAAATGTTAAGGTAATCCAGCTAACATGCATGTGGAAAGAGTAAATAATTCTCACAGCAACAATGCGCGCGAAGCGAGCCAAATCTATTTTCCACAAATTTACTAACTTGACGCCCAAAATATTTTCATAGTAGCTATAGTATACACAATGCACGCGAAACAAAAAAGTGTTTTGGTACTTTGTCTCCTAAAATACAGTCGTTTTGCTATTTAAGCTTTTCAATTCAACGGTGTTCATATGTTTTACTACATTGCAAAGTATTACATTGGTAGCGTGACAGGACGAAAGAGGTAATTCAGAGCTCTATGTAAGTAGACCAAAGTATACCAATATCTCACACCTGTATGTGGAATAATGAAGCAAAAGTCACTCTCTACAGGGCAGCCATGGTTAACACACAGAAAACGGAAATAAATCAATATATCCGCACAAAGATACACATTGTTCGCATGGGCGGCGATCCGTACTTCCGAGTGGGGGGGATATGACCTTGTTGACTATCTAAGCGTAGCGCCACCATAAGTTGGCGCGAAGCGTACAAGAAAATTTTGGGATTTACAAACCCTCTAGATGGCCGGAAACGGCACTTCCCGAGGTTTCCAAGCGGCATATACCCAACTTTAAAATAGGGATTTCATGTCCGAAATATCTCATAATCAGGATCCAAAATAATTTTTTTTTTAATTTCGGGTGTTATTTTGGGAAAATTGCCCCTGTCAATCTTGTTTCAGGCGCTACGTTAGAATGTTCGAGAGCTCTTTATATTATGCGATGAAGAAAATGGCCTCATGCAGGCTATTATAGGCCTATACACATGCAATACACAATTACACATAGTTACATTCCTAGGTACCGATTGCTAGGGCATCCAGGTGAAACGTACGTGTATTAACAGGGGCGTCTGAAGCTATTTGGGGTTGGTACGGAAGATCAGAGTGTGGCCATCTACCATAATTATCGGGGGGTGGGGGACGTTTGGAAGGTCAAACTACGCTACGCGCCACCAAGTTGGTTGGCGCGTAGCGTAATGGAGAAAATTTTGAAAAAATGCCTCCCAGATTGCAGGAAATGGCACTTCCCGAGCTTTTCTTCTGTGCATTCTCCCTTGTCTGTTTTTGTACCCGATTAATCTTCTGAAACACATTTTGAAGTATTTTTTCATTTTGGTTCTTTATTTTTTGCCTTTTTTTCTTCTTAGTGCTACTTTTTTCTCCTTTTTTTTTGCGCCGTGAATATTGGTCCGGCGAACCGCTCCGACGCCCCTAATTAAGCATTACCCTGGTAACATGAGATTCTCAGCTGTTCGAGGGAACATGTACGTGTGTAGGCCTACTATAGGGCCTATATGAATACTATGAGGGTGCATATATGTACTATATCAATACCGTGGGCGCAATAATACATTTTGTTGTTATAGGGCCAATGAAGCCTACATTCAACTATTCTTGCTTTATAAAGACGGTTTATTTGAAAAGATCGCACTGCGTTTATGGTATAGGCGAGAAATGAAGCTAAAAAGAGCCGTACATTCACGATGATGCATAAATGAAGGCATGAAAATATTCTTATTCCTGGCATTTGGTGGGGGGGATATGGTGTATTACATCCCCTCCACCCATTTTCATGGGGGGATATATCCCCCCCCCCCATCCCCCCAGGATCGCCGCCCATGATTGTTCGTATCAGTAACCTCGCGATTATCTTTTTCTCAGGTGAGTTGGGCCTGTTGGTTGTGCTACTATAAAACACTATCGTACACACGCACAGTTTTTATTGGTAAGTAGCGTTACAAAATCGTCCCAATTGGGTTCTCCCGATTGACAATTATCTGTGGGCCAACTGTCCGGGGGAAATTGCCCAGGAGGGAAATTGTCCCGGAGGGTAATTATCCGAGGGTAATTGTTCGGTAAGGAGTCGACTGTTGAAGGCATAGTGGAAAGGATTTGTCCGGGGGGGGGGGGGAGTTTTCTGGGATTGGAATTGTCCGGGTGGTAATTATCTGGGTGGGAATTGTCCGGGGGTACTTGTCCAGAGAGGTAATTCTCCGGGGGGTAATTGTCCAGGGAGAGTTGTCCGGTCACCCTTGATACACAAAATCAGCAAAAGCCACATACACGGATGTCGTGTATGGAAGGTAAATGTTACATCCAGTCTGCATATGTGATCAAATTTCCAAATAACTATAGAACAACTGTGGACAAATACGTGTCATTGAAGTGCGCGGTGAAGGTGAAATTTAGTTAGTTGTTGATATTCAATGGAGGAGTCTTCATTACCGCAACCTTTTTGACGTTATTTCGGTCACGAATAAATGAGTTCGGCGTTTGGTCCTTTAACGTAGACCAAAGGTTGGATATATTTCTTAACAGTTCTCTAACTAGCAATCGCCTGACATATAGCTAAGAAGTTAGGTCTACACCATCACATATTATCCGGACAACCAAGCTCATTAACGGTTGTCAAAGAACGACTCACGCATGTTCCGGACCTGACAGAGAATACATGTCCTGGACACTGATTGGTCATCTTGAACAACATGGTAACGTTACTGTATCCTCGTCATAGAAATTGAATTAGGAAGAATGCTGACACAGTTTATCGCCGCTTGTTTAAGCAGTGAAGCCTTGAAATATAATGAAGGCGCTTTGCAGTGTACGCCAAAAAGCCAGATCATTTGTAAGACTGAATTTGATTTTACCCGTTTTTCGAAAGAGTAGGTGTACTTTGCACAACAGAGACATGTTATTGCGACCAGAGTGTTAAGTACTATATATACTCCTGACGTAAGAACCAACTTTGAAAACATTTTTTTCTCTCCTCAAATGACTCGAGTAAGTGGAGTGTTTGTGCAACTTTCATTGTATGGAAAGTGTCATTTCCGGTATCTGAGAGGCATATGGCAAACATTTCATCCTGCTTGTATTATTTTAGTGATCCACTCAAATAGTGTCATATAGTTGTCCCTGAAAAATGCCGTGAAAAAGCATGCCTCCGTCCTCCCCACCCCGTTACAGCACACACCTATAGCCTTAGTGTAATACTTCCATATTAGCCTGTGCATGTAGTTTCCAGTTTAATGTTGCAAAGTGGGTATAGTAACCTATTTTCCTAGTATTACATTGTAAGTGATAAGCCCAGGACATCATAACCGTCATCTCATGTTATTCTGGCATGTTGATCTATCGTTAGGGATACAGCTTTAAGTAAAATGAGGTGTTAACATTTTTGTTATTAGGCTTTAGTCATATCGCATCCGTAGCCGGTCTAGGGCCTAGGCTAACTATATCCAGGGTCCAGTGAATATTAATACAGCTGCTGAGCAGACGACGCTACTAAAGTAATAAGATACCTATGTAATTGCTTCTACTATCGCTTCCTAAGAATTACCTAGGAACTACAGACTACTGCCACATTTTTGGCATCCAAATGCGGCGCACGATATCACCATTTCGAGTGATTAATGTCAACTTTATCACTTTAGTTATGTCAAAGACTTAGTGTTTGTATTACGCTCCGTTATTGTCTTCTCGTACAAGCAAAGTGCCACTAGTACGATGAGTGGCTTCGGTATATATCGCATGACGTCATTCTCCCTACTTCAAATTCTATGATCCTCGCCTAGTTAGCGAAATTTTACGAACATACGGTGATTTACACCGAAGGCCTGATGCATGATTAATCTAACGAATACACTGTAGAACTAGTCTATTATTGAGCAAATGTAACACCCTCCGGTGTATTAAAAAATCCTTGGTCGATTTCCTGGCCCTGATTCATAATTCAAGACATGTGATATACGCCATATAGGCCTGCGTACAGAGCAGCTAGCTGTGGAAACTGTGACTGTGTAGTGTGTATTATATAATACCATACCATTACGGGTTAGCTGTTTGTGCAAATAACACCGATCGCGAGTCGCTGCGGAAAAATACGATTAACATTTGTTGCTGGCGACTTTGTTTGCAAGATGTTTTTTAAATCAAATACGTTCAACTGTTACCTATCTTGTTCAATTCGAGAATTTCGAACCAAAGTAGAGAATTTTACGTATTGTTTTGAAGAAGTATTCTACTCAGGGGGATCTTTGTTCTTTACGTGTGCCAGTGCAGAATTAACTGTTTGCCGCAACAGTTCTTTGCTAATCTGCTTCTGGATTTTTTCCTGCGTGGCAAACCTGTGAGTTTGAGATTGCTATGAAGAGTGTATGTTCAGCCGGCATTCACAAGCTAGCCATGCGGATGATGGAGCGGGCTAGTTTTCTCAATACATGTAGCGTGCATGCGCACTACAATAGCTAGAACGGCTGTAAATTCTGAATGTAATATCACCTTCCCCTCCCCTGTCTGGTAGAGATTTCTAGGGTGTATTGGACCTTCTTTCAAAAGCCATCATTCGATTTCTAAATGGATTTTATTGTTTTGTTGGTCTTCTACATATATGGTACTGTCATGGTTGAATCTTAATTTGTTCATTGTTAATAACAACGTTTACAGTGGCGTAGGAAGGTATTTTTGAGTGGGGGGCTGGAGACTGATGCCCGGCCTGGGGGAGGGGTGTCCCCCTCCCCTTTGGATTTTTTTTTTTTGCATTTCCAGGTGGCCTCAGATGCAATTTGGTGCAATATAGCACACTTCAACACCCACTCCATTTTGTAAATAATTTTGAATATTCACCTGGCCTTAGATGCAATTTGGTGCTCCAAATGAGTTTTTTTTTCTCATTTGGAAATGAAAAAGGGGTTTTCTGACTTGGGAAGCGGGGGCCGGGGGGGGGGGGGGCGGAATGATACTTCCGCCCCACCATATTTTTCACTGGGGGGGGGGGCTGGCGCCCCAGCCCCCGGTTCCTACGCCCTTTAACGTTTATTTGACTCTGTATATCAAGGTATTAAAGTTTCTTTTTTTTGTTTAAATGCTTCGTCTTAAACTTAATATAAAAGATCGAGTATATTTTCATAACTTATTTATAATTCATCATAATAATAATACTAATAAAGTAAAGTCTGTATGCTATTGTATGCATTTAATCCCATGTATTAATTATGACGTACATTCACATTGTATCTTAGATATAATGGTAATGTTAAGTCCCATTCTTTATACATTTCATATTGCATTTATCTTATCAAAGGAAGAGTTTTTTAACCAGGGGTCTTTCGGCAACCGCACCTAACCTTCATTACCACTCTGCCTAGATAATACCTCTGTAGTGATTACAATGGTATACTGGTATAATTCAGCTATTTCTAACAATCCGTTGTTACATCTTTCACCATCCTCCACCTTTACAGGAAAAAAAATCAATTTAACCTATAATATGTCACAATTAACCACAACAATTACACCAAGAATGTTGAAACCAGACAAGCACTTTGAGGATCTGCAATAAAACATTACATAATTATAATTAAGAGCTGATAAACGATTGAGGAATATGCACAAATGATTGATATTCCAAGATTTGGTCTCTGCAAATACAACCTGTATGTGTAATATATGCATTTCTTTTTTGTACCTGCAGTGGTAAAGAACATTTGAGTCAATACATAGCTATATGTTATGTTCGTGGGAGAGGGGAATGGGTTAAATTATTTTCATATCCCTTGTAACGCCGATACAAATGAGAATATCGATTTAAAAGTCAAACATCACATCAATAACCGTGCACTAAAAGTCACTTATGTTACACAATTCAAAGTATTTATTTAGCCTTCCAGAAACCATCACTCGATATTTACATAACAAACTAACAGTTTACCATATCACTGATCAGCTGATATTGTTATCTATTAATACTTTGATCCAGTACAATGCTATCTTCGCGTCTTCTATACTTCTACGCAGCGAAAACAAAACATTGATCATGACGGGGGGGGGGGGGGGCTTAGTGTAACACCAAGGACCTCTCTCCGTGACAGCTCCCTAATTATACCAGGGTGCACCCATTCTGACAGCTCCCTGGTAATACCAGGGGAATCCTTTTTTTGTGACAGCTAATATTAATATCAGGGAGCTTTGTTTGTGACAGCTCCCTGATAATACCAGGGAGTTATCTCTGTAACAGCTCCTTTATTATACCAGGGAGTCCACTTTTAGACAGCTCATATTAATTCTAGGGAGCTCTTTTGTTACAGCTCCCTAAAAATACCAGGGATTACTGTATGCACCAGCTGCCTATTATACCCTGGACCTCTCTGTGACAGCTTCCTAATTATATCAGGCAACCGTCTTTTTTACAGCTCATATTAATTCTAGGGAGCTCTGTTTGTGACAGCTCTCAAATAATACCAGGGAATTCTTTCTGTAGCAGCTGCCTAATTATACGAAGGACCTCTCTGAGACAGCTCCCTAATTATACCAGGTAACCGTCTTTGTGACAGCTCCTATTAATATTAAGGAGCTATGTTTGTGACCGCTCTCAAATAATACAAGGGAGCTCTCTCTCCACCTCTCTCTCCACCCACCTCTCTCTCCACCTCCACCTCTCTCTCTCTCTGTAAAAGCTGCCTTATTATACCAAGGAGCTCTCTCGACGACAAAACAGACCCTGTAAATTAATAGTGACATTTTGAAAATAAGACGTTATGGACATACAACAGTGCCTTTATATTGTAAATTAATATTCACCATTGGTTGTATATAGAATAACAGTTGAATGCATTATAAACTGCATGATGCCAATAATGAATAATTTGTCTTTAATAGTGGGTATTATGACACCTTTGCATGAATGCACAATTACAAGTTATCACCGTTCTGTATCAACTAACCAACATAATATTCATAACAAAAGTGCTACCAAAATTATGCGGGTTATATTCTCGATTGGTGATTTCTGTGTTGAATTATGCGCATCATGTTTCTAATTAATTTAAAAGTTGGTAGAGTTACTTCATTTTATATCAAAGCATGCGTTTACTGGTTAAAAACTGTGGTTGTTTGGGCTAAAATTAACGTCAGAGTGTTCACTATTTTCTCAAATACACAGAGTCGGTATATGTAGTTGCTCTGAAGCATTTACTAAAACTAAAATTAAACGTATAATAATTAGGTGATCCCTTTCGAGGGGAATGGTCAATACACACCCGACGGAGATCACACAGACACAGTCTCTATGCAAGGTGACTATGGTTGAGAGCGGATCAGTCGTTCGGTACTAGTTTAGTTTTCTTGCCTAGGTTCTTTTCTTGGTGTCTTTTCTTAGAAAAATACACATATTGAAGGGTGTCGGTTTTAATTTACACTAATTGTGTTGGCCACTGAAGAATTAATTGCAATAGAAGTAAAAAATCGACAAACTTTGATAACAGTAGGAATCGTTAACAGGAGAGAAGTTATTCCTTTACATAACTAACTCTTACTTGTTGATTAACGGTTCTTATGTATTCGTTTAAGAACGGCGCACCGTCTTTCACGAACTTCTTTTAAATTGCGACTTTACGCAGGCGTACTGGCTGCCGGTATTCTACTGTAAGAATACGTTTTTGTAAAAGTGTGTTAATAACATAAACCTCTCGCTGTCAGTGACATCTCCCTGCACCAGGCAACTCTCTCGGTGATAACACCTTGCATGGCTTGAGTCTACACAGACACTACATTAGTATGGTACAATGACCATACACTACACTCCATGTAAGGGTTGTTACTACATTAGTATGGTTAGATGACCATATACTACACTCCCTGTAAGGGTTGTTACTACATTAGTATGGTTCGATGACAATACACTACACTCCATGTAAGGGTTGTTACTACATTAGTATGGTTCAATGATCATACACTACACTCCTTGCAAGCCCTGGTTGTTACTACATTAGTACAGTATGGTTCAATGATCATACACTACACTCCCTGTAAGGGTTGTTACTACATTAGTATGGTTCGATGACAATAAAATGAATAAAAAAATAAAATGGTTGTTACTACATTAATGTCATGGTCTCAATAGGGATATGGCTTTGCTTTCCCGGTTCAAGCACTTTGAGCACTCTGGGGCTTACGATAGACTAACGTGATTTCAATCACTCTTTTTACACCTGACGAAGGACCAGGATGTCTGAAAATTTGTGTAGAGTGTAGTTATATCTTTTCTAAATATTACGTTGGATTTAAAGGCATTACATGTTGTCCTTATCTTTTCTACTATTATTTCTATCCAACACGTTCAATTATACAGTTTTATTTTGATAGAAGAACTGCCAAATGACTGTTTCGATCACCACATTGTAAATTATCGGTTACCGACCATGTATTGGTATTAATGATAACTGATGTTACATAGTGTTAATGGGGTAACTTAAAAGATTAGACAATTTCCTCCAACATATATGGCTTGCTGTTCCAGGTTCAATTCAATCATTCGAAGCATTTAACTTTTATTTAAAGTCTTGGAAGACTAGCTATTTATTCGTAACGGAAGAATCTGAAATTCCAAACATGAACACTCCATGTGTTTATGTTGAAGTATATGTTCAATATTCTCAATTCATCATCAGTTTTATTAGAGTTTCAGCGCAATTTGGCACATGCAGAGATTATTCTGATTGGTTTAAATATACTATGACATCATTTGCAATTATTCTCAATACACCACTGCATATTCATTAGCTAGGAAAACCATCCGTCTTCTGTATGATATAAAGTGGCTTAAATAATAGTTTCAATGACTGTCAATAGACTTGAGAATAAAGAAAACAAAACGATTATAAAATAGTAAACGGATCCTAAATTAGGTGTAGGAAAAAATGGAAAAGATTTTTTTTATTAGCTAACTTACATGATTTTTAGATGCAATCTCCAGCAACTGTGTCGTCGATCTTTGAAGAAGAGCGCTGTTAACTGTGTTTATTGCAACGCGACGCGAGCAGAGCTCTTTCACCGAATCCATAATGTCGTTGACGTCACCAGTTTGTTCCAGGATACAGAGAATGGCAAAATTATCCCCGCCTGGTAATCCCTTCAAATGGTTGATGAGTTTCTTTCCAGCATCAGGATCCAGACCACAGGCGAATCTAAACAGGTACTGAAGATCAAATGGATCTAAGAACCTGAGCCTATCGGAGAGATCGTGTGCGTTCTTTACAAGAGTGACAAGGTGGTGGGCTGCATACCATTCACAGAATAGTTTATGATAAAAACGGACCATCGTTGTAAACGACACATTGTTTCCAATACAATCATCGCTCACTTCATCTTCTTCGACCAAAATGCCAACTAGAATATACTGGTCATATAATTCTGGCCCGATTCTTTGACGAAATCCAGTCTTAATCCATGACAACTGTTGGTTTTTCTTGTTTAATCCTTCGAAAGCTATTTTGTCTAGCTCATGGTGTTCCATTTCATGAAGATAGAACTTGTTGCTTCTATTGTCGCCATATTTCTGTTTCAGATGGTCGTAAAAACATCTAATCATGTGTTTGAAGAACTGTGTGACAGACTTGAACTTCATGAGGTCTCTCTGATCATGAGCCATGTGGGCAAACATCACGAATATGAGAGGCACCTGGCAAAGATCAGCAAGGATGGAGTTTTCATAGAGCCATTGTTTTATTTCTTCCACTGCCTCATCGTTGTTACCTACTACGGCCTTTCGAATGTACTCATCCCTAGCTTTGTCATCGAACCCTGTTAGTTTGGCCCCCTTAGTTTCTTTTCTAAGACATTCTGGAAGATATCTTGTCGTTAAGCTGACATCAAAGTCTGCAAACAGTTCCATCTTGATGATCCTGTGTACATCGTCATTATCATTGCTGTCCCTGCCAGGATACTCATCATATCCATCCAAAATAATGTGGACGGAAGAGCAACTGTGAATAATGATATTTTCAATCTCATGTTTGCTAACACGGGGTTCATGGAAGAGAAGAAATGACTTAATCGCCCTGAAGAGCGACTTTACACTTCCAAGTTGTCTTAAGCGAAGAAGAATTAGTATTTCTACATTGTTCATCGGGGAATCCGATACGTCATTGCACCAATCGTAGGCCAGCTGAAGTGTTAACGTTGACTTACCATACCCGGGCTCTCCCTGTATAATGCGTCTCTTGGATTTAAACCGAAAGTCAGTATAAATACTTTTGTAAGAATCCAAACGCTCCCATGATCCTCTGGTATCTGGCGTTAGCTCTGATGCCAGACATACTTCAACGCTGCCTTCTACAAAGACCTTGTCCACACAATAAAGTCTATCTTTTATATATGGTAGGGGTTGAATCGCATCATATTGGCCTTTATATGTCCTTTTGAGACCTTCTATCAGAAATATTTTCTTCTCTAAAAAAAAAGAAAAAAAGAAACAATATGGGTAAATGTTTCACGTATGACTAAATGTTACGAACAATATATTAGTGACACACATGAGAACACGTAAATCTTAATTATTTATTTGTTACTGATAATACACTTTTGTTACTGTTCTATGTGTTATTACGACGACAGAGGGGGAGGGGGCTACATTTTTTAACAAAATAAAATAAAGATACGCAAATGGCAAAGTCAGAGTTAAAGACAACTACCTTGAAGATCAGGATTCAGCTCCATTATCACGTGATTCACTTCAGACAGTCTACGAAGCGTAAATGGGTCGTGTGAGTACAGCCCCTGCCCATCGTTTCCGAGAATCTGTTTTAAAAATATGAGCAAAATAGGGAATATAAATAGTTACATCGTTCCGTTAACCGTCAGGACATATACTGCATTGTTTTGATGTTGCATATGGTTAGGTTCAATGTTTTCTTAATGAAAATGTGTTGGGAAAGAATAGTTTATACCTAGGAATTGATATGATTACTACATGACAAAGAGAAACCAAGAGAAGTTTCAGACCAATACCCCTATGATGTCTAACGCTATGCTACGTGCTACAATCATTAAAATTACTTAAGCGCAAATAATTTATTATTCCAAATAGTAATATCCATCAACCGGAATATCTCTTACAAGATAGTTAAAGAAGGTAACAATGGTTAATGTTATGTTGAATTAACGTCTTGTTGAATCTTAAGAGGAAAGTAAATCAACTGAAACTGACTCACGATTTGCCCCCCGGGTAAGAAAAAAAGGAGAGAAAACAGGGAAAAAGAGGGGTAAAAAGGAGGAGGAGAGGAAGGAAGGGAAAAGAAAAAGAAGAAAGAGAGAAAAGGAGAAAAGGAGGGAGTAAAAGAAAAAAACGCAAAGACACCGGGAAGAAAAAGAGGAACAGTGACATCATTACAGCGCTGATCCCTATTATATACACAGGGAAGCCAGTGACGGATCGAGGATTTCGAAAGGGGCGTGAGCCTCACCCTTCCCCTAAAACCGACAACTCCAATTTCGACGTTTCCATTTTCCCTCTCGCACTAACATGTATCTATCTATATATATATATATATATATATATATATATATATATATATATATATATATATATATATATATATATATATATATATACTATATCAGGTCTATCATAATGCGTGTGTGTATGGACGCCTTAAACAACTGTACAATTGTGCTATGAAACCAGCTGTGGCTGTTCTCGAACTCGACCGAGTCTTCGGGTAACATGGCGCATTTTGGGAAGGGGCCACCGCACCCCCCCCCCCCCCCCCCCGTAGCGTATTTTTTTTATGATATCGCTAGTAATTTCAAAATAGAAAATGCTTAGATGCAACTAACAAGGCCTGGGAAGTGTCATTTCCAGCGATCTGCTAGGCATTTTCGGCCAAAAGTTTCTTGTACCCTTCGCTCCGCTTAGATAGTTTGCCTACATGCTTCTCCCCTCCCTTGGCAATTTCCTCACTACGCGCCTGTTCGAATCTGTAAAGTAAACTGCAGGTATAACACCATATCAGTGAGCATGAAAATGGCGTTCCAGGATGAACAGCATCAAAACTGTCTGTGTGTGTAGTCAAGAGCGAAGGAGCAGAATTTGATTTGGGGAGCTGTAACGACTTGCCCGAAAAATATAACCAACATTTTCGCGCGCTCCGCGCGCGTTCAACGTGTTAATGTTAATGTCAATATCATACAAGCAAGCATCGGTTATCACATCGAATGCCATCATGTACCGTACGGTCACTGAAAGTTGCGCAGTAATACCGCGGGATGCTCATGTAAACAACGAATTGTCCTATGTAGATGGAGAAAAAGCATGGAGGTCCAATTATGTCAAAACTCTTTTTTACATTAGTAATGGCGAATTAGTCGGCCAAGCTTAGAACTTAATTTTAATTACCAAGGAGATAATTTTTAAACTATTCATTTCCTTTAGCTACATCATTGCAAATTTAATTTTCTTTCAGTAGGTGCCCGAAAAATTCTCAGCATATTGCCCGAATTTTCAGAAAGAAATATTTCGTTAGCCCCCCCCCCCCCCCCCGCCTCCTTGACCTATGTGTGTAGTGTTCGGTTTCAGAAATATCTGGTATTTTTTTTAATTCCTTCAACGAAGTGTTATAATAGCCGTTATTAGAGGCTTCAATATTTGTACACCAATAAATTAACTGTGTCTGCATTTTCGAAAATTTCCTATCAGCATTCTTCATCATACTTCCCTCTACTCGTGAAATTTTGACCAGTCTGTTAGGGGTTCAAGGAGGATTTTCTATATTGGTTGTCCATAGATGAAATGTTTTGCAACATTATGGGTATGTTTTGAAGTGAGTTTAATCACGAGAAATGCGAATTTTGAAATTCTGAACAAAAAATGGGCTTTAGACCCTCAAAAGAGGGGTTGTCGGGTACTGTGGGCCGCGACGTAGAATCACCTACAAAAAGCAATGATCCATAGGACATGCGATGAGGTTGAACATGATGTGTGACTGGTGACAAACTTCAAAAAGGTTATGGATGGAAAAAAAAATATTGGAAAATACTTGGTTCTCAGGCAAAAGTGTACATCTGGTTGGTCATTTTCAAGCCCGAGAAGTGTCATTTCCGGTGATCTGGGGTGTACCAAAACCAGAAATTTTCTTGTACGCTGCGCGCCAACCGATGGTGGCGCTCGTCTTAGATAGTAATTCGCGCCCCCCGGGTTAGAAAATCCTGGATACGCCCCTGCTACTCTGTTGTACCTTTGGCAACCATACTTGTCTGTTGACACATCGATTACTCCATGATTGGGTGTTTTGTCATTGATAGCAGAGATTCATTTTAGTTGTAATTGATACTTTTCTGTGAATCTCATAAGGTTGGCAGTCAGTTAACTAAGGATTTCAGTCTGAAGACTATACAAGCTTCCACTTGCTGTGATTGGTGCAATAGAACGTGGGAGTATGGAATCCACCAAACATCATCTCTTGATGGGCGAAACAAAGACCTTTTCTGTTCTGAATTGCGCATGAATGTAACCTTGATGTCATTAAATGAATCAGAATTGTCTAAACTTATTCCAACCCACCAGTAGCCATCATAGACACAAGAGACAAACTGTCCAAGCCTCAAATCATGAATTTATTGTAGTATTACAGCTTCCTTTTACTCAGCTAGTATATTTGATGTGTTGTTTCCTGTGTATAAAGTGTCATGTACCATCAATGCTTGGTTTAAACAATGCCTCACTTCATTGTGTTTACAGTAGTGATCTTACTTAACTAGTATTTGTGAAGTCTTTGATAAACAACAAGTAGCAAGATGAGATGTTCAAGTTAATCCTCTGGTGATTTCTATTTTCTTTACTGAAAGTACACTAATTGCATGATGTTGCACAGATTGAATGAACGATTCAGTACTGTATCACACTTGATATCTATAAAGCAGTTAAAGGAGATTTCCTTACATAACTTTAAGCATTGTGGAGCATGGTAACATTAAAATGATAAAACAGCACAAGGAGAGACAGGGACTATGCACTCGGGGAAGTAGTGGGGAATGGGAACCCAAACCAATGTGTGGGGAGGAGGTGGGGGGGGGTGGGTACATACATAAGGACAATTTGAAGCAGAACATTACCATACCAAATAATTTAGTATGTCTTGAATGCATGTGTTATGCATTCTCTTTCAAGTAAAAGTCAGTCACATACTGTATGTATACAGATCTGCATAGTGCACTATGGCCAGGAAGGGTGTCAGATTGTGGACAGTGTGTAATTTATTTAGTGCCTCCTGTAGAATAACACTGTACTGATCATGTACACAAGTACAGTACACACTGTTCATGTATGGACTGGTTCACATTCATTTTCCATTCTGATAAAGGGGTGGGTATAGGATGTGGGTGGGGAGGGGTGTGGCGGTTACATGCATACAGACAGTTTGAAGCAGATGTTTACCATACCAAATAATTCAGTATACCTTGAATGCATGTGTTATGCAGTCTCTTTGCATTAAAGGTCAATCACATACTGTATGAATACAAATCTGCATAGTGCACTATGGCCAGGAAGGGTGTCAGATTGGGTACAGTGTGTATTTATTTATTGAGGTGCCTCGTGTAAAATAACACTGCGCTGACCATGTGCACATGTACAGTATACACTCTACCTGTATGAACTGGTTCACATTCAATTTATATGTTGATAAAGGGTTGGTAGAGGATGTGGGTGTGTCGGTCACATACTGTACATACCGTAGTTTGAAGCAGATGTTTAACATACCAAATAATTCAGTATAAAATGAATGAATGTGTTATGCAGTCTCTTTGCAGTAAAAGTCAGTCACATACTGTATGTATATACAAATCTGTATAGTACACTATGGGGCGGGTGCCATGGGGGGAGGGAGTCAGAGAGTATTAGACAGAACAGTTTTAATAATTACATTTCAATATTTTCTAATGCTGTGTAATATGGTCTCTTTGAAAGAAGATACGTTTCCACTGTTTTCCCTCGCAAGCATGTTTCTGTAGAGCTGATGTCACTCAAATACTTCCCTTACACTATTAAACTAAGGATGTTGCCCTTCTCCGTATGTAAAGTACTGATTAGAATTGAACTCTTAACCATGCTACATATTTGTTTGGTATCTCTGTACATTTCATTATCAAACTGTGTTTTGCTCTCACATGTCTCAAAAAACAATGTGTGTTTTTTAAATGTTAACTAACACCCCTCCCTCCATTAGGTCTGGAACGTCTTGTATGTTTGCTTGATGATGTTAGTATTTACATACAATGCACTAGGTGAGCATATGTTGTTTCCATAGTACAAAGTAAGCATATATTTCTCGATTGTGTTCTACTCAATTCCTTTATAGTTAAGATATGCTTAGTTAAGATAACTTGAACTTTTCTGATAATCATTCAACAACAATGCTAAGGTCTTCATTATTTATGACTTAGATTTGCTAAGCATGTCCAGCTCTTGCTAAAAGTAGTAATTCTAGCTTTTCGCAGGTGATGTTTGAGATTTTTAACATAGCCTAACTTTATTACTAGTCTAGCATATATCCTAAGTTTGGCCTGGCCTTGTACAAATCCTAGCCCATGCCTCTATACCATACCGTCACATCATCTTTCTGATCAATTAATACTGCTTAAGCTATTAACAGCGGTTCTTCTCCATTTAATAATCCATCTTTATAACAACAAGTCAATGGTAACAAATAACTCCCACGAATATACTACGTCTGCAAATCCACTCATATAGAACTAAACCATTCATTGTCACTGATATTCACTATATGTTAACAGGTATTCAATAGCATGAGTCACCGATATTCAAATATACAGGTGTTTCCTAGCTTTTCGCGGGTGATTTTTGAGATTTGTAACGGACATTTTGGCGCCAATAGTAATAAATGCACAAGAAACGTAAAGTTATACATGCCCGTTGGAAACAGACAGTTTAAAATATGACGTCTATTGGATATGCAGTGAGGAAGGGGTCGAGGAAGTAAATAATACAACACAACCTATATCAAGTAGATCAAGCTACCATTGACATTTCCCACTAAGCGGTAGGATGTTACGTCCCCCCCCCCCACACCAACGGTTAAAATTTTGGGCCAAAGCATTTTATGTACACATTCCCAAACCCTAATAACTGCTAGTGGATGCATAAACGAACAATAAACACAAACGTTTCAATACTATCCCTCCATCCAATTATCCATCCTATACATCATATCCACCCAATTATATAAATCCATCCTATCAATCCATCCTATACATCCTACCAATCCAAATATATCCATCCATCCTTTCCATCCTATCCATCATATCCATCCTATCTACCCATCCAATCTATCCATCCTATCTATCCATCGTATCCCTTTATCCTATACATGCTATCCATCCATCGTATCAATCCATCCCATCCTATCTATTCATCCTATCCATCCATCCTGCCTATCTATCATTTTCATCCATCCATCCATCCTCTCTATCCATCATATACTTAATATTCATCCAACATCCAACCTATCCATTCATCATTTCCATCCATCCTATCCATACATCCTATCTATCCATCATATACTTAATATTCATCCAATTAGTATCCACGTATCCTATACATCCAGCCTATCCATCCATCATATCAATCCAACATATACATCAAACCTATCCATCCATCATTTTCATCCATCTTATCCATCCATCCTATCTATCCATCATATACTTCCTATTCATCCAATTATACCCAAGTATCCTATCCATCCAACCTATCTATCCATCCTATCCATCTATACATCCTATCGACCGAATTCTATCCATCCATCCTGTCCATTCATCCTATCCATCTTATCTATCCATCCAATCCATCTATCCTTCGATCCATCCTATCCATCCATCCTAATTATCCATCATATACATCATATCCACCCAATTCTATCCATCCAACCTATCAATCCACCTTATCCATAATATCCATAATATACATACATCATATACATCCTTCCTATCCCTCCATCCTATCCCTCCTCCTATACATCCTATACATCCAATTATATTCATACATCCTCTATATCTATCCTATCCATCGTATCCATCTATCATATCTATCCATCCTATGAATGTATCGTATCCGTCCATCTATCCAATCCATCCATCCTATACATCCATCCTATTCATCCATCATATCCATCCTTACTATCCATCCTTTCTATCCATCCTATGAGTGCATCGTATCCATCTATCCTATCCTATCCATCCTATCCATCCATCCTATCCATTTATCCTATCCACTCTATCCATCCTATCAATCCATCTTATACATCCGGTTCTATCCATCTATCCTATCCATCCATTCAATACATACTATCCATCTAATTATATCCCCTATCCATCCATCCAATCTAACCATCCTTTCGATCCATATACCTACCATTATACATATCTATCTATTTATCTATCTATCTATCTGTATATCTATCATAAAAGTATTTGATACTTTACCAAAGTAGCTAATGTATAAAAAATATAAAGAAAACATTTTAATTGAACGGTCGTCATCATATACATATTCTTAGACTTTAGTTCAGAAGCCATTTTTTCATTTTATATTATTTTTGGGCAATGTTACATACGCAGATTTAGTTCCATAACAATCTTTTTCTGCTAATATTCATTATTTTTAGAAACTATAATTAATGTGGTGTTTTGGAAATATTATATTGGCAAACGACATTTGATTTTCTTTATAAGACTTCCTTTCCGACATGGATTTTTGTGGAAAGCGAGCGCATTTTGCGTTGCTGGAAAGATAACTGAATAAATTAATGGAAAAATTAGGCTGCTAATTGAAAGTATTTAATAATAGAATCCAGTAGACGAGTGCAAAAACCACACCATAAGACACATCATAACAGAACTACATAGCAGAAAAGATAACGTTTCCCTATGTGTGGTTAGTTTAATAAATACATTTTCTACTATAGCATTAACTGCTTCACTTACCAGCTAGATATTTTTGCCAGATACTTTCAATAAGACTGGGGTGATCCACACTTCTCGCATAACCGATGGAATCTGTTAACCAATAGAAAAAATTGAAATTATGTAATAAAGAAAGTGGCGTCAACCAACGTTGGTGAAAAGCAAAACGTAGTTGAAATGGTATTTAACAATTTTGAAGCTGCAAATAGTATATAGAAATATTTTTATATTGATATCTTGTTCGTGATCGTGTTCGTTCAGCCGTTGAAAGTTTGTCACCCTGGCCTTAGTATTGACGCAACCAACATATAAAGGCATTGAAATAGTTTCTAGTAATTTAAGCATTCCGTAAAATATCTTGCAGTAGAAAAGCTGCCACTTGTCAGCAAAACACACCTAACTAAGTACATGTAAAGCTCTAATACCACGACTATCCGGATATCATCAGGCAAAACCGAGGTGATCGGAAAATATAGTGACAAAGATATGTAAGGAATGTATAAAGTTTGAATGTGCTGAGAATTTAATAGAAAGGTTCATGTCTTGCTTCACCAATGTTTATAACGTTAAATGGTAGCAAACTGATTATATTTTTGAAAAATGTACTTTGGTGTGAAAAGGTCATGATGGTTACCGGGAGAGCAGGGTGGGGGGGGGGGGTGGTTGTGAGACAGGGGTAAAAATGTCAGATGTGGTTCCATCAATTGAAGGATAAAATCACTTTGTTTTCCTTTTTGCAGGGGAGACTCATGGAGGTAGATAGGAGGGTGGGGTTGGCGGTGGAGGTGATTGAAGTTCGAAGAAATGTGAACATACTTGGTGTTATAGCATCCGCGTTATTATGTTGTGCGTTTTAAGATGACAGATACTATAGATACGGTATCACATTTACAAGACGCTTCGCCTTGACGCTTGTGATTCGAGTGTGTCTAGCATAAAACGTGATATGTAAAGAGTTGCCAAAATAGCGAATGACACACCACTCTAAAGATTAATGAGCGATACATTGGTTGTATGCATGACTACAAACAGATGTTCGTAGGATTGTGTACGGATTGCCGTATTGTTAAAACAAGAGCAGCAAGTCTGCATAAGCTCGTGTAACCTTTTATTTGAGAAATGTGTTATTTCTTGCGCGAGATAACGGTGTTATTTCCTTTCCTTACATCTCCTCTCCCCTTGCCCCCATGCTCCTTCTTAGCAGCCATAATTTGCTTATATGATAGAAGGTTGTTTAATTTCGCCCTCTCAATTAGTACCTTACATAAGTATGTCAGTTATAACTCTAACGTACCGCTAGAGTCTTACGTTGAAATAGTTTTCTTTTTCTTTGAATACAATACATTCGTCGCCTGAGCCACATTTAAATGTTCCCCGCGATATCAATATAGTGAACGGCCAATATGGCTATATGGTCACCAACATCGATTATGGTCGCATCACCGTATTTGCAGCTTCTACGCATGCTCACATGTACGTCATGTATTTGGGACCTTTTCAGAAAGTAAAACTACATTTTACATGCGGATCTTTGCAATGTGCCATCCAACCTTTATTTTTGCCGCAGGTACTAACCTACATAATTAGTAAGGTTATGAGTTTCTATACTTAATGCGAATCAATCCTCTAAACATTAATTTAAAATGCAGCTTTTGTGAGGTCGGCTACACCGAAATATGTCTCAAGGACATGCAGTTAGGTATAGGTTTTCACAGAAGCTTTACAGTTCAATTGCAGTGAATGTCTGTATTTCTTTCATATGTTACTCTCGCAATTTTCCAGTCATTTCTAATATTACCTCTATCTTAAACAAAAATGCATTCGAGAAAATCAAACAACATCTGAAAATCATGTTATTACAGGAACATGTTACACGAAGGAAGATTTTGAGAACGAAACATGTGTAAAAGTAAGTGAGCCTGACGTTTCGATCCTAGCAGATTCCTCTTCAGAGGCTGCATGACAAGTAACAGTAACATAAGGGACAAACACACGCACATAATACACACAGGTTAATGAGCATGGTGAACACAAACCACAGACTCCACTACCAAAAGTATTATCAGGGGATGTTATACCCCGTAATACGTCACGCTACAATATCATTGGGGAAGTGGTGAGGAACAAACAAGAAAGCAAAGACAGAGCTTAGTTTAAACTACCGTCCACCTTTCTTAATTCCTTCATTGAGTAGTACAATATATTGACTTAATAAACTTTCTATGTACTTGTGCAAGTATAGGTTTTTAGTTGTAGATGTCTCATCCGACGTGTGACATGTGACCCATTTACTGTACGGGGGCGAGTACGTTAACTAACATTTCTTAGTTCCTTCATTGATTAGTACAATCTATTAACTTCATATACTTTCTAGGTACTTGTGCAAGTATAGGTTTTGTAGTTGTAGATTACTGTCTTATCCAACGTGTGACACGTGACCCATTTACTGTACGGAGGACGAGTACGTTAACTAACATTTCTTAGTTCCTTCATTGATTAGTACAGTCTATTAACACAGAAGAAAGAAAACTACATAGAAGAGTTCAAAATCAACAGCGAATGGAAGTCACACACAAACACACATGTCACATGCACCCAAAATGAAACAACTTGGATACAAACTGACACTAAATGCGTTTTAGCGTGTCTGCGTGCGTGTGTAGGGGTGAGTGATGGATTCCTTTTTTGCCACCAGGTCTTGCACTATACCCCATCTCCCTTAATTCCTTCATTGATTAGTGCAATATGTTAACCGTATTTACTTACCTAATCAGGGTTCAAGTGGATGGCATTTGTATTGGTGTAAATATCATTGACTCAATGACCTCTATTTTCAATAATATGAAAATCCTTGTTATTGTTATGTTCAATCATTGGTTCTGGTATCTGGTTGGTTCTGGTATCGAATGGCCCTGGAAGTGGGAGGTTGTGTCCAACTATGTTTGTGGAAGCTTATGAACAAACCATGCCTTAGCAATACATCAAGCCTTTGTCAATTTAATGTAACTGTGACAGTATCGGAATGCTATTATAAAACCAGTCAATATATCCAAATTGTGCAGACACCAATCCGATATACACAGCTATTTGGAGAAACACATCCACTACTTCATGTATTACCGTGATCGCCGTGTTAAAAATTGTCGTACAACTGATGTGGCGGAGTGTATAGCCTAATGGTTAACGCCGGCGTCTCCCAGTCATGAGATCCCCGGTTCGATTCCCCGCCGACAGCAATGTGTGTCGTCTGGCAAGGGTGTTGTTCAATAACAACTTCCTGACATGGACGTTAAATGGATGTGTGCCGAGAGATTGGCTTCGGTCAGCTTGCGAGTCTACAAGCCTCCATGGCTTCTTTCGCGAGTTCCTGCTTGCGGGAAGATCACATATACACACATACATACATACATACACGCATACATACATACATACATACACACATATATACATACATGTGTCATACGTTCTGACATTAGTATTTTGGTAACATTTATATACTGTTTTCTTTTATTTGAAAAACTTTAGCATGCATAACAAATCTATTCATAATCATCCAACCGAGGCAGAGGCCATACTATATACAATAGCAGGGAAATAACAGTTACTCAATGAATTTACTGATGACGTGAAAGCCTTAATAACACCTTTTCGAATTCGCCTGTTTCAAGTAACGCGTGTTGGTTATGACAAGCATTTTACATAATCTTACCGCTTGTCGACGAGGCTCATGACATTTTAACCATCGGCATATACACTAAGACTGGCACCTACACCTTGCAACGCTAGCGTAACATATTGACATGCTATCCTCGAAACCAGCATTAATTTGACTATGACAGGATTAATACGTCCCCTACTGGATATGTGTCCCGTCTATACCAGATCAGCCGGAAAATGAGTGAAATTATATACCCTGGCAGTGTGCGGGTGCTTACGACTATGACTGGTCACGAATTAGCCAGTGTTCAGACCCATCGTTTTGTTGAGGCGACTGACAGGCTTTCTCCAGTGCTGGTCGGTGACGTTCGTGTGCAGCTTTGACGGTTCATGACTAGAACTTGAGCAAACTTTGGACACAAAGCCATGTAGCCGAAGGCGTTCAGCGTTGGAAGATTTTCGGGAGGGACGTGTGTGCTTGGGTGAGCAACATCAATCCTGTGATACACACGCAATGAGCCAGTATACATTGTACATTATGAGCAGAAGAAGGGAAACGAGACAAGAGAGGAAAAAGACGAGACAGAGACAGAAGTACAGTTTACGAAACACCATTAAAGTACTTAATGCAATATCTCAACAGGGTGCCGAGAGGATAAAGGGAGGGGCACGACATCCAGGACGATCTTTTAAGGGCCACCGTAGGTGCACAAATGAAATGACTGATCTCTGTAGTCCGATAGTGGTTGCGACCGAGATGAAGTTAAGTGTGATTGTTAAGCCAACCTTTATCCATTCAATAGATGGAGGGAGGAGGGAGGAGGGAGGAGGGAGGAGGGAGGAGGGAGGAGGGAGGAGGGAGGAGAGAGGAGGGAGGAGGGAGGAGGGAGGAGGGAGGAGGGAGGAGGGAGGAGGGAGGAGGGAGGAGGGAGGAGGGAGGAGGGAGGAGGGAGGAGGGAGGAGGGAGGAGGGAGGAGGGAGGAGGGAGGAGGGAGGAGGGAGGAGGGAGGAGGGAGAAGGGAGCACGGAGCAGGTAGGAAGAAGGAAGGGAGGACGTTGTAAAATTGTTATTGGGGATAAACGATTTGTACATTTTATATAAAAAATAGACAATTGCCATAATGACATCACTAATTTTGCTCAAGTTGACAAATGTCAGCATTCAACATCACCAAATATTGACAATGTGTATCTCCACTAATCAAAATGCTATATCATGTGGCTTTAAGCTGTAGATGCAAACCTTGCACATCAGTTGTGTTTAACGATACACTTTATCCTCTAGAATAGAGTCTTACGTAAATGGTGCAATGAGGCAGATCTCTCCAAAGCGAACACCACGGCAAGAATATGGTAGCAATACCATTTCTGTATTTGTTATAGGTATATTATTCGAGGAAGAATGGCTGCCATAAATATCAAGCTCAGGGAAGCTGTATCAACATCTCCATTTGCCATATAACTCTCGCTCAATATTGTTCTCCACCAAACTTCTCAAGTTGTTGTGCATATTTACAAGTGATATCAGGTATATTCAGCAGAACCAGTTTACTGTCATTCCGAATTACGTTAAAGTTTTTACGGTTGTCACACAGTGTGAAACCAGTACAATTTTTATTTGCCCCTAGTTTCTCCTTTCTGTAGTTGTAAATAACGTTACATTGTATACATACAGCCAAGTTAGCCTATATGTTGCTATGGTAGGCTACTTTCGAGATACACTTCCTCATTCAGCAACGATTTCTCTAGTGCGCAATCACGGAACTCGGGTGAAACTGACGGATGTATAAGTACGGGTATGTAGCTAAAGTGTGAGATCACGTACCTATTTCATATACATACGCTATATGCTTCACGAGATTTTGCAAAGCTTATGCACTTAGGATTTCAGGCACACAGAGTGATTTTGACAAGAACCAGTACTAAGTGTTATTAATAGTATTCTACCTTCATATTAATTATAATAATAATTTATTGATTTTCAAGACAGTATTGAATTCTCCATAACCACTATAAATACGACGTCGTGTCTTCATTATTTGCTCCCTCTCAGCAGTAAAATTACAAGATAGTCCCCTCCCTGCCGTTCTCCTTGAAAGAGTGACACAAGGGAACCTACTTGACATATAGTTCGAAACACCAACAAAGGGTAACTTTAAATGAATATCTATAAACAAAATTACACCCAATCAAATTTTGGATCGCAAATAGCTGCTCTTTCCCCCAAACATTCCTAAAAATTGACATAGGCCTACAAGTAACGGCAGTGACGTACGGTGTGAAAAATATCAATGTTTCTGAGTTAAGAGACAAGCGATAATGCCAAGAACTCTTTCGCTATATTATATACTCTGCAATAAAAACCAAATGAGTTGTAGCCTGCTGTAACGACAGAGAGGTAAACTAAGTACTATAACTAGCTTAATTCTATGACCTACATCTAGGCAAATCATATTGTATACGCAACGATGCGCTAATTTGATCTAGCTGATATTTAAATATAACTAAGCCTATACATAAATTCATAATTAGTAACTTAAGTCATTTTGTACGTACACTTCAATTCGCCTGATCCAATCTTCTCAAAAATAAAGTAAAAGATGGCTCCGTGGTGTATAATAACCACTATGGATTTCTGCACACAGCTTTATCGTTGAATATGATTTTGAGAGTGTGTGTCATAATGCAGCACATATATAGTTTAGTGAAGAGCACAACCCGGAAATGATATTGTCTTACAACACGCGATATATATATATATATATATATATATATATATATATATATATATATATATATATATATATATATAACTCTAAATTAGACCGTTGGGCGACATAGGATAAAAAGAGCACTTAGGGCAACATTGGCAATTTAATGTTATTCCATCACACTGGACCATTGTAAAGACTCCAGTTTGAGTGCTTTTAAAAATAATCCTTTTGCAAAATACAAATACCAAGGATTTTAATTAAAGTTGTCCTATGTAAATTTATCTCTTTTCACAACACTTAGGGCGACATAGAATAAAAACAGCACTAAGGGCGACATCGGCAATTTAATGTTATTCCATCACACTGGACCACTGTTAGGACTCCAGTATGGGTACTATTGATAGTAACCCCTTTGTAAAATTAATATAGAAAATAATCTAATTAACTAAGTAATTAATTACACATATACAAGTTGTCCTATGTGAATTTATCTCTTTTCACAACACTTAGGGCGACATAAAATAAAAACAGCACTTAGGGCAACATTGGCAATTTAATGTTATTCCATCACACTGGACCACTGTTAGGACTCCAGTATGGGTACTATTGATAGTAACCCCTTTGTAAAATAAATATAGAAAATAATCTAATTAACTAAGTAATTAATTACACATATACAAGTTGTCCTATGTGAATTTATCTCTTTTCACAACACTTAGGGCGACATAGAATAAAAACAGCACTAAAGGCGACATTGGCAATTAAATGTTATTCCATCACACTGGACAACTGTTAGGACTCCAGTATGGGTACAATTGATGGAAACCCCTTTGTAAAATAAATATAGAAAATAATTTAATTAACTAAGTAATTAATTACACATATACAAGTTGTCCTATGCGAATTTATCTCTTTTTGCAACACTTAGGGCGACATAGAATAAAAACAGCACTTAGGGCAACATTGGCAATTTAATGTTATTCCATCACACTGGACCACTGTTAGGACTCCAGTATGGGTAATATTGATAGTAATCCCTTTGTAAAATAGATATAGAAAATAATTTAATTAACTAAGTAATTAATTACACATATACATGTAATACAATACTATTTTGTCACACTGGACCACTGTATATGACTCCAGTGTGGGTTCTATTCATAGAAATCCCTTTGCAAGACAATAAACCAAGTAGTTTAACTAATTAATTAATTAATAACACATATTCATGTTGGCATATGTGAATTTAGCTCTTTTCACAACACTTGGGCAACATACTGTATCATAAAAACAGCACTTAGGGCGACAGTGGCAATTTAGTGTATATTTCATGAAACTGGACCACTGTTAGGACTCCAGTATGGGTATTATTGATGTGTATCCCTTTGCACAATACATATAGCAAATAATTTAACTAATTAATTATTTAATTGCACATATACAAGTTGTCCTATGTAAATTTATCTCTTTTCACAACACTTAGGGCGACATAGAATAAAAACAGCACTAAGGGCGACATTGGCAATTTAATGTTATTCCATCACACTGGACCACTGTTAGGACTCCAGTATGGGTACTATTGATAGTAACCCATTTGTAAAATAAATATAGAAAATAATCTTATTAACTAAGTAATTAATTACACATATACAAGTTGTCCTATGTGAATTTATTTCTCTTTCACAACACTTAGTCCGACATAGAATAAAAACAGCACTAAGGTCGACATTGGCAATTAAATGTTATTCCATCACACTGAAACACTGTTAGGACTCCAGTATGGGTACTATTGATAGTAACTCCTTTGTTAAATAAATATAGAAAATCACCTAATTAACTAAGTAATTAATTACACATACACAAGTTGTCCTATTTGAATTTGTCTCTTTTCACAACACTTAGGGCGACAGTGGCAATTTAATGTATATTTCATCAAACTGGACCACTGTTAGGACTCCAGTATGGGTATTATTGATGTGTATCCCTTTGCACAATACATATAGCAAATAATTTAACTAATTTATTATTTAATTGCACATATACAAGTTGTCCTATGTAAATTTATCTCTTTTCACAACACTTAGGGCGACATAGAATAAAAACAGCACTAAGGGCAACATTGGCAATTTAATGTTATTCCATCACACTGGACCACTGTTAGGACTCCAGTATGGGTACTATTGATACAGTAGTAACCCATTTGTAAAATAAATATAGAAAATAATCTTATTAACTAAGTAATTAATTACACATATACAAGTTGTCCTATGTGAATTTATTTCTCTTTCACAACACTTAGTCCGACATAGAATAAAAACAGCACTAAGGGCGACATTGGCAATTAAATGTTATTCCATCACACTGAAACACTGTTAGGACTCCAGTATGGGTACTATTGATAGTAACTCCTTTGTTAAATAAATATAGAAAATCACCTAATTAACTAAGTAATTAATTACACATACACAAGTTGTCCTATGCGAATTTATCTCTTTTCACAACACTTAGGGCGACATAGAATAAAAACAGCACTTAGGGCAACATTGGCAATTTAATGTTATTCCATCACACTGGACCACTGTTAGGACTCCAGTATGGGTAATATTGATAGTAATCCCTTTGTAAAATAAATATAGAAAATAATTTAATTAACTAAGTGATTAATTACACATATACATGTAATACAATACTATTTTGTCACACTGGACCACTGTATAGGACTCCAGTGTGGGTTCTATTCATAGAAATCCCTTTGCAAGACAATCAAGTAGTTTAACTAATTAATTAATTAATAACACATATTCATGTTGGCATATGCGAATTTATCTCTTTTCACAACACTTAGGGCGACATAGAATAAAAACAGCACTTAGGGCAACATTGGCAATTTAATGTTATTCCATCACACTGGACCACTGTTAGGACTCCATTATGGGTAATATTGATAGTAATCCCTTTGTAAAATAAATATAGAAAATAATTTAATTAACTAAGTAATTAATTACACATATACATGTAATACAATACTATTTTGTCACACTGGACCACTGTATAGGACTCCAGTGTGGGTTATATTTATAGAAATCCCTTTGCAAGACAATAAACCAAGTAGTTTAACTAATTAATTAATTAATAACACATATTCATGTTGGCATATGTGAATTTAGCTCTTTTCACAACACTTAGGGCAACATATCATAAAAACAGCACTTAGGGCGACAGTGGCAATTTAATGTATATTTCATGAAACTGGACCACTGTTAGGACTCCAGTATGGGTATTATTTATATGTATCCCTTTGCGCAATACATATAGCAAATAAATTAACTAATTAATTATTTTATTGCACATATACAAGTTGTCCTATGTAAATTTATCTCTTTTCACAACACTTAGGGCGACATAGAATAAAAACAGCACTTAGGGCGACATTAACAATTTAATGTTATTCCATCACACTGGACCACTGTTAGGACTCCAGTATGGGTACTCTTGAAAGTTATCCCTTTGTAAAATTAATATAGCAAATAATTTAATTAACTAAGTAATTAATTACACATATACGAGTTGTCCTATGTGAATTTATCTCTTTTAACAACACTTAGGGTGACATAGCATAAAAACAACACTTAGAGCGATATTGGCAATTTAATGTTATATCATCACACTGGACCACTGTTAGGACTCCAGTATGGGTACTATGGAAAGTAATCTCTTTGTAAAATAAATATAGAAAATAATTTAATTAACTAAGTAATTAATTACACATATACGAGTTGTCCTATGTGAATTTATCTCTTTTAACAACACTTAGGGTGACATAGCATAAAAACAACACTTAGAGCGATATTGGCAATTTAATGTTATATCATCACACTGGACCACTGTTAGGACTCCAGTATGGGTACTATGGAAAGTAATCTCTTTGTAAAATAAATAAAGCAAATAATTTAATTAACTAAGTAATTAATTACACATATACGAGTTGTCCTATGTGAATTTATCTCTTTTAACAACACTTTGGGCGACATACCATAAAAACAACACTTAGGGCGACATTGGCAATTTAATGTTATATCATCACACTGGACCACTGTAAGGACTCCAGTATGGGTACTATTGAAAGTTATCCCTTTGTAAAATAAATATAGCAAATAATTTAATTAACTAAGTAATTAATTACACATATACGAGTTGTCCTATGTGAATTTATCTCTTTTAACAACACTTAGGGCGACATACCATAAAAACAACACTTAGAGCGACATTGGCAATCTAATGTTATATCATCACACTGGACCACTGTTAGGACTCCAGTATGGGTACTGTTGAAAGTTATCCCTTTGTAAAATAAAAATAGCAAATAATTTAATTAACTAAGTAATTAATTACACATATACGAGTTGTCCTATGTGAATTTATCTCTTTCCACAACACTTAGGGCGACATAGCATAAAAACAACACTTAGAGCGACATTGGCAATTCAATGTTATATCATCACACTGGACCACTGTAAGGACTCCAGTATGGGTACTATTGAAAGTTATCCCTTTGTATAATCAATATAGCAAATAATTTAATTAACTAAGTAATTAATTACACATTCCATTGAATTGATGCATTTTCACTAAAAATCAACTTAAGGTTGCAGCCATTTGAGGGAGATATTTGATATACATGACAGTTAAACTACCAAAAACAGGTTTCACCTGGCTTATAACGTGTTTCTCCTCACTGCAGCATGCATTTAACTGTCAAGTGCTGCAGGAACGAAAAATTAGCAAAATTTCCTAAAATTCAGAGTGCCCCTTTAATAGTTGGCATGATTCTAGAAATGACCAACTTTGTTTTGAGTATGAAAGTCACCTTGAGACCTTTCACCTTCTGCAAAGTTACAGGTGTCTATACGAATAGAAGTCTTTGTGTGATTTCTTGAAATAATGAGTGTGGACATGTCCCATCAGTCACAGTTTTTTAACATTTGTTTTAGTCATAAGCCAACAGAATGATTTTAGCTGTTGTTGGGGGTCCATCTATCTAGTACTACTCAAGGCTTAAGGCATGAGCAGAGATTCTTCAATTGTGTATAGGGTTATGTGCAAGACAACCTGAAACTTCTGTCCCATCAGTCACAGAATTAGGCTGCATGTGTGGTGCAATGCAAAATGGGGAAATCCAGTGCTGAAAGACAGCGAAACAGGAGGGAACGTTTGAAAGCAGAGGGGAAATATGATGCATATAAAAAAACACAATCAGTGTATCGCAAACAGTGGGCCCACAAGAAGAAGCGGGAGATGTCTTCACAACAGAAGCGTCGAGAACGTGAACAAAACGCAAATCAGAATACAGGTACAGTATATTTCTTCAAATTAATTTGTTAGACCATGTTATTGAAAACAGCTAATTGTGTCACTGACATGATGGTGACATGATGAAGTGTTCATTGACCTGTGAAGGTTATCCTGAATCAAGATTGGTATACATGTCAGATCTTTGGATTTTACTGTCCCATCAGTCACAGTATATGGTTCAGATAGTATAGCCTATATTGGACAGTTTGCAATGCCTAAAAGTATTAGTACAAGAATAGTGTCGTTCCATTCATACCTAATTTCCTAAAAAGAATGACATAACAACTATTATCATCTACAGCAGTGGCATGCACAGAGGTTTGTAGAGAGGGCTGGATCACTGCATACAGGCCCTTCTGTCCAAAATTTGAGGAATACAATATTCTTGGATCACAGAACAATGAGGCCGAGTTGAAGGAACTGGTGGGTCTATCAGGGGGAAAAAAGAACCTGAAGCACTGTACAACACACTCCTGGTTGGCAGTATCACCACAGGAGTACCCATCACACAAGTGAATTAGTTTTCACAGAACCACTAGGCTGTAACTTAAATGATGTAAGGTCCAATCCAATCATTGGTAAGGCCAGGTGGATCCTTTTCATAGTATATGTATGCCCCTTTGCCTATTAGTTTTGGCTCTTTCCTCATGGGATGTTGACCACTTTAGTGTTTTGGGGGGAAATGGAGAACATGGCTCAAAAAATGTGTATCAGACTTTCACTATATGATGGGCAGATTGGACCCTTTAAATCCACAGTTAAGAGTATCTCGGTACTTTTGCTGCCCAGGGTTAAGCTCAGCATATTGTCAATAGCTCATGTGACTTAAATGACTTCATCAATGTTGTATAATTAGTATCCTGTTCATTATCAATGTTTGCATGTTTCAAGGCTCAGCTCGTTCTGTTGTTGTTAATAAATAAAATGCAAGTTTCAAATGCATATGGATTGTGTTTCATTTTTCCAGATGTCATTACTTGATACACCGAAGTGGGATGACATGAGTCCCATACATGGGCAACATACCTCACCAAATATGGGCCCAAAACAGCTTTCCCAGTGAGGCCCCAACAAATCACACACCCATGACTCAGTCATATGGGGCTATATGAGACAGCAAGTGTGGAATGGAACAGGTTTTCCATGGGCCTGTGTCTGTTCTACATATGCCAGTTGCTTCTATGGGATGCTCATATGGCAAACCAATGTGGGACCCACACCCCCATTGGCCAACTCAAGTGGGCCCTACCTGTGATGACTATGGGTGGCTAGAGCCCAGATGACCCAAGTTTAATGCTAGTTGGCACCATATGTGGATGCAAACTGAAGTTAGTGCAAAACAAAATTTGCTATAATTTTGGAGGAGATACTGTAGCGTCCCATCAGTCACTGAGCTTCTGTCCCATCAGTCACAAGGGAAATGCCACTGTGTGAAATAGTTAATGCCAATATTCTCTCAATGGTGGTGCTCTGATATAGCTACATTAAGTAGCTACCAGGAGGGGTATTCTTTTCATTCTGAGATAGCGCTTACAAGTTAACTAAATGTACCTAAAAATGGTGGTCCGCAAATGTCCCATCAGTCACAGGGCTACTCTAAGTGCTCCCTATCTAAAAGGAACATACTTATGTGAACAGTTCTTCAATGATGGACCACAGGACAGGGGCACATACTCAAAAACCACTGCAGTGGTAGTCCAAGATGTCTGCTTTGTTAATCATAAAATATCTTTTGATACCTTCTTAAAAATAACAGTGACCATAATAATGTGAACATTTGGTGTAAGTGTATACTGAGAATAAAAAGCTTTGAAGAGGTTCAATCCAAATCATAATAACAAATGAGGAATAAACCTGTCTTTATGTTGATGTGACAAGGACTTACAGAACCAAAATAATGGCAAGTTCTTCTCAATGTCAAGAAATATTTAAAAACTTCTTGAATATGCAAATTCCTGTCATACCCATCAAACAATATTCAAAGAACACAATTGTTAGAGGAGATACTAGTTAGGCTTTTTGAAAATCTAAAACTTGAGCACATGCTTGAGTATAAAGTGCAAGAATGCCTTCATTCAAGATGTTTTCACTGAAAAAGATTATAAAAAGAGGGAGCACCAACCTAAAAATTACTGAGTTTATAGATACATTCATTATCTATTACTATTGTTAAAATATTATGTTGCAAAGGTCCCTTGTAAGAAAAGTCAACTGTGACCTTTGGGTGCATGCCCAAAGAAATTTCAATGATAAAAATGTTGAAATTCATATCGAAAATATTTCCAGGTATGTTCTTTATAAAGTTGTATGAACTGGTCTTCTTAACCCACCCCCCCACCCCCATCCCCAAGACAAGGTTTTTTGGTGGGGTGGAAGTAGATCACTTTTGCATATTTTAGTGGAGCTATGTTATGTTTCTCAAAGAATTGCATAAAAAGTTCATGTTTTGGTCCCTACATTCACTCAAATGTCCAATGAATTCTAAAGCGATTCTAACACGTGACGTCACACAGTCACATTCTGGAGGCAAGGGTGTCAATGGAGCATCAATATAGACCGGGAGCCCATAGGGTTTGGTTAGCTGGGAAGGTAATCAATTGCCTTGTACATCACAATGTTCACAGTGCATTCCTGTATATGAAACCAGACAACTGGCAAACCGGCTGTTGTGGGTGTGGCTGGGAAAGCAATTTTAAAGTCACCTAAAAGCTAACCTAGATCAGCTTTCATGGTAACCACATCAAAGTAAATACAATGTGTCAGGTATGGCCCCCTGAGCAACAAATGGCCATCGCCAGTAATTATTGGTGGTGGGGTAGCTGTTGCAGGGTAGATTCAAGGTATAGGGGAGGGCGCTCGACGGGTTTTGTACGTTTTTCTTTAAGAAACAACATGGCGACACTAACGCCTTAAGCGTGATGTTAAAGCTTACCTTTTAAAGTTCTTTTTTGGTTCATATGCATTTTATCTGTAGATGAGGGATTATTTTTAAAGGCCACAAAACTTCGGTAAGAATTACGGTGTAGTTGATTTGATTTGACATTTGTGTAGTTAAGATAAATAAGTTATTTAAGTTGTGTTTACGGTTGCACTGTTAACCATTTAGGATAAGTTACAGTGCACTATTGTTGTTGTAAGCCTAGGTTTTGTGCGTTACCTAGCTTGTATATGTGTACAAGTTCATAACCCCTCCCGGAGCGTTCATAAGCTCTTGTCCTTACTCTAGTTAATTTCTTTTGTTGTATTTTACCTTACGTGAGTGTACATTGCTTTTACTTGTATTTAGTCACAATATCGTGTGTGTTTCTAGTCCGTTATGGTATCGTCCATCTATCTTAGGAAGGCCGTTTGTGACAGTATTTCTGTATGTCTTAATGTATCTTTTTCTTGTATATTTTATTATTTTATTTTGGTTTAATTTGTTCTCGTTTGCAGTGAATCGGTTAACATAAATAAAGTTATGAGCGAGAACAAGATTCTGTTGGTGGCGTGCTTCAAGTTTTTTCCCAATTCTACATCATTCACGAAGTTTTTCTTCACCTACTGAGCTTCAATATGGCAACAAGATCAGGCAAAGAATATCAAAGGAAGTCAGCAAGCTTACCTGATGCTACCAGTAAGGGAACTCCCAACACAAAAGGAAACCTCAAGGCCAGCTCCTGCGCTGCTAAAATTGGAAAAGGTTCCACTCGATCATCAATAAAGAGCAACAAGTGTTCTACTCGCATGTCAAAGAAAAGCGAGAAGCTCGAGTTGGAACGACAACTAGCAATGCAGAAGATTGAGCTGGAGTTTAAGGAAAGGGAACTCCAACTGAAGATGGAAAGATTGAAGCTCCAGAAAGAGATGGAGAAGACTAAGGTACTACTGGAAGTGGTTGATGAAAGTGGGGAAGACGAATCGGACGAGGAAGAAGACAAAGGGTCAACCTCGTTCGTTCTAGATGAGATTCCTGAAGATGGACCCAATGACGGTGTCACAAGATTCCTCGATACAATGCCCCGTCCAACTTCGGTGGTCAAAGAAGAACACCAATACACGCTGAGAGAGTTAGTCAACTCATTTCGACTGCCTCCCATAAGAGTGGAGCAGTTCAAAGGTGACCCTTTGAAATATCCAATGTGGATCAGTACATTCGACAACCTCATTGCATCAAGAGCGAACACCGCTGCTGAGAAGCTGAACCTACTTAGTCAACACCTTGAGGGGGAACCACTCACCATGATTAGTGGCTACCTGCTTATGCAAGATAGTGTTGCATATGACAAGGCACGTAAGAAATTGCATTATTGGTATGGAGGGGATGCTGTGATCAGCCGTGCATTTCTAGGAAAGCTGGAAAATTGGCCTAAAATCAACGGGCGAGATTCTGCTGGTTTGAAGAGGTTATCGAATTTCCTTGATGAAATATGTGCAGCTAAAGGGTCAATTCATGACTTGGGGATCCTAGACTACCCCCAGGAAAACTACAAGATAATTGCTAAGCTACCCTTGTACATCGAAAGCAAATGGCGGACAGTTATTATGAAGTACAACAACAACGAAGGTCATTTCCCTTCTTTTGAGGTGTTCGCCAGGTTTATTGCTGAAAGGGCAGAAGAGGCCAACATCCCAACGTTTGATTGCCATGCTAATGAAACTGCCTCATACCAGTATCAGAGATCATCCAACAAGAAGTCCTGTGCCACAATACAGCCAAAGTCTATCTCTTGCGACCTATGCCGGGGAGATCATGAATCTGTGGTCTGCGAGCAATTCCAGCAGGCGACGCTTGACCATAGAGTTAAGTGGGTTCAAAAATGGGGACTTTGTTTTGGATGCCTTAAGTCGGGTCATAGATCCAAGTTTTGTAATAATCGCCTGAAATGCACTAAGTGTCAGAAACGACACCCAACAGAGCTTCACAGAGATGATCTGCCAGGTGTAACGAGAGAAGTAAGTCAGTCCAAAGAAGTTGCGTCGGCGTGTGGAACTAATGATGGGTTGTGCACGATGGCTATAATCCCAGTGGTTGTTAAGTCCTTAAAGAACGGCCGGGCTCTGCAGACATATGCATTCTTAGATCCGGGTTCGAGCATATCCTTTTGCACAGATCAACTAAGACAACAGTTAGGTGTTGGAGGAAGAAGAGCAAGGATACCAATTGAAACTATGGCTGCGCCATATACACTTGAAACCAGCATAGTTTCTAACTTGGCGATCAGTAACTTGGATGGGGGCAGAGACATCAAGCTGCCCAATGTCTACACCAAGGAATGCCTCCCTGTGACTAGAGAACACATACCGACGCAAAAGGATGTTGATGCCTGGGACCATCTCAGGGGCAAGGTCTCACTGAGACAGATTAATGCAGATATCGGCTTGATGATAGGGAACGCCGTTGCCGATGCGTATACACCACTTGAGATGATTACAGGGCCGCATGGCTCACCCTTTGCCCAACGTTCTCTACTGGGTTGAATCCCGTGGAGCATTGTGAGACCAGGTTCGTCCTTGAATACTCACACCGTTAACAGAGTGGAGGCGAGAGCTGTCGAGGACCATTATCAATTGACCCAATTGGTCCAACAAGCCACAAAGGTAGACTTCCCTGAGAGCCAAGGAACAGAGAGACTTGGGATGTCAGTAGCAGACAAGAAATTTGTCAAAATTATCGAGGATGGTATCGAGTCGGTAGGAGGGCGTTATGTCATTCCCTTGCCATGCATGGATCCAAATTCGATCCTACCCAATAACAAAGGACAAGCTAGGAAGAGGTTCGAAATGCTAGAAAGGCGGTTTCGACGAGACCCAGAGCTGAAAATTAAGTATGTAGAGTTCATGAACAAGATGTACGATCGTGGCTACATGGAACAAGTTTGTGAGACCTCGTATGAGGGTAGGGAGTGGTATCTTCCCCACCATCCCGTTATCAGTGACAAGAAACCAGGCAAAGTAAGGGTGGTCTTCGATTGTGCAGCCAAACAAGCCGGCGTCTCCCTGAACGACCTACTTCTACAGGGGCCGGACATCACAAACAGCCTGGTGGGTGTTCTTCTCAGGTATAGGGAAGAGAAAGTTGCGGTCATGGCCGATATCGAAGGAATGTTCCTTCAAGTTGTTGTACCACCTGAGGATCGTGATGCCCTCAGATTTCTGTGGAGGAGCAATGAGGAAGAAGAGTTAAAGATTTACAGGATGACTCGTCACCTCTTTGGAGCCATATCATCATCGGCCATTGCCAACAGGGCACTTCAGAAGACAGGAGAAGACCATGGACACAAATATAGTCCTGATGTACGGAAGGCTATCCGGGATTCATTTTACGTAGACGACTGTCTGGCAACAGCTTCAGACAGTTCCAAGGCCATGGCATTAGCAAAGGGCCTGACTGATTTGTGTGTTCAAGGCGGGTTCAGACTCACGAAATGGACGTCGAATAGTAAGGAGGTACTAGCCTCTATCCCCAGCGACGATCGAGCTCCAGAGTTGAAGTCATTAGATCTCAACCAGCAGGGCATTCCAATCAGCCGTGCCCTTGGTGTACAGTGGTCACCGCAGACTGATATGCTAAAGTTTGAAGTAACACCTGTGAAAAGGGATCACACAAGGAGAGGCCTGTTGTCTGTTGTATGTTCTCTCTTTGATCCTCTCGGATTTGTAGCTCCCTTTGTGTTGCCAGCAAAGATGCTACTGCAAGATATATGTCGCAAGGGTTTGGGATGGGATGAACCCATCGATGATGCTTCCCTGCAGATTTGGCAGCGTTGGTTGTGCGAGTTGGAGCGACTGAAGGAATGGGGTGTCCAAAGATGTGTGAAGTCTGATTTGTTTGCTGAGGTTGTTGACAGACAGCTGCATGTCTTCTCTGATGCCAGTGATACGGGTTATGGTATGTGTGCCTACCTTCGTCAAAAGGACAAAGAGGGCAATCTACAGGTTTCACTAATATTTGCTAGGAGCAGAGTCGCCCCCTTGAAGTACACATCGATTCCTCGCCTCGAGTTGACAGCTGCTACAATGGCTGCACGCCTTACCAGTATGATCTTGTTTGAGCTGGACGTGAAAGAAGTGTTCTACTGGTCTGATAGTCAGACTGTACTAAAGTACATTAGCAACGACACTCGCAGATTCAAAGCATTTGTCGCCAATAGAGTGTCGGTGATCTTGGATCTCACAAATATCAACCAGTGGCATTACGTCAACACTCATGACAATCCAGCCGATGAAGCATCCCGAGGCCAACGCATTGATGATTTCCTCAGTAATAAGAGATGGACAAATGGACCAGATTTCCTGTATCGGTCAAGTGAGGAATGGTACACCCCACAAGACCATATTGCATCGATAGACGACGACCCTGAGTTAAAGAGAGTGTGTAATGTGGTCGTCGAAAGAAACCATGCCTGCTTTGTTGACGACTTGATTGATAGGTGTTCGAGTTACTCCAAGCTCAAAAGAGTAGTGGGCACAGTCATCAAATTTACGAAGAAGGTGCGAGCGAGATGCCGGTCTGAATCTGTTTGCTGCCACTTGACTGTAGATAATTTGAAGGCTGCAGAAACGCTCATTCTTTCCCATGAGCAAAACAGGCACTTTGAGGCAGAGTTGAAAGCCCTAACCAGTGGTTCGGAGAAAGAAATCAACTCAGTGATGAGGAAAAGTCCATTGCGAACACTAGACCCCATGTTGCGAGGTGGTCTAATTGTCGTTGGAGGTAGATTGAGAAGGGCTGATTTACCTGAAGAAACCAAGCATCAGATAGTCATACCTAAGAGTTCACCAGTTGCCCGTCTTATAGTTCTGGAAACGCACAAGTCATTGGGTCACATGGGCAAGTCTGCCATCCTCGTGAGACTGTGGAAGAAGTATTGGGTAGTCGGTGCCGGAACTATCATCCGAAGTATAGTTGGCAAGTGCACCATATGCAGAAAGTACCAAGCCAAAAGAGGTGAACAAAAGATGGCTGCTCTACCAATTGAAAGGGTAACAAGTGACAGGCCGCCATTTGATCATACCGGTATTGACATGTTTGGTCCGTTTGAGATCAAAAGAGGAAGGAGTATAGTCAAAAGATATGGACTCATACTCACTTGTCTAGCCACAAGGGCCATACACCTTGAGATCCTGCACTCGGCTGACAGTGACAGCTGCTTGAATGCGCTGAGAAGATTTCTGTGCAGGAGAGGATCAATAAGTAGCATTCGAAGCGATAATGGTACCAATTTTGTTGGTACGGAGAGAACTTTGAGAGAAGCATTGAAGGCTTGGAACAAAAGCGACATCCCTGACTGGCTGGCCCAGCGAGGTATCACATGGGAGTTTAACCCTCCTGCCGCCTCCCACTTTGGTGGCATTTGGGAAGCTATGATAAGAGTTGTTAGGAAAGTTATGAACGGCATCTTAAAGGAACAGACCATGCGACTTGATGACGAAGGTCTTGCTACATTAATGTGCGAGATTGAAAACGTAGTCAATGAGAGACCCCTAACTACTGTTTCCACCCACCCGGAGGACATTAAGCCGTTGACGCCAAATATGCTGTTGACCATGAGGAGCTGTGCGTTGATGCCGCCAGGTGTATTTGACAGAAAGGATGTCTACGTCCGCAGGCGATGGCGCCAAGTCCAATATCTTGCAGACTTATTTTGGGCAAGATGGCGCAAGGAATATCTTCCACTACTGCAGAAGAGGCAAAAATGGTTCTCGCCCAAAAGAAACATCCAGAAAGGGGACGTCGTTTCTGTCGTTGACGAATCTCTGCCAAGGAACAGCTGGTTGTTGGGACGTGTGCTGGAGACCAAAGTTGACAGTAAGGGCCACGTCAGATCCTGTTGCATCAAAACACAACACTCAACACTGGAAAGACCAATCCATAAGCTATGTTTGTTGCTAGAATGTGAAGGGAAGAGTAACTACCCCTTTTCCCACCAGTTCTCTTAGGATCCTGTCCGTTACATTATGTTTTGGGTGGTGGCTAAAGGACACTATGTTATGTTTGTAATTCAAATCGACTCTTATTTGGGTTTGGTTGTTTTCTTTAATTTTTATGTTCTTATGCTTCCGCGTTTAAGTGGAACTACTAGTTTGTGTAATTGATGTTACAATTAAAGGGCCGGAATGTTGCAGGGTAGATTCAAGGTATAGGGGAGGGCGCTCGACGGGTTTTGTACGTTTTTCTTTAAGAAACAACATGGCGACACTAACGCCTTAAGCGTGATGTTAAAGCTTACCTTTTAAAGTACTTTTTTGGTTCATATGCATTTTATCTGTAGATGAGGGATTATTTTTAAAGGCCACAAAACTTCGGTAAGAATTACGGTGTAGTTGATTTGATTTGACATTTGTGTAGTTAAGATAAATAAGTTATTTAAGTTGTGTTTACGGTTGGACTGTTAACCATTTAGGATAAGTTACAGTGCACTATTGTTGTTGTAAGCCTAGGTTTTGTGCGTTACCTAGCTTGTATATGTGTACAAGTTCATAACCCCTCCCGGAGCGTTCATAAGCTCTTGTCCTTACTCTAGTTAATTTCTTTTGTTGTATTTTACCTTACGTGAGTGTACATTGCTTTTACTTGTATTTAGTCACAATATCGTGTGTGTTTCTAGTCCGTTATGGTATCGTCCATCTATCTTAGGAAGGCCGTTTGTGACAGTATTTCTGTATGTCTTAATGTATCTTTTTCTTGTATATTTTATTATTTTATTTTGGTTTAATTTGTTCTCGTTTGCAGTGAATCGGTTAACATAAATAAAGTTATGAGCGAGACCAAGATTCTGTTGGTGGCGTGCTTCAAGTTTTTTCCCAATTCTACAGTAGCTTTCCCAGCCTCACGGATGACCTAGGTCAGCTCATGAGGTAACCACTTGAAACCTATTGGAAAATGATGGTCAGGACTTCAGTTACAAGGGATGGGCATTTCCAGTCATTTTTATTGGTGGGTCCCCTGCCAGTAGACCCCCAAAATGCCCATCCCTTCATTGACCTAGGTGAGCTCATGAAGTAACCAGTTGAAAACTACTGGAAAATGATAAGAAGGACTCTATATGTGAGGGATGGGCAATTCCAGTAATTTGTATTAGTGGGGTACCCCTGCAAGTAGACCCCCAAAATGCCAATCCCCCTCATTGACCTAGGTGTGCTCATGATGTAACCAGTTGAAACCTACTGGAAAATGATAGGTATCACTTCATATGTAAGGTTTGGGCATTTCCAGAAATTTCTATTAGTGGGATACACGTGCCAGTAGACCCCCAAAAAGCCAATCCCCTCATTGACCTAGGTCTGCTCATGAAGTGTCCAGTTAAAAACTACCGAAAAATAATTAGCAGGACTCTATATGTAAGGGATGGGCAATTCCAGTAATTTATATTAGTGGGGTACCCCTGGCAGTAGACCCCCAAAAAGCCCATCCCCTCATTGACCTAGGTCGGCTCATAAGGTAACCAGTTGATACCTACTGAAAAATGATAGGTATCACTCATATGTAAGGTTTGGGCATTTCCAGAAATTTCTATTAGAGGGGTACAAGTGCCAGTAGACCCCCAAAAAGCCCATCCCCTCATTGACCTAGGTCTGCTCATGAAGTATCCAGTTAAAAACTACCGGAAAATAATTGGCAGGACTTTATATGTAAGGGATGGGCAATTCCAGTAATTTATATTAGTGGGGTACCCCTGCCAGTAGACCCCCAAAATGCCCATCCCCAATCATCTCCACCCAAACTACTTTTCACCCAAAATGTTATATCTATATACATGCAAGGCATACTTAAAGATAGGATATACCAACGTTTTGTGCAGCTTCAGCACTTTCGGAAATATATTTTTAAATTCATATCAGAGTCAGTACAATATTTGAATGTTTGTTAGCCAATATATTAATATTTATGGTATTAAATAATAATAAAAGTCCAAAACCAACATAAACTTTGCTTACAAAGTAATGACCTTCAGTACAATACAACTTTTGTGTAATCAGGGCTCTTATATCGCTTACTGAAATATTCAACTTGTCTCAATTTTGCCAACCAATAATTCTCCAATTGTGCAGCATCAGCCAATACTGCAATCCTTATCATCCACAAAAGTATGTGACTTTGTGAGCTTCGGAATTATCATCCTGGCATTTTTTAATATTAAAGGTATAATGTCATGAAATTCAAGGCAAAATGCAGTCAAGTGTTAGTTTAGTTTCTAATTATTGGTTCATACATCAGCATCCTAAACACAAGTGTTTGTTGTACCATTTATGTTGCATGATCATGTGCAGTGGAACAGATCATGATTGCACAGGAGAATACTTGTCAGCCTACAGCTGGTTTACAAGCACCACTTGTTAAACGCTCATACTGGCATTACTGTTATTGAAAGAAGATGCAATATGAACCACAGAAAATAATGCATATTTTTTTCATTAGATGCAGACATTGAAGAATTTCATTGATTTCCAATGCATATTTCTCTTCACAACATGTGAAAACAATATTCTGTATGTATAATTTGTAAAGGTGTTGTAGAACTAGGTGTTTAGCATTAGCAGTACATCAGTTAGGAATGCATTATTATGGGCTCTGTTTTGGTGTCAACACAATAACAGACTAAAACCTGCTAAATGTAGCACTTTATCATCAGGTTTCTAGTGCAATTATGTGGAAATGACAACCAGCTAAAAACTTGGGTTCTAAATTAAACTGCATAACTTTACCTTTACTTACTTACCCTCAACCATGTACATGCCCCTATGCAGTATTGTGGGTAATGTCAAATTTAATACACATCAACCAGTCACTAGTCAACAACTTCACACATCAACTTCCAGTTGCAGTATTATTGTACTTTCCATAACCTCATTATTCTTTTTGAAATGAGCGCCAAATGCAATGTGGGTTCATCTACTCAACCATCTACTCACCAAGTACGAGAACAGTCTAACTGACATCAGATGCAAATGCAAATACTATACTGTACATATGAGATTAACTACTGGCAGTTGTAACACATATTTTAAGAGAAGTAAATTATAAACTACTTTGAAAATCTATCTGCTTTAGTAGAAGATTCCAATTCGGGCTTTTTGTTCAGTGTATAGTAAAGGTTTTGAAATTATAAAAACAGAAAAAGAGCATCAATTCAGTTTTAATATGCAATACATTTTTAAATTGAAGTAAAACATTATTTAAATTCAATACAACTCATCAAATTTGTAATATAAACCTGAATGCAAATTGTTATAAAAGGGAGTTCCAATGCCCTAATAATGAAGTTTTGTAGATAAAAGGCGATAAGGATCATTAACTTAATATGATCCAATATGAAATATGACATTGTGTTTACAATTTAGCTGTATCTGGCTTATTTCTCTCTGGTGCAAACTGTTCATAAATTATTATTGAGATGATGCTGTCCCCCATAAATGGAAAAGTGCAGGATATTGACATTTTATTAATTTGGAACAAGAATTTATAATGATGTGACATGGCTTAATACTCCTTAGCCAGGTACAGTAACTCTCTTTTCTCTGCAATCACATGGTATTACAGGGCTTCAGGTTCAATTAACATACACTTAATTTGGAATACTAGTTTGTAGTATAGGTAAGTTCTTTTTCATTTGCAAAAAGGGACATCTAGTCAGGGGTAGCATGATCTATGCAGGGATTGCTCGATTTGTAATTTGAAGTTGTAACAACATTCCATTTGTATGCTATTGAAAATGTACAACCTAAGAAATCAAATATCATTTTGTTTTAATAGGAGACCTGTTCAATCATGGCTGAACCAAATTGCTTAATAGTTTTCCCAAACTACAAAGAACATGAATAACGCTTATCAATTTGAAAAAAACAAATAATGTACATGAATACAGTGGTTCAGTTTCACCCTAATTACTTTGTGTTAGTGGTTGGTAATTTTGAATTGGTGTCGATAATATGACATACTTCTCCAGTTTTCCAAAAAAAATAGGAAGATCATCTCATTAATTTCTTCTCTCACTAATTGGTTGTTTTTCTGAGACTATAACTTTAAATCTTTGTAATATTTTACAGGATCAACACACAAGATTAAATTAATCTGCCAACATACTTAACATTCTTTTCTCTGCCAGCTTCTGGCATTTGCCAGATTCATTTATAATTTTTGTTTCACAATAAACCAGTTGTATGGGACATCTTCGCCCTGTGTCTTTAGGAAGTCATTAATCTTTTTTTGATCTAGGTGCAAAAAGAAACATCAGCAAAGTATTAGCGACTTCTTAATATACAAATAAAAAAAAATGGGAAAATCACCCCCTACCCCAGCCGACAAATTAAAAAAACTGACTGAGGCAATCCCCCATTTCTAACATCCTAGTAAAAACACTGCACAACTCATGAATAATTGATGACATAATGTCCTTTCCCATATGATCAATTGTATATCATTATTCACATGAATATTTAACAGTTTAATTCAAGTGGTTTTCCACACTATACTTAATTTTTACATATGTTATCAGAAAAGACTCGTAGATGACCTCGTTCTTTAACATCATAGATGAGCCACTACTTCATCGGCCATGTTAGGTAAGAAGCATTTGCAAAACGACATTTGACCTAATATTCATGTAAAATAGCTCAATTAAATATTATAACTAGGCTAACTATTATGTTTCAATACATGCCAATAATTAATATCAACACAAATGTCCACGAATCATCTGATCATGCACATTTCAGGGTAAAATAGGGATAATTTGACACATTTGTTTACCAGAATAATAACAACATGGGTGCTAAAATATCTGATTGTGACTCATCTGACAAATCTCTCTTGCAAGTTTCCTTCTGTAGTGAGGGTGAGAGATTAAATTTTGAAAAGGAATGGGCTTGAGAAGTTAGCCTATGTTGGCAAAGGCTCTTACTATGTATATCCACCCCCCCCCCCCCCCCCAAAAAATGTGAAACACTGACCTGTTCTGTGAATTTTGACAGATTATTAACAGTATGAACTATACAGTGATGTCACTGAACCCCACATGGAATATTGTTGCTACTGAAAACTAGCTTACTCTAAGATACAGATACATGCAATAGTCAACAGTATTGTGCCTGGCTAACCATAATTATGATAGGATGGTATACATATATAGCAGACACAGTTGTCAACAAAGTTCTTGTTATTGAACTTTTTACTGTCTAGCTTGTCACTAATATGCCTAATATACATGATTACAAATTGAAACTCATGGTTTTAGTAAGTGGAATGCTGGAATGAATGATTAAAAGTAAATGGTCCATTCCATTAATTGAGGTTCCAGTTACTGACATTTTATGTGCCATTTTATGTGCCATATAGTCTTCCATATTGTTATGCTTTTAAGCTTTATGGAAGACTTCCCTCCACTTTGTACTTTTGTGGCAAACAAATAAATAAATAAATAATTAACTAATACTAAAGTCAAACATGGATCCACAATTGATTGAAGGTCTGATAAGATTTCCTGTGATTTAAGCAGATTTTTCTACCTTGCATCGTCTTTGAGGTTCCTGTGATGTATTTTCTTCTCATGGCTCTTTTCCCATATGGTATACTTCCTTACTGTAAGAAATAATATTATATCACATCAAATGGTAGAAGGTACTCAGTACTAGTAAATCACAGTGAAAACGTACAAAAAACACAAACTATTTTGAACTGACGTACAAGTGACCCTTGATACAATCTATACTCTCCTGCACTTCCATGAACAGGCATCTCTACACATGGAAGCACTTTCTATAACTAACATGTCATGCTTACTATAATTGCCCAAATTCATGCAAAAGCATTCAGCTTTGATATTATATGATATCACAATGCACTGTTGTACTGTTGTACCACAACCACTTTGGGGTTGATTGGTCAAGATGCCCAACAAACAATAATTTTGGCATCAGTGGGTAAGAATGAAGTACAACTGGTAGTCTGGTAACCAGTGAGATTTGGCCAAATCTTTATTCTTATATCACTATGTGTAGAGAACCATATGATGGTAAACTATGTTCACAGTGTTTCAAAATAACAATTTCAGAGCACCAGATTGGGATTGAATGTCCATACAACAAACAACTACCAGTCATTGCCTATCAGTTGTGAGCAGTGGAAGACTAAAACCTAATGAGCAGCACTGCTACTGTAAAATATACTTTGCATGTGATGAAATGATATGTGATCTAAAAATAATTGAGTAAACATAAAAGGAATTAACATAAATACTTCTATCCCTCCTATATATATATATATTGTAGTATAAATTTTTGCTTTAATGCAAATGGTAGAGATTGCAGTCCATACCTTTTTGACCCTTTGAAGTGTTGCGACGGTTGCAAACAGGGATATGATCTTCATCTCCATCACTCTCCTCATTAGTTGTTACAGCTAAAATTCAAAGCAGAAGACAGAGCTGGTTTACAGCATTATATAAAACAATATACTGGCAAGATAGTCAGAAATGCATGTTATTTGCTCATATATTTATGATCAATATCAATTTTATGTTTTCATTCCAATATCTAGCAAATATGCCCAATACAGCAGAACTTTGTCATGTGATTGTTTATCAATTGATATGCCATGTCAAGACCAGCTGTTGCACATAGGTGTAAACAGGTAAATCTTACTTTCCTTAACAATGCATTCAATTTGCTGTAACAATTGAGTGGAATATATGGTGTAATTATAATAGCACCCATACTACCTTGATTTGTCTCAACCTCTCCCCCAATTTTTTCCAACATGGGTTAGCCATATCCATAACATAACATTCTTCATTCAATTAATTTCCAAATGAATAAAGACATTCCAAATGCAATGATCATGTCACAAGTTGAAATATTTTAATGAAAAGAATATTAAAAATGTGGATAATTCACATTGGAGCTTCATGGTGGAATGTTGGCTTAAGTCAAAAGTAAAGGCAATTGATTCCACTGGTCCAATTTAATGAATAATGATGGTACAATTGCTCATACAAATTCAACAAAGCATTACAGTATGTATCATGTACACAGTAATACATGCATGTAGACATACACATGCAAAATGCTTCAGACAAGTGACAGCCTACAGTACAGTACAGTATATAATAAATATAGATCTGAAATGCTCTTATTTTAATAATATTCTTTCATACCTGTAAAATTGTGCTTCCCGTTAAGAAATACAAAAAGAAATTTTACACTCTAAGATTTTTCTGCAAGTGCATCTTTTTGTTTTTATCAAATCTATTGTGGCCCTTGCTCACACATCTCTGGTCTGTGTAATGTTCCACTGGGACAAGTCCAAATTTTCTAAATCAATTATCAATAACTTTTTAAGTGTGTAGTGTACTTGATATGAAGCTGTTGAAAGTTTAAAATCTGTTCAGCTATTCAATGTATACTAGGTTGCTGCATGAATATGGAAGAATCTCATTTGTACTTAACCTATTCTCACATGTCCAAAAAAAAAGGACGGACTGCCTCCAGTTGACTATTCACACCATGCGCATGAATCTGTCTTGAATAGGTCTGTTCATTGTACAAATCAACAAAACACTCGTTGCTGCAGGAATATAGCCCTCGAAAGTTATTGTACAAATCTCACAGCCCCACACTGAGACGGACCTACTGTACCACCGGTACAAGTACCATCGATAAACAGCTCTCTAAACCACCATGCAACAGCTCAAACAATTTGTTTGTTTCCTTTTGACAGATAAGATCAAAACCTACGTTCAGTTTTCCCCCTTAACACAGAATCCCACCACGCATACAGCCTCACACAGCTCTAAACAAAAAATAGAAGTTTCAGAGCACAAGTAAAGCAGGTTGGAAGTGAAAGTCCTAATAAAAAAAAAACAATGCTAATTGCCCATTAGGTGTTGTCGGTGGATAAAACTACATGCTTATACCTCTGATAAGTAGTAAAGTTGTAAAGTTCTGTATTTTGTCCGGGAGTGTCACTACTCAACAAGCCCCATAGGGTTTTTAGTACACTTCCTTTCACAGGTTTTGGTTCATATCTCCTATGTTGTTATATCATACTTATGTTATATTTTAAAACAATATAAATGAAATGAAAAAATGAAAGCAGCACTTCAAAAATATAGTTGCTCTAAAAATTACTATATGTGTGAAATAAGAATAAGCAAGTTACAAGGTGTTAGACACATTCATCTACTTCTCTCCTGTATATGTGTACTATTAATTGTGGTTTCAATGCAAATGGTAGAGATTGCAGTCCATACCTTGTTGACCCTTTGAAGTGTTGTGACGTTTGCAAACAGGGACATGATCTTCATCTCCATCACTCTCCTCATTACTTGTTACATCTAAAATTCAAAGCAGAACACAGAGCTGGTATAGAGCATTATATAAAACAATATACTGACAAGATAGCCAGAATAACACATGCTACTTGCTCAAGTTCCTTCAAGACAGTTGAGTAAATATGATGGGTGAAAACAGTAATAGAGGGTAGAGCAGGTAACTATGATAATGGAATTAGATGAAAAGCAGGACTGCATTGAAAAGCTATGAAGAAGGAGAGGGACAAAGTAGTTGAAACTGGTTGGAAAAGCCTTAGGGGTTGAGTTCATTATAATAAGCACTTCACATTTATCATGCCATACTCAATGGTATCAATCCTAAAATACAGTATTACAAAATGGGGTCTATGGCCTCAGTTACTCCCATCCTTTTTCCTCATGGTACACCTTTTCCCTCTTCAGAGCTTCCTTGTGGGAAATTAGCTCTCAACAATATTCTACTAGGAACTCCCCTATGATGAACTTCCTATGTGCAATACTCCATAACCTGTAACCACAAAATATGCAGTTACAGTTGGTCAAGTTAATATCATTTTCTGGCCATCATAGTACTCAAAATAATATGAGAGTTGATTACAACATGTAATTGACATTTAGGCATTCACAAGTAAAAGCCCTGTCAACCTAATAATTTGGAGACATTCTTGAATCATCTATTGTACCTCCAGGTTTACAGTATAGTTTGTACCCATGCAATATGACATAAACCTACATGAATGACCCATTTTCAATTATTTTTTGTACCTGTAGCTGATTTAAAATGATTTTGTGCAACAACAGTTAAATAACTAATGACATAATGTGTTGTCCTACCTAACACTATCAACTACTAGTTTGTACCAAGTAATCTATGTAATATATCATGCTTACAAAATATTGGAAAGATAAACTATTGGAAGACCTAACAATAGGGCTCATTTGCGATTCAAGGCCAACATAAATTTGAGTCTGATGCTAACATAGTGCCCTTCATGTACAGTATTATCATGTTTATAAGCACACATGTAGTACATGGCTATCTGACTGATTTTAAATTGGTGGCACCACTAATATGAGATTTTGCCATGTACTATATAAATTCTTGTTAAAGTATAGCTTCATACCAAATATTATGCAGATCATTTGCATAGGATCATGCCAAATTAAATTGAAATTTTACATTAAGCTCCACATTAAAGGGAGCAGCTGCACAATGCACATATCTACTACCCCTGACCAACATGTATACATTTACTGCAATACAACATGTTTGAAGCATATATTATTACCATTCACAACACTGTTCGTCAAATACTGTGAATAATTCAAAAAGCTCAACTAACATACACACCAGTGCTGTTGTATTTGAGACAAATTTAGACTCAACAATAAAGTCATCAATAAACTGGACTGCAAATCCCCATTTATCAACTTTGTTAGTACATTAGTGAAAAGCCTTTTTTAATGGCCCCAAACTTCTCTTTACACGACATCTAAGTTGCATCGGTTAGAAATATATCATAAAATTATAATGCTTTTGCAATAAGCATTTCATGGTGCAAGAGCGGTTTTAAAAAAGCGGAACTACTTTCAAAGCACTGAAACATCCACATAGGCACTAATTTTTATTTTCTGGAGGTATAGACCCAACCATGCACGCATCGCCTGACGTTAGGCTACTTCTGGGCTCGGTCTAGCAAAAGGAGGATCACCCGGATCGAATGTTTGGCTCATCGCTTTGATAAGGCGTCATACTGAAGACAACATACTGAAGACAAAAGTTTGAACTTGGCATCAAGATGGCTTAACTTAGTTCAAGACATACCTTTAGTTGCCACCTGAGGCTTGAAGTTAGATTTGCAAAGACAATCATAGGAATATTTCCACTCCCAGAGATGACAACCCTGAGGATCAGAGACCAGACCAGAGCTGATGTTTATTTTTTTACCAGTGGTTTTTAATATTTGTGTAACTTTTTGATGTGCAATTGGCAATTTAACGGGTGAGTGAAACCATGCTGTCTCCATTTTTTTGTACTCTCCCATTGAGATCAAAGCATAACCGTGCCATAAAGTATTATTTTAAGCAAGTGTTGAAATAATATTGTAGGGTAAGTGTATCCTAACCCAGTAATGTTACTAAAAAATTAGGTCCCGATCGAACAACAATTGCATTTATTTTTACTAGGCCCTAGTTGCTATCGTATCACTTCCCAGTCCCATACTGTGCAGATATATTCTACACTATAGGGCAGCTGGTCAAGTACTGTACCTTACTAGCTTCACTGTTTTACCTCTGTTCGCCTGTCCTGCCCCTTCAATCAATTTTCACCGCCCAGTGCATATCGTAAGCCTGTTTGAACTTCAGAGTTTAAACTACACATGCGCAAAGCCTCAAAACCTGATCCAATATTTACCCTGGGCTCTTTGCAGTGTCTGTAAACAACCAGCTCCACGAAAATTACAGTTACCCAGGGATAGGCTATATCAATAACTTTCTACGAAATATGCATTAAAAAAATCCTTTAAATTTGACAATGCAGGAAGTTCAGTAATTTACCCAGGAACCTGTTTTAAAAATTACCAAATTTATTGTATGCATGGTTCACCACAAATAAGCATATTCTGAAAATTTTAGTTGAATTGCTTCACAACTGGTCTGATTTTCATTGTGAATTGCCTCCCAATGGATTTGAAATATTCACTAGAAATGCCAGTTGTTGCATCTGTACCTGTACTTGAAGTTCCTCTTTTGCATCAAAAAAAGGTTGGTAGATTAGAAACTAGAAAGGGAAATTGTCAACCTCAACCATTGACAACTAGAGTGATTCAAATGAAAACTAGTCACATTTTTTTAACAAGCAGATTTGAGAGCTATGAAATTCATTCAGTTGCACGCACTGATCAAGGTTTTCAACTCAAAATGGGATGTTTAGATTTGCAGCTACAGCAAGGGGCGGGTCCATTCTTTATTAATTTATAATATAAGACTATCATGATATTCCACCCAGTAATGCAATATCTGCCAAAAGTATTTGTTCACAAGCAGAAGATATTTATTGTGTAATGGATTGTTCAGGAATGTTTTGCCAAAACCAAATAGTGGATAAAGTCATGTGTATTATGTGTACAGAAGCAGTTTAAATGGTATAGTTTGTATATAGGTTATAATAAAGGGTTAGCCTGTCATTTTCTATGAGTTACTGTGTATGTACATTACCAAAAATGTTATTTACATGTATGCCTTTAATGAAAAAATATAGGAGTTTCATATTGTAGCTACTGTAGGCCTTTTCTTCATAATAGTGCCAACCATTGGCAAATGTGTTTCACTTTGTAGGAAAGAAATACTTTTTTTGAGATGTGCAGATGAGTTTTTGCATCTCTCAAATGTTTCATGTTGATAGGTCAGTATATACCTTTTAAAAAACATGTGTAGACTTATTTTGGTGTGATGTAACATAAAATTTGCAACTTGTGGATTTGGCCAACAATTTACTCAGCGATTAAAGTTAAATTTATAGTGGATATTAGTGAAATTACTAGTGATTGCTCGAAAAGAATGGAGAGTTGCAAGCAAATCTGCCAAACCAGTGGTGACATGTGAATACAAGGGGTTGACAGCACCAAAATTAATGCATGTAACTTTTGACTGCATGTTACTTAAATAGCTTACATGTGTGTGCGCACGTGTGCATGCACACATGTAAGCTATGTGTGCATGTGCATGCAAGTAAAATATTCAGTAATCATCATATCCCGAAATGGCCTACATAAACAAAACCCAGGGGTAACTTTGAAAACACCCTTTTTGTATTTTTCACTTGTGGTGCAGGTAATGATTTGTTTGTGCAGGTAATTTTTGTTTAACCTACATGCACAGGTGTATGTACAATTTTTTTTTTGTAATTGGAACACTGGTTGACAGTCACCAGTTTATTACACCTCTGTTTATAGCTCCATGATTACACATTCAAGAAAGAAAACAGCCTCAGGCCATACCAATTACAGGTCACTACATCAAACCACTATACATCTGTTGCATTCAATTCAATACCATGAATGCCATAATATATTGACAAATCCCAAGACTTCTAGTCATTAAAGTTACAGTAAATTCATCAAATCTTTGACATGGCAATATGTGCACCTACTCTAAACAATGGCAGTGAGGGAAGATCTCACCATGAAATGTATAAATGTCCCAATGCACCAACTCACATATCCATGAATGTAAACACCTGTTCCAACATGCATGACCATAAACATAATACTTTTTTATAGAACAGGTTTAGCAGATGACTCTTTTGTTCTGTTTCTCGATAGACATAAATTTGGCATCCTAATAACCACATCTTAGATAACAATTATTTTACCTCTGTGTGAAAGCATCCGTGACTAAAACAGCTATGTAAATTAGTGTACTGGTTTCATCTTAACAAGTTCTACGTGCTGGGCAGAAGAGCAATAGAGACATAAATTGCCCTAGGATTGATTACAGATAAAAGATAAAAGTGAATCTGTGTAAGAATGGCACTGTATACTGCGTGGCACAGTGCAGCACAGTGTGTAACAGGAACTGGAATAGATACTTACAGTTGGAGTAGTTTTATGTGGTTCGAGTTAGTGTTAATATTTACTAACAACTGTATGCCGTTCTATGCCATATACTGTGTAAGGTGGGAGAGGGAAGGGGAAAGGGTAACTACAATGTTCGCTCTACATTAGCAACGTAGGTTTCTGCAGGTTGATATGTACATATGCTTTTACTTTAACCTTTGATTTGGTCCATGACACTTGCATTTAATAATTTATGTGTAGTGGATTATGTGCAAAGACTTGATGCGTCAAGTATAGTAATGCTCACTTTACAGAGACAGCAAATGAATATACTGTTATCAGTGTTCTTTCTGACAAAGTAATCTTGAATTTCAAGGTACTGATTCTCATGTCTGCTTTGGTAGAATACTGTAGCTAGTTTTGCAGATACTTTTCTAGGACTTATATTCCGAGAGCACCATTGGTATTCATGTGTAGCCTTACCTATGGAAAATGGTGACATATTTTTAGTGTGTTTCACAGAACATGAGTCTTGAAAGTAGAATGCATAAATATGCTATTGTTTAAGTTTAAAATACATTTTAAAAATTTAAGGGTTGGAACAGCCCTTTTCCTTTCATTTACATCAAACCTCTCATTGACCAAAAATCTTTCACTTGTATTCTTTTTTATCATATGCTTTTTATATTCATGATGTAAGATCCTTTTATCATGAAATTTGTTTGATGTAACTTTGACGTTTACCTACTTCACAAGTTAAACAGAATTTTTTTCAAAACTTTCTCAAGGCAAGAGGGATGTTATGAAGTGATATTCTACACCCCCCTCCCATGTACTTTAAGTTCTTATCAAACAAGACTATTTATTCCTTTGCACTATTGACCTTCAACTTTCCCCTTCTAGGGTAGGGTACTACAGTTCCCAAAATTATAGATATACTTTAGAAATTGTTCTGTCCATTTCCCAGATGTATACAGTACTGTAAGGAAGGTTCAGACAAGGAAAATCAACTAAAAATTAGGATAAAGAGTTGTTTTCATTCTCACTTTGTGATATTTGGACCAGCGAAGACTAGAGAATACCCAGAGTTTTAGCAACTGCCTAAAACTGTATGACCTGTTATATGAATTAAAGATAGATCTAAACGTTTAAATTTAATATTTGTACACAACCAGGTCTAGGAGGTTAGTTGACTCTATGTAATAACTTGTGAGACCTGTTACTTGAGATGAAGATAGATCTACACGTTTGAAGTGAATTTTGCAGCTTTTAAATTTGATATTTGTACACAACCAGGTCTAGGAGGTTAGTTGACTCTATGTAATAACTTGTGAGACCTGTTACTTGAGATGAATATAGATCTAAACGTTTGAAGTGAATTTTGCAGCTTTTAAATTTGATATTTGTACACAACCAGGTCTAGGAGGTTCGTTGACTCTATGTAATAACTTGTGCGACCTGTTACTTGAGATGATGATAGATATATGGGTTTGAAACGGTACTCACAGTTTTTAAAATGATAAATGTACACAACCAGGTCTTGGAGGTTAGTTAACTCTGTGTAATAACTTGTGAGACCTGCTATACTTGAGATATAAAGATAAATACAACATGACTTTATTGCAGCTTTCTTATATACATTTGTTAACTTAAAATGTCAAGAATAAACCGTGAAACGTTTGGAAATTTGTGTATTTGTCTCCTATTCATTTTCCCCTCTTTTACTTAATCGCGAGCGGGGTCTTGGCCTGGCAATTCGTACGTTAAGTGTTACACGAGCTCGTACTCGCACTATACACGTGAAATGTACAACATGTGCATCTACGTAGTTATGCAAGACTGTGACGTCAGGTGAGATCATTCTCGCTCGGGATCCTTACCGATGAACCGAACCGCTACGCGGGTTAGTATTTAGTGGCTTCCGAAGGAATGTCGTAATTGTTTCCTGAGCGTGACCGGAAATTAAATGCTAAAATATGATAAATGAAAAGGTTAAATAGAACTGAAGCGTGCAGTAATCCCGACTGCTCGCAACATCATTCATCAGTGATAAATTTGAAAATGTTCTTTCTGTTCAACATTAGGGTATATTGAACCAGTCACTGTTGAGATGCACATCATGTGTCCGTCCAAGCTTTTACAACTTTCGGATTGTTTTTCTTGGGATTTATTATTTCTGGAAAGTTAGCAGAATCAATCAGACATATCAATTCCTTTCTTTCTAAAATGCACACTAAACATCCTTCAAAATAGCCCTCTTACTGACCGACGCGTATGACTCATCACCTGGACCGAAAATCCTGTGGCTCTGTGCGGACAAGTTGGTTGAACTATTCCATTCATCAGAGGGGGTCTTAAACAGTGTTTCTATAATTAGGATTGCATTAGATAAGTTAATTGGTAATTACTTGCTTCAACATTTAATGATGCATATTCTACGGTCATTTTCTTTGAAATAATATTAAGTTCGATATAATATGTCGTTTTGAAAGCGAATCTCGGCTGTGGCGTTGTAGGTGAACACTGTGCATTGTGTGGCTGTACCCTATTGCAGAGTACAGGATACACATATTACGTAAAGGCGTGCCCACCGAAGAAAGCGTAACTTGTATTTTTCTTAGAAGATATTCGATTGGATTGTACTTGGTCCGATTGAAGATAGTGACCAATGAAAATGAATTTAACATCAATTTAAAGTTATTATATATAAAGAAAAAATACTTCCCAAAACCGTTTGAACTAAATTTGTCAATGAATATTCAAGAGGAAGGTTACGCAAACAAAGTACGGCTATCAAATGGTGATTTTCTTCAGTATTTACTGTGTGTTATCAATGAGGGTTTTGAGTTTGATATTTATTTACCTTGCATCGTAAATCACCCAAGTCCGGTGGAATTTTAAACTGTATTGTTAAGAAAAGAACAGAACTTGAGAGACAACACATTTCTCTGTTTAGTGCAGTTTGAACTAAGTTTTTTCGGTATAAACTTTTCACATTATGGCTGTAGGAAAATGGTCTATATGGTTAAGTCATAGGCCTAAAACTGTGGCGGTCGAACTCAGTTCACGTGCCGCACAGGGAATGGCGCTGAGGAATTGATATGCTTACAATGGTTGTTATGGGTATGATTTAATGAATTGTGTGTAATCAGTATCTTGAAGTAATTTTACAAAGGACTTTATTGAACTTTTGTATCACAGAAAAAATGATTTGTGTTGTCAATGGAACTCTTTGATCATTTTTTTTTTTAGTGGGACTTCTTGGATCATTATAATAAATTTCCCCCGCGGGCAGCGATAATGCCATATTTTTCCAAGCTTACAGGTGGTATTTGCCACATAGGCCAATAGTATTGGTGGTATTGTTAACAGGTGATTTGAATTAGTACTTTCAGAGAAATCCCAAGATAAATGTTTTGTTGCAATTAATGACCTTTTTTTCCATACAAAATGCAGTAGGCACTAGGCCTTTATAATTAGGCTAGTCCAAAATCGGTCAAATAATGAATCATTGTTTATCAATGAAGCTCAACCTAGCTCAAGTATATATTCATATGAGTGCTCATCAAAAAGAAAAACAAAATTGTGAAAAAACCTATCCATACTCCAAACACAACTCTCTTCTAAGTTTCTGAAGCCCTGACGCGAAACGTTTGAGATTGCCCTCGTCCTACCAAGTACTAGGCTAATAGTAAAACACGATAATACCAATTAGGCCTATGATAGGCATAGTTACGTTTTAACTAAGTTAGACCTAACGTTATGCACAGCCTATAGACCTAACCAGCTGGCGTAATTAGGAGAAAGCCATAAATAATAGCCAAGGACAGTGTACTTCGAAAATATAATACGGCCGCTTATGCCATTAAATGAACTACACAAATAGTTAACTTACCGTTCTTCCCGCGCCGTGTGACTCGCACATCTGCATTTGGATGAACTGTATCTAGGCATATACTCGATAGGCTAGCTAGGCACGATCGAGGTTCGCGTACGTACGTATAGCTGTACTGCGCGAAGAGCGTAACGTTATAGAGGCCGGCTTCTCTTCGGTGCAATAAGATACCGTGCAATACAATATTGGCAATATATCTTCATTTTCGCGATTCATTGCTTAAAAGAGGCTAATATATTTTTCCTTTGGGTAATATGTTTAAAAGGGTGATTTTATAATAAAGATATACATATCGATTTTCATTTTAAAGGCCATAATCAAAATGTTGCCAAAAGTGCTGTTTTTAACACACGCACATATAGCCAATATCAGAATGCCTATCTTCAATGCCTTCTAATTTCAGTGTCTGCACATCTCTTCAAGTTCATTATTTCACAATTTCTTCATCAATGGACAATATGGTAAAGATTAATGTTTTTCCTTTTTTTTTTGGGGGGGGGGATCAAATTAAAGATCCTATAGTGGCCGGGAAAGAAATATGATTATGACGATTAGAAACTTTTCCCAAATTAATCAGGGATACATTTTTGTTTCAAAAATATAAATAAAATTTACTCAACTGCTGTATTGTAAAGTTTTACATGATCAGCATGTTACGTAACTACAAAACCATTATGTACAATGTTGCCAGCGATTTCTACATAGCATCAGTTCAGTAAGCGTTTTACACATATTTAAGTTACTTATTAAAAGCAGCTTTTCTTTTAATTAAATCGATCACAACAGAAAGGCACATTTAGAGACAACAAAAAGGAATGACAACACAAATAATTTAGAATATTTGATGAATTCAGCCTTTAATTTCAACACTTAAGAGGGTATTCTGTGCATCTACAACCATGTATGAATAGTGAACCACAGCCATGATAATTTAATTTATGGGTTCAGTTTTGGATGACAGTTTGCATCAGATACATTAGGCGGGCGTAACCACATTGATAGCATACTTTCAAACGGTTAACATTTTTCAGCAATGTTAATCCTTCTTTTTACCTACAATAAAAATAAAATACACTAACAAAAGCATAAAGAAAAGTAATAACAGAAACATGAACATAAGGTACTATCTCTTAAAGGTGCATGCTTACGAAATTTAAATGATTTACTTTTTTAGTTTATGAGATGCATATATATATATATATATATATATATATATATATATATATATATATACATATATATATATATATATATATATCTTAAAGGTGCATGCTTTTTAGTTTCTGAGATGCATGTACACAATGCATTTGGTCGACTTAGGAATTTCACCCAACTTCCTCAACCTGTATAGATATTTGAAAGCTCCCAACAATTAACGTAATCAACTGTCTGATTGCAAAATTTGTCAAAGATGCAATTCTACCCGCAGCATTAGCTAAAATTTCTTGCGTAGATAAGTAAAATGATCTGTTCATAGTTACTTTAGTTCAAATTACAAATCATTAACCCTTCAACGCTGCAAGAAACATAGTCTTCTTTGTCGTGTGAGCTTAGCAACTGAAACATGCTGGTATTAGACCTTTGACATTTCATGATTGTATATGATATATATATATATATATATATATATATATATATATATATATGATATATATATGATATATATATATGATATATATATATATATATATATATATATATATATATATATATATGTATATATATATATATATATATATATATATATATATATATATGTATATATATATATATATATATATATATATATATATATATATATATATATATATATATATATATATATATATATAGGTAAGTGATTGGAAGTAAAACAGCCAATGTTTGGTTTTTGCAGAGCTTTCGAGCAAAACTAGCTCTTCTTCAGTGCATGATCACCGAAAGTGACAAGGAGTAGCAGGAATTGAAACAGTTTCAGACATAATAGATTCTTTTCTCGTAGAGCAGAAAATAAGTAAAGTAAACAATATTTTATCAAGCTTATTTTCTTAATTAGATGCAAACGCATTCATTACAAAACTTGCTTTCTGTAATTTAAAAAGACAGTCATAATATCTCAGACTGCTTCATCGTAGTTTTGCATTCCAGGCACGTTCCCGGTATATGTGAAGTAGCCTATATAATATCTGAGAAAAATGAATGTGAAGATAGTTTGAAAAGTTTGGAGGGGTGAAGTACGATTCTGTGTCCCTCCCCCCCCCCCCCCCTCAACGACTGATACACTCCGCCAGCCGGTTGGGACAATTTCTTACTGCTAATACTGTATACCAATATCATGCTCTCAAAGAACTGGTATTGACAGTATAAAAAGTTCATATACTTGATCTTATAGAAACATGTTGTTCATACTGCTCGTACTGACAATACGAGTGATATGAAGCGGGACATAACACTACAGTATAGAAAAAGTTGTCCCAACTGAGTGACTCCGCGGCTGTGTTGAATCATTCAGTTGGATCAATTGCGTTAGTAAAAGAAGCGCCAAAGAAATGAAACGATTAATTCCGTCAAAGTAAAAGTCCCAATTCCAAGGAACTATTTTTGGTGCAACAAAAAGCTTCGAAAAATTCAAAACTTCATGAAATGAAAAACATAAGATATATTAATTTAAAACGTATCAATATTGATATGAAAAATAGTAACTTCCAAGAATAATCAGTACTCTGAGACATTTGGATATATAATCGTCTAAGATTGCAGGAAAAAGTCAAACATTAGAGAAATCACTTATAGTCGAATGTAAGAATTAAAAAATTAGTTGAATTTTTTTTTCTTCCAAAATTGTTACTTTTTATAAGAGAATGTCAAAAAAATTAAGGTCAGCCGAAAGAATCGAAATTTTACTGTGACAAACTAAACTATTAGCACGTTATATACAATATAATGTTTCAAACGTGACTTGCTATGATAATTGAATACATAAATATACCAACCATATATGCCAAGTGTCATCCGATGTGACGGGCCTGAAAATGTAAAGACAAAAAACAACTCTTTCTGAATTTAATTTGAAACAAGCAACAACTTTAGATACACAGTGATTTGTTCATTGTTAGTTTAATTTGAATTAACGTGCAAACCAATCAAAACAAGTAGTGGCGAAATGAAAGGATACAATCTTTTTAACAGAAACTGGAAGATATACATCAAAGTGAATATAATGATTTGAAGTACACATCAATTGCCTTCATAAATGTCCTCTGAGGTAGGGAATGTCTCTCGATGATCACAAATAACTGCTGAGGATGTATTCTACTTTCTCCAAGAAGTAACACATATGGCTGAGGCTTTTCTGAAATATTTTGCAAATAGAACTGGTGCTTTCCTTAGTAACAAAACAAAAAAAGATGAATAGTTACATTCCCATCATAATAAGGCTGTGTAAAAACCTACATTTATTTGCATGTACCACTCACAAAAACGTGACATCTGACTCCAAAACTAATAAACGTTTAGTGATTCAAGTGGTAAGAAAAATTAAATTTAAAGCAATGACCTTCAACAGAGATACTCTCAAGCTGTTCTATTTTGTAATGTCTGTCATAATAAGAACAAAAGACCTGTGGTACATTAAGCCCTGTCCATTGATTACTATGCATGGAATATGCACCAAAAACGACAGGGACTATTCTTGGGTTAATGGTTATAATTATACCTAGTATCAACTCAAACATAAATAGATTTTGTTAGATTTTGTGTTTACATGCTAATTTCAGAGAAAAATATCATTTTGCCCCGCCAATCATCAATATTTAATTAGCAAACCCCAAATGGCAGTGAAATCATAGTGATGATGGACCAACGCTCCACACCAAATATTAAGTCATTGTCATGTATAGATACTTGGAAATTGCCTATTTAAGTTGTTCACATTAAGCCCCCCCCCCCATTCCTATACAAGATATCTTCACTGAAAAAACAAGGAACACCATGCTGCCCTGTATTAACTCAAATTAATCTACGGTTCTTGAGATATCATGTATATAAGCAGACATCTCACGCACAGGACATCGCCATTGCATAAATGCTGAGCCTTTGGCAAAAAACAAAGAAAGCCGAAGTGTTAAAGGGATGGAAAACAATGTTATTCAACCATATAATTTCTCACGAGGATTAAAAACATTCAACTTAAAAATCAGTACCTTTCAGATATTGACTCTCTACCAGGATGTGAGTAGTTAGAAATAGTCTTCATTCCATTAAGATGAAATATATCTGCATCAAATGTTTGCATAGTATCCTAGACATAAACTGACATAGTTACAAATGTTGTGAGCACAAGGCCATGCAAACTTACACAATGGAAGTCTACGAAAGATGCACATGATTCCTTTACATATAGTTTACCCCTTTGAATCTCCCAGGAAACAAATGTGGTAACAAAAGTTTTGCAGCATTGTTTTTCCCATCTGATTTTTTTTTTAAATAAAGCATCACCCTGTTCTACATATGGTTATTGTTGAATATATGTACATAAGTTTCCTTGATATCCACATACAGAAGTGTTATACCAACTTAATTAATTATTTAAGCAATCAAAGCAAAAAATGAGACATATAGTGTGCCAACTACATACAGCTACAGCTTAAGTTAAAGATGGGCCTAAAGTACAGTTAGGCATGGCCGTACTCACATTCAAACATATCTGGCTTGCTTCGATTTTCAAAGTGATAAACATTCAGAATGTTTACCTCCTTGTAAACTCATGATATAATCATGCAATCAACACATTTTTTTCACCCAGCATTATCAGCCACAGCGGGCCTAGCCTTAGCATAACCTTGGCCCCCTTAGCAAATCACATCCCATATACACACACTAATATGAGTTAGGATGGAGGGGGTGTCTCTTTAATGTTGGCGGGTGTATCTTTAATGTAATTTAGAATATTATAATAATTTGGAATATTTTGTACGGGAACCTATATATATATATGGACAAGTGAGAAGATCAGAATTTCATGTCATATGACTTTTATGCAATTTGAGCTCATTCTGTATGTAAATATGCAAGTTAGGTTCCAAAATGGCATGTCTCCTGTCTATGAGCAATTAACTCAAAGTCAAGGAATCGGGTTGTCATCTTGTTTGATGGTATTCCCTTAATAACATATTCTTTCTTCTGATACCAATTGTGGTGAAATTGGTTGAAAATGACAGAGATATGAGTTTTTTTTTTCTTTTAGGAGAGTGTAGTATAGTATGAGTATAGTATGTATATACTCAGTACTTTTGCCGGTATTTTGCCGGATATTGACAAATATTTCAGGAATGTTGGGGAAATTTCGTTCATAATTTCTGCCACACTAAATAGACCTATGCTTTTCAAGGTATCTTGTTATGTATTTAGCTTCTTCTGAAAGATTATTGAGGCTGCTGGGCTGATGTAAATCACAGTTGATTGTTAGAAAAATGAATAGGTCAAAGTTCAAATTTCCAAGAATGTTAAACGTAAACAAAGTTTCAACCGAAGTGTTTGGAAAGATGTTCAATATATCCCCAAAATTATACATCATTGGTAAGATCGTTTGGTACTTAAACAAAGTATGCATGATGAAGTATTGGGAAGTTATAATGCTTAAAAATGCTCACTCCAACAGACTGTCTGTAATTGCATACACTGCTATGCTAAGGGATATAGATTACTACCATATTATAGCCTTAGTTAGGTCATCTGTTTATAGCTCCATGGTTAGGTCTACCAGTATCACCAATCCACATCAGCCTTCGCCTACTTGTAACCTGCTCAAACGGCAAACCAGTAATTATAAATTGCCTTACATGGATACGTTTACACTAAAAAAAATGGTATCAGCGTTACGATAGGCCAATGCTCAAGGCCATTTCAAAATGTACTGCCTATTATACTACGCAAAAAGGACTAGAAGGAGACACTAAGTTAGGATTAGGCCTAATTGAACTTACGAAAAGAATACACCAAGGAATAAATCCTCCGTCCGTTAAATATGACAAACAGCAGCTGGCTATCATATAACTTAATGTATACATTTAACGTTAGGTCTACGTAACGCAAGCGAATCAAAAGCAGTGGTCTACCAAATTTAGTCGTTAGTCTAGAAGCATTTCTCAGTTTTGTCACGTTCACTTACAGAGTAACAAAACTAACCTTTGTATTTTTCAATCAAATATTCCAGGCCCAAATCCTTTAACGTGATTTTCCATGCCATTTGTAGCTCGAGTGGTCGCGAACTTGCGCGTGTATGGCCGTGGATTACTAGTATAATTAGTAACGATAAATGACATCACTTTACTTGGCAAACTGGTACCAGTTACGTTGCATTATCTAACTCTGCATCCGTTGATTAACACTTTGGCAAAAGTTACTTGTAATCATGTAACATGACTAAGTGGACTGTTACTATAATGTTCGGCAATACTCAATCGCATGTATACGCATACTTTTACTGAATGTTGTGTAATATTTACAAAATGCCATGTAATTTTTACAACCCTTGATACATATTGTTTTCTGTGTGTATAAGAATTTAAAGATGAAATCAATCCATTACTTCCTAAAAAAAAAAGAATAATATGGCATAAAACAATTTGTGTATTTATTTGGATATAGAAAAACATAATACTACAAAAACAAAATGTATAATATTCTTATTAACATCTGCGTATCGTTCATGATGTATATGATTGATACTATATCATCGTTAGTAGTTTAGACTGATAGATTGTGACGATTAAATAGTTAACGGTTGTCATATTTCAGACGATGATAATTTTTGTCAACAGGCTTTAGTTATATCGCATCCGAAAGGACAGCCGTGGCCGGTCTAGGGGCCTAGGCTAACTATATCCAGGGTCCATGGAATTACAATACAGCAGCTGGGCAGACGACACTATATAAATAATTATATTCCTATGTATTTGATTCTACTATCGCTTCCTAAGAATTACCTGTGAAACTGCACTCCACTGCCACATTTTTCACGATTTTGGCACCGAAGTACCGCACACGATATCACCATTGCGAGTGATATATGTCAACTTTATCACTTTAGTTATGTCAAAGACATAGTGTTTGTATTACCCACCGGTACTTCTTGCAGTACAAGCAAAGCACCACCAGTTGGATGGGTGGCCTCAGTATAAGTCGCATGACGTCATGTGGTTGTAACAACACATCTAGAGATCAAAGGTTGTTGCAGGAGTATCAAGTTATTCATTTCTGCGACTTTTATTCCCTTTTTGCTAATATTTTTTTTTACAACTTTTATTTTCTGTTTCAGCGTATTCTAGTTTTGTTTTGTCGACATTTCATCCTCTCTTTTAGTATGTCTAGCCTGAAGTTTAGTTATGCTACATTGCTACTCCAACTACGATAGGCTGGTCGCTGTCCTAATCATATTATTAAGCTATATTTGAGCTATAACGCAGGCTACCCCGAATTAGAAATATCTCTCGTAAGAAATATTGACCAAACTATGACATCATTAAAGATGATTGATCAATGAATTACAATTTATTTTACGATGTTCAAAAGTAATTTGCAGAATGAAACTTGGTGAGTTAAAGAAAACAGGTTGTTACGTGTGTCTACAAAACTAAGATCGAAGACACACTGCAGAACTAACACCACACCAACTGCAAATCTAAGACCCTTCTGCAAAACCATAGGGTCAATACTGAGCGGCCTTGGATACCACACACACACCCCGCCCCCCCCCCCCACACACACACTTTCCTTGATTTTTTTATTTTTGTATATTTTATTTTCGAGGATAAACGATTGGATGTTAAGTAGGCACTTTGAGGCCTCTATGTGTTACCCTATGGGTACCACCCCTATATGCAAATCGTTGACAAGACGGGGTCGTGACAAAATACACCCCATGACACTTTTTGGAAACTAGGGGGTTGTGGTCCAGTCCCCTTAATGGCCACTTCACTCAGCTCATCCGTCCCCCTCCCCCGTAGGTATATTTGGCATGTGAAACAAAGATTGATAACACAAAGCTCAGAACTAACCTACACATAAATTGGTCATGTGACTTCCTCTCAGCATAAGTAGGCTATTGCTACCATACTTCTATAATATACCAGTTTCTTTCCGAAGTGTACATTTTAAAGCAGCTTTTTGCGTCCTTTCATATGGTTTTCTCAACCTCACTGACTCCACGGTTCCATATAACGACATGCATAACTAACTATTCAAACCTTACTTCAAAAGGTGGCATAAAAGTCGAAACATTTACAACTTTCAACGTTGTTTTTCTCGAAGATATTTTCCGTTAGGAGCGCAATAAACACCATGGTAATATAACAATAACAATAACACCATGGTATCTTCAAATACATTGTCTATGGCAGTGCATGGTACCAACGCAACTTTTTGAATCTACTTTTAGCAACGGCTCATAGCTTAACATGTTAGCTACTCACTGATTGGTTAAATTCAAACTAGTGGGTGTGAGCGAACTGTGGGAATTTGTCGGAAGACATTCTTCTCATTATCCGTAGAAGTCCTTAATTACTCTCCAATTAACGCTGTTGGCTAATATCTCTGCTTGCTGTTATGTGATATAATATATGTAAAAACTCGATAGACATGTGAAACATGTGGAAAGCGCCGACCAAACGCAAAATGCTGCTTTAAAGAAGGATATCCCAAGATAAAGAATGTTAA